>NC_091118.1:4352910-4695410 GCF_040183065.1 Periplaneta americana
CATTACTTTTATTACACATTGCGAGGTGTTGTACATTTTCTTCCTTCAATATCAGGAGCTTATTTGTGATCATTGCCCAGTAACAATTGAGACAGAGTTCAGAGGAGATATAAGGTCAGACTGTCTCCTCAGCGAATAGGGATTATAAAGAATGGACAGCGTTTCCTTATTTCTCAGTGACAAATTAGTTGTAATAATAATTTTTATTTATTTCAGATATAATAAATTATATTATAAAATAATGTACATTATAAAACTATGTATCAAATTCGTTTAATATTTGTATATAATATAATGTAGGTATATGGTTTTACTTCTCATAAGAGTTTTGTTTTTCCATTTTCATTGCTATCAAATTAGTACATATTTTAATTGTTGATGGGGGTCAACGTCTCAACACTCATTATAAAGGAACTCTTTTTTAATATATGTTAAAAGATAGCTTGAAATGTTGACTTTACTAAGAAACTGGGTCATGAAAAATGTCATGCAATTATCTAAAAAAAAAATGTAGACGATATGTTTTAAACTTTTTTGAAAAATGCACTTCTCAGAAAATGACTGATAAAATTAAATATTGTTGTCTGGTACTGTGTTTTGCATGGCAGGACATTTTAATGCTTAATTTCGTAAATTTTATGTATAACCTACATATATAAACAGGATGCAAGTGAAATAATCCTGGAGATTGAAAGAGACGATAGAGTACGCTTAAATGAATAGAAAACACTTTTTTTTATTAAATTCACAGTTAATTAGAAAATTGTGTTGAAAGTTTGAATAGTCTGGCAACATCGCCGCAAACACACTTCTTTTTCTTCTCGTAACATAAATGTAAGAGGTTAACGAACTGTGGTCGGTCTACCTTAGTGAACTACCTCCCATCTCCCTTTCTGACTACAATGTTGCAATATACTCGCATCGTTCAGTAGCTTCAAGTTAGTGGTTTTAAAATAAATTTACACGAAAACCGTCCACGTTATTGGAATACGCGAAAGGGATAATGATCCTTTATTAGATTTTCTATCGATATGGACAAAAATCACGATCCTGGTCGCAATAGTTACCAGAGAGATTCCTATTTCTGGCTGGTATTGTGTTTGCAAGGGAAGACATTTTAATGCATAACTTGATCAATTTTGTATATATTATAAAATTTTATTGACGGATGTAAAGCTAAAGCCAATATTAACATAAAAGAAAAATTAAAAGTTCTTTCTTACCCTGGAAGACGTATGTTTCAAAAATAGATTGCTAGCTGATGTTCCGTTAGCACTGAGGGATACTTTAATGCATAACTCGGTGATTTTATAGATTTTAAAAATATATTTCTCATATATTAAGCTACTAGCCGTACCCGTGCGCTCCGCTGCACCTGTTATAAATAAATATAAAGTAATTACATAATTAAAATAGGACGTTTGATCCAGGGAACATTCGTGTTTGAGAGAAGGATAAATCGTTTAATATGCTAGTTAATTTAAATTGTATTTAAATAATTAAAATGCGGTCATTTTGGTTTAGAGACCAATCATTTGGTGCAATGATAATTCCTTTAATATGTTTCTTAATTGTTATTACACGCAACCATAGTTTAATGAAGATTGACATATCATTTAGTTTTAATGTGTATACTTCATATTACTTGCTATGTGTTTCAGAAGTTACTGTAATAACATTGTAGAATTATGTCCATTTAGAGAAACTACACTTTCCAGTGGTGAAATAATAATTAAACTAGCTTCCGATATTACTTCATACAAACACAGAAACATTCTCTGCAGACTATGTTTAATAGCTTTCGATTGTTGTTGTCCAAGGCCCCTTATAGACGAAGTCATTTGTTTTTATTTCAGTACAGTGCCTTAGATGGCGTTGTTATTGTAATTTTAAAACTCATTTATCTCTTTAAATATCAGTCCCATCAAAATTTTGTATAGATTAAAACGTATCGGAAATGATTTTTAAAGAAACTTTTGTTATGTAACATTTTTCATACAAATCAATAATAAGCGAGATATTTCTATTTAATTCAGGCCTCTTTATAACCCCCCTTTCAAATAATGTATTTTGAATGCCATATAGCCTAAAATCTAAGTTAACACGAACTTAATTTATATTCCAATTTTCATATAAATCGGTTCAGCCATTATCGCTTGAAAAGGTAACAAACTTCCAGACAGACATACAAACAAAAATTTCAAAAAAGCTATTTTCGTTTTCAGGATGGTTAATTATACATGTTAACACCAATTATTTTAGGAAAATCGAAAATTACCACAAAAAATTTGGCTACAGATTTATTATTAGTATAAAATAAGTCCATATTAAATTAATATAAGAAAAACAAAGAATCATTTTTTTTTTTAACTTTGACATATAAGTGCAGAAATCACAAGGCATTCCTAATTAATTCATGCAATATTAAAACATAAATTCTGCTTTTCCTTCGGTAAACTCTCATCTGAGCTTACCTCGTTGAGAGACCCGGGTTTGTTGCTCTTGAAGGCAGGTAGACTGAAGCTGGCGTGCGCTCCGTCCTTTAGGTAGTACATGACAGATGTCTCTGCTGTCTCATCGCGCACACTGTGTTGCCAGGGTGAAGGCACTGTGACGACAAACACGTCGGGGTTAGGGAAGAGCTGCTCGAGGGCTGAGTTCACTGCCCGGGCAAACTGCGACCAAAGAGACACGCGTTTTAAATGTGAAATGCAGGCTATGACAACAGAAGTATCTACTTCATTATTGTCTTCTTTGTGTAGAGGTCGTTCATAGTCTACTTTTACATGCTAATATAAGTAAATCCACTCACACATTACTCATTTTCATTCTCGTATTTTTCAAAGGATAAAGAAACGTATTCGGTCTCGACAATAATTCCAGTTTCACGTTTTCGCGAAATTACATGCTGTTAGCATCACTGACGCAAAGTGATTTCTAGTGTATTCGCCTATTTCTCAGTCTAGCGGACCATCTGTCTGTTTAACCTAATGTGATTACTACTAAACTAGTCTCTGTATAGTGATTTCTATTAAACTACTGAATTTAGCCTCTGTATAGAGAGTTCTACAAGACCACTGAAGTCATTCGTGTTCAGCGATTTCTACTCAAATATTGGATATAGTCTATATACAGCAATTTCTATTCAAATGTTAAACAATCTGTGACAAGTGATTTATAATAAACTAATGGACGTATTCAGCGTACAATAATTATAACTATTTTTTTCCGTATTCAGAGTACATCGATTGCTACGATTATTTTTGTATTCAGAGTACAGTGATTGCTGAGTACAGCGATTTATACAGTGTTTTTTTGGTATTAAGCCTACAGCGATTTCAACGATTTTTTCGTATTCAGCGTACAGCGATTTCAACGATCTCTCTTTTCTTCGTATTCATCGTATAGCTATTTCGACCATACTTTTTTCGTATCCAGCCTACAGCGATTTCAACGGTTTGTTTCCTTTTCGTATTCAGCCTACAGCGATTTCAACGGGTTCTTTTTTCCCGTATGTAGCGTATAGCGATTTCAACGGTTTCTTTTTGTTCGTATTCAGCGTACAGCGATTTCAACGGGTTCTTTTTTTCCGTATGTAGCGTATAGCGATTTCAACGGTTTCTTTTTGTTCGTATTCAGTGTACCGCGATTCAACGGTTTTTTTCGCATTCAGCGTTCAGCAATTTAAACTATTTTTTTTTTGTATTCAGCGTACAACGATTTCAACGGTTTCTTTTTTTCGTATGTAGCGTATAGCGATTTCAACGGGTTCTTTTTGTTCGTATTCAGGGTACAGCGATTTCTACGGTTTCTTTTCTTTCGTATTCTGCGTACAGCCATTTCAACGGTTTCTTTTTTTCCAATTCAGCGTACAGCGATTTCAACGGTTTCTTTTTTTTCGTATTCAGCGTACAGCGATTTCAACGATTTCTTTTTTTTTCGTATTCAGCGTACAGCGATTTCAACGATTTCTCTTCTCCCGTAGTCAGCGTACAGCGATTTCAGCGATTTCTCTTTTCTTCGTATTCAGCGTACAGCGATTTCAAAGATTTTTTTTTCGTATTTAGCATACAGCGATTTCAACCATATTATTTTCGTATTCAGCGAACGATTTCTCTTTTTACATATTGAACGCACATCGATTTCAACCATAACATTTCTTATTCAGCGTACACAGATTTAAACGATTTCAGTTTTTCGTATTCAGCGTACAGCGATTTCAACGATTTTTTTCGTAATCAGCGTACAGCTATTTCAACCACTTTTGTTTTATGCAGCGTACAGCGATTTCAACAATTTTTTTCATATTCAGAGTACAACGATTTCAACGATTTTTTTCATATTCTGCGTACGGCGATTTCAACGATTTCTCTTATCGTATTCAGCGTACAGCGATTTCAACGATTTTTCTTTTTTTCTTATTCAGCGTACCCCGATTTCAACGATTTCTCTTCTTTGGTATATAACGTACTACGATTTCAACGATTTCTCTTATCGTATTCAGCGTACAGCGATTTCAACGATTAACTTTCGTTTTCAGAGGACAGCGATTTCAATGACCTTTTCTTATTCAGCGTTCAGCGATTTCAATGATTTTTTTCGTATTCAGCGTACAACGATTGCAACGATTTCTTTTCGTATTCAGCGTACAGCGATTTCAGCGATTTTTTTTGTATTCAGCATACAACGATTTCAACGATTTTTCTTTTTTTCTTATTTAGCGTACCCCGATTTCAACGATTTCTCTTTATCCTATTCAGCGCACAGCGATTTCAACGATTTCATTTCTTTTCGTATTCCACGTAAAGCGATTACAACGATTTCTCTTTTATTATTAATCAGCGTACAGCGATTTCAACGATTAACTTTCGTTTTCAGAGGACAGCGATTTCATTGACCTTTTCTTATTCAGCGTTCAGCGATTTCAATGATTTTTTTCGTATTCAGCGTACAACGATTGCAACGATTTCTTTTCGTATTCAGCGTACAGCGATTTCAGCGATTTTTTTTGTATTCAGCATACAACGATTTCAACGATTTTTTTCGTATGTAGCATGCAGCGATTTCAACGATTTCTCCACTTTCGTATTCAGCGTACAGCGATTTCAATAATTTCTCTTTTATTCATATTCAGCTTAAGTGATTTCAGCGCATTTTTCGTACTCAGCGTACAATGATTTCAACGATTTTTTTAGTATTCAGCGTACAACGATTTCAACTTTTTTTCGTATCAAGCGTACAGCGATATCAACGATTACTGTTTCGTATTCAGCGTAAAGCTATTTTAAGTATTTCTCTTTTTTTCGTATTCAGTGTACAGCGATTTCAACAATTTCACTTCTTTCGTATTCAGCGATTTCAACGATTTCTCTTTATTTCGTATTCAGCGTACAGCGATTTTCAACGATTTTCTTTTGCATTCAGCGTACAGCAAATTCAATGATTTCTCTTTTTTTCTTATTCAGCGTACAGCGATTTCAACGATTTTTTTCGTATTCTGCGTACAGGAATTTCAAAGATATTTCTTCTTATTCAGCTTACAACGATTTCAAAAATTTTTTTGTATTCAGCGTTCAGCAATTACTACGATTTATCTTCTTTCGTATTCATCGTGAAGCGATTTCAACGATTTCCCTTTTTTGGTATTAAGCGTAAAGCGATTTCAACTATTTCTCTTTTTCGTATTCCGCGTACAGCTCTTTCAACCATATTTTTTTCGTATTCAGCGTAGAGCGTTTTCAAAAATTTTCTTTCATATTCAGCGTACAGCGATTTCAACGATTTCTCTTTTCTTCGTATTCAGCGTACAGCTTTTTCAACGATTTCTCTTTATTTCCTATTGAGTGAACAGCGATTTCAAAGTTTTTTTTCGTAATCAGCGTACAGCGATTTCGACTATTCTCTTCTCTCGTATTCAGCGTACAGCGATTTCAACGAAATCTCTTTTTTCGTATTCAGAATAGAGCGATTTCAACCATATCCCTTTTTTTCGTATTCAAAATAAAGCGATTTCAACGATTTGTCTTTATTTCGTATTCAGAGTACAGCGATTTCAACGATTTTCTTTCGTATTCAGCGTACAGCGATTTCAACGAATTTTTTCTTATTCAGCGTACAGCGATTCTAACGATTTCTCTTTTCTTCGTATTCAGCGTACAGAGATTTCAACGATTTTCTTTCGTATTCAGCGTACAACGATTTCAACGATTTTTTTCTTATTCAGCGTACAGCGATTCTAACGATTTCTCTTTTCTTCGTATTCAGCGTACAGCGATATCAACGATCTTTAATCTGTATTCAGCGTACAACGATTACTACGATTTCTCTTCTTTCGTATTCAACGTGAAGCGATTTCAAAGATTTCTGTTTTTTTTTTCGTATTCAGCGTACAGCGATTTCAATTATTTCTCTTTTTTTCGTATTCAGCTTACAGAGATTTCAACGATCTCTCCTCTTTCGTATTTAGCGTACAGCGATTTCAACTATTTCTCTTTCTTCGTATTAAGCGTACAGCGATTTCAACGATTTTTTTTCGTATTCTGCGTACTGCAAATTCAAACATCTTTGTTCATGTTCAGCGTACACCGATTTCAACCATATTTTTTCGTATTCAGCGTACAACGATTTCAACAATTTTTTTTCTTATTCAGCGTGAAGCGATTTCAACGATTTCTCCCCCTTTGTATTCAGCGTACAGCGATTTCAAGAATTTCTCTTTCATTCGTATTCAGCGTAACTGATTTCAACGCATTTATCGTATTCAGCGTACTGCGATTTCTACGATTTTTTTTCGTATTCAGTGTACGATTTCAACGATTTTGTTTCGTATCAAGCGTACTGCGATTTCAACGATTTCTCTTTCGTATTCAGCGTAGAGAGATTTCAAGAATTTCTCTTTTTTTCGTTTTCAACGTACATTGATTTCAACGCCATATTCGTATTCAGCGTACAGCGATTTCAACGATTTTTTTCGTATTCAGCATACAGCGATTTCAACTATTTTAATCTTTTTTCGTATCCAGCGTATAGCAAATTCAACGGTTTCTCTTTTTCGTATTCAGCGTACAGCGATTTCAACCATATATTTTTCGTATTCATCGAACAACGATTTCTCTCTTTTCATATTGAACGTACAGCGATTTCAACCATATTTTTTCGTATTCAGCGTAGAGCTATTTCAACGATTTCTCGCTTTTTCGTATTCAACGTAGAGCTATTGCAAACTTCTTTTTTCGTAATCAACGTACAGCGATTTCAACGATTATTATCGTATTCAGCGTGCACCTATTTCAAAGTTCTTTTTTCGTATTCAGCGTACAGCGATATCAACGATTTTTAATTTGTCTTCAGCGTACAGCGATTACTACGAATTGTCTTCTTTCGTATTCAACGTGAAGCGATTTCAAAGATTTCTCTTTTTTTCGTATTCAGCGTACAGCAATTTCTACGATTTTATTTTCGTATTCAGCGTACACCTATTTCAAAGTTCTTTTTTCGTATTCAGCGTACAGCGATATCAACGATTTTTAATTTGTCTTCAGCGTACAGCGATTACTACGAATTGTCTTCTTTCGTATTCAACGTCAAGCGATTTCAACGATTTCTCTTTTTTTCGTATTCAGCGTACAGAGATTTCAAAGATTTCTCTTTTTTTCGTATTCAGCGTACAGTGATTTCAACGATTTCTCCTCTTTCGTATTCAGCGTACAGCGATTTCAAGAATTTCTCTTTTATTCGTATTCAGCGTACAGTGATATCAACGCCTTTTTCTTTTCAGCGTACAGCGATTTCAACGATTGTTTTTCGTATTCAGCGTACGATTTCAACGATTTTTTTCGTATTCACCGTACAGCGATTCCTACTATTTTTTTCCCATTCATCGATCTGCCATTTCAAGAATTTTTTTCGTGCGATCACAATTCCTTCCAGTGGATCCTTCAGTATACAGTTTCTTCTTAGCCAGTGACCCAGGCAATTATTTTTTCTTCCTGATCTTTTTCGGCATCATTCTTTCTTCACCCTTTCTTTCAAACACAGCTTAATTTTTATTCTGTTTGTCCATTTCACACCATCCATTATTCACCATATCTACATTCCAAATGGCTCTAGACACTTGTTTTCATTTCGTTGTAATCTCTATGTTTCCTCCCTATACATAAACATAGTCCACACAAAGCGCTTCATTAGTCTCGACACTAGTTGTTTTTCCAGTGTTCCGTAGAATTCTCTTCTTCTCTATTATAAGTTTATTGGTATTATAAAGGCAAGTAATTATATCAGAAAAGAATTTGTTTTCCTAAAGGACTGTATAATTCTGCTGATTTACTTTGTCTTTGTATCCATTTATTATGCACTAACTTCTACTCTATTTAGTTAGATATTATATACTTTGTAATATGTACAGTATTACTACTCTTTTATACTTCAGGATATATTTTTCTTGTTTTTATATAGTTTGAAAATAAAAAAAGGAAAGAACAATTGGCGAGGTAAGGTCGGCTATAGGGGAGGAGGAGGCCGAAAAAGGAGTAATAATACTGTACAATTTAAATAATATTTCGTGTTAGTTTTAATAATAATAATGATAATGTATGTATGTATTTATTCACACTGCAATGGGTATATACCCGGTGGCAATGGTTACTAATTACACTCAATAATCACAATAATAAACTTATTAACTAAAAATATATTTAATAATAAAACTAGTAACTAATAATAATAATAATAATAATAATAATAATAATAATAATAATAATAATAATAACAACAACAACAGGGAATATACTAAATTAAATGAAACGATCACTTAAAATAACATTTGAAATATTCTAATTTGTATCTTACAACTAAGATCGAACTAAAACCCACGAGTATATGCTCATATCTGCACAAGTACCTTTCAACATTACACTCATTTCGCTCTCAACTTACTCACATCACTGGAACTACGACACATTTCACTGATTGTATCCATATTTCACTAACACTTAAAAAACATTTCACTGTTCAAATTCTTTGCACTGCCACTATAAACTATAAAGCTTCACTGACAGGAACTCGTTTCACTTACACAGCACACTTCACTGATACGACATACTTCTTCACTGATGCAGCACACTTCACTGACACAACATAATTCTTCACTGATACAACACTTCAATAACAACATATCATTTTCACCCTTTAAATACTGTGTATAATTACCGCCTATTAGTAAGGTCCTTAAGCCTATTTTTAAAGTAATAATAATAATGATAATAATATTAATAATAATAATAAGAATAATAATAATAACAATATTAATAATAATAAATTTAGAGAACGGCCTGGGAACGCGATGAAAATTCTCAGGGAAATTTGGGGAGAAGAAGATTTTAATTCTGTAGGTAGCCTACCCTACATTGCTGTAAATCCTAATATTCTTCACAGTTCGTCAGAAATAGTGGCTGTCCTCGAAAATTATTCATACTTCTTCCCTGTTACTCGTAATTCGTAATTATCCGTCACCCATTATAATTACTCATTATTTTATTTTATTCATCGTAGTCATCCTGTATTACTTGTCAACGTATGTCATCGGCATCTGACATTATTCTTCACCATAGGTCGTCATCCCTCATTATTCATCTTCATAGGTTATTTGCCGCAATTCATCGTAAGTTATCCGCCACAATTCTTCATAGTCATCCCCGTAACTCGTCATTATTGGTCATCAATCACCATTCCTCTGTCAGGCTCCATTATTCGCCGTACTAGATCATCACAAACTATAGTTAATCAGTAATCCTCCATTATCCTTCATAATATATCATCAATCTTAACTCGTCATAGTCATCCTCCTCGTCGTCATAGCAGAACATCAATCACAGTTCATCATTGGCATCCTTTATTATTCGTCATTTCAAATTGTTGTTTAGCCAACAGTCCTAAAACAGATACGAACATCATTAGGCATCATTCATGAGGCAATTAATCCAAGAGATAATGGGGTAGAATGACAAGTTCATTTCCCCTTCCATTGCATACATCGCTGATTAGTTATATTTTACACTAAACAGACTATTATTTTTAGCAGATTATTTTACGACGCTTGATCAACATCTTAGGTTATTTAGCGTCGGAATGAGATGAAGATGATAATGCCGGTGAAATGAGTCCGGGGTCCAGCACCGAAAGTTACCCACCATTTGCTCATATTGGGTTGAGGGAAAACCCCGGAAAAAACCTTAACCAGATAATTTGCCCCGACAAGGAATCGAACACGGTCCACATGGTTTCGCGGCCAGACGCGCTGACCGTTACTCCACAGATGTGGACTCACACTATTACGAGACACAAGTAATATAAATCGTCATAATTCGTTGGTATCCTCCAAAATTAGTCAGTTTGTCGTCCGCATACACAAGATATAACATAGAAGGACGTCCAACTCAATTTACAAATTGCATTCAGCGTTCAGAGGTTTGTACGTTATGTTTTGTATTCAGCCTACAGCGCTTTCAACGATTTCTCTTCTTTCGTAATCGGCGTACAGCGTTTTCAACAATTTCTCTTTTTTTTCGTATTCTGCATGCAGCGTTTTCAACGGTTTTACTATTTCGTATTCTGCGTACAGCGACTTCTACGATTTCTCTTGTTCCGTATTCTGCCTACAGCGATATCAACGATTTCATTTTTTCGTATTCACCGTCAACGATTTCAAAAATGTCTCTTCTTTCGTATTCAGTCTACAGCGATTTCAACGATTTAACTTCTTTCGTATTCAGCGTACAGCGATTTCAACGATTTCACTTTTTCGTATTCAGCGTACAGCGATTTCTACTATTTCACATTTTCGTATTCAGCGTACAGCGATTTCAACGATTTCTCTTCTTTCGTATTCAGCCCAACAGGGATTTCAACGATTTCACTTTTTCGTATTCTGCGTACAGCGATTTCAACGATTTTACTTTTTCGTATTCAGCGTACAGCGATTTCAACGATTTCTCTTCTTTCGTATTCAGCCTACAGCGATTTCAACGATTTCACTTTTTCGTATTCAGCGTACAGCGATTTCAACGATTTCTCTTCTTTCGTATTCAGCCTACAGCGATTTCAACGATTTCACATATTAGTATTCAGCGAACAGGAACTTCAACGATTTCTCTTCTTTCGTATTCAGCCTACAGCGATATCAACGATTTCACTTTTTCGTATTCTGCGTACAGCGATTTCAACGATTTCTCTTCTTTCGTATTCAGCCCAACAGGGATTTCAACGATTTCACATTTTCGTATTCTGCGTACAGCGATTTCAATGATTTCACTTTTTCGTATTCAGCGTACAGCGATTTCAACGATTTCTCTTCTTTCGTATTCAGCCTACAGCGATTTCAACGATTTCATTTTTTCGTATTCAGCGTACAGCGATTTTAACGATTTCTCTTCTTTCGTATTCAGCCTACAGCGATATCAACGATTTCTCTTCTTTCGTATTCAGCGTACACCGATTTCAACGATTTTACTTTCGTATTCAGCCTACAGCGATTTCAACGATTTCCCTTTCTCCGTATTCAGCATACAGCGATTTCAACGATTTCTCTTCTTTCGTATTCAGCCTACAGCGATTAAACGATTTCACATTTTAATATTCAGCGTACAGGAATTTCAACGATTTCACCTTTTCGTATTCAGCGTACAGCGATTTCAACGATTTCTCTTCTTTCGTATTCTGCCTACAGCGATTTCAACGATTTCACTTTTTCTTATACTGCGTACAGCGACTTCAACGATTTCTCTTCTTTCCTATTCAGCGTACAGCGATTTCAACGATTTCTCTTCTTTCGTAGTCAGCCTACAGCGATTTCAACGATTTCAATTTTTCGTATTCAGCGTACAGCGATTTGAACGATTTCACATTTTCGTATTCTGCGTACAGCGATATCAACGATTTCATTTTCTCATAGTCTCCGTCAACGATTTCAAAAATTTCTCTTCTTTCGTATTCAGTCTACAGCGATTTCAACGATTTCACTTCTTTCGTATTCAGCGTACAGCGATTTCAACGATTTCACTTTTTCGTATTCAGCGTACAGCGATTTCTACTATTTCACATTTTCGTATTCGGCGTACAGCGATTTCAACGATTTCTCTTCTTTCGTATTCAACCCAACAGGGATTTCAACGATTTCACTTTTTCGTATTCTGCGTACAGCGATTTCAACGATTTCACTTTTTCGTATTCAGAGTACAGCGATTTCAACGATTTCTCTTCTTTCGTATTCAGCCTACAGCGATTTAAACGATTTCACTTTTTCGTATTCAGCGTACAGCGATTTCAACGATTTCTCTTCTTTCGTATTCAGCCTACAGCGATTTCAACGATTTCACATA
Organism: Periplaneta americana; assembly: GCF_040183065.1. Lineage (NCBI taxonomy): Eukaryota > Metazoa > Arthropoda > Insecta > Blattodea > Blattidae > Periplaneta > Periplaneta americana. The sequence goes on from NC_091118.1 coordinate 4,365,285, forward strand.
TTAGTATTCAGCGAACAGCAAATTCAACGATTTCTCTTCTTTCGTATTCAGCCTACAGCGATTTCAACGATTTCACTTTTTCGTAATCTGCGTACAGCGATTTCAACGATTTCTCTTCTTTCGTATTCAGCCCAACAGGGATTTCAACGATTTCACATTTTCGTATTCTGCGTACAGAGATTTCAACGATTTCACTTTTTCGTATTCTGCGTACAGCGATTTCAACGATTTCTCTTCTTTCGTATTCAGCCCAACAGGGATTTCAACGATTTCACTTTTTCGTATTCTGCGTTCAGCGATTTCAACGGTTTCACTTTTTCGTATTCAGCGTACAGCGATTTCAACGATTTCTCTTCTTTCGTATTCAGCCTACAGCGATTTCAACGATTTCATTTTTCGTATTCACCGTACAGCGATTTTAACGATTTCTCTTCTTTCGTATTCAGCCTACAGCGATATCAACGATTTCACTTTTTCGTATTCAGCGTACAGCGATTCCAACTATTTCACTTTTTCGTATTCTGCGTACAGCGATTTCAACGATATTTCTTTCGTATTCAGCCTACAGCGATTTCAACGATTTTTAATATCTCCGTATTCAGCGTACAGCGATTTCAACGATTTCTCTTCTTTCGTATTCAGCCTACAGCGATTTCAACGATTTCACTTTCTCCGTATTCAGCGTACAGCGCTTTCAACGATTTCTCTTCTTTCGTAATCCGCGTACAGCGTTTTCAACAATTTCTCTTTTCTTTCGTATTCTGCATGCAGCGTTTTCAACGGTTTTACTATTTCGTATTCAGCGTACGGCGATTTCTACGATTTCTCTTGTTCCGTATTCTGCCTACAGCGATATCAACGATTTCAATTTTTCGCATTCTCCGTCAACGATTTCAAAAATTTCTCTTCTTTCGTATTCAGTTTACAGCGATTTCAACGAATTCATCTTTTCGTATTCAGCGTACAGCGATTTCAACAATTTCTCTTCTTTCGTATTCAGTCTACAGCGATTTGAACGATTTCACTTTTTCGTATTCAGCGTACAGCGATTTCAACAATTTCTCTTTTTTCGTATTCAGCCTACACCGATTTCAACGATTATTTTTTCTTTCGTATTCAGCCTACAGGGATTTCAACGATTTCACTTTTTCGTATTCAGCGAAAAGCGATTTCAACTATTTCACTTTTTCGTATTCAGCTTAAAGCGATTTCAACGATTTCTCATCTTTCGTATTCAGCCTAAGAGGATTTCAATGATTTCACTTCTTCGTATTTTGCGGACAGCGATTTCAACGATTTCTCTTCTTTCGTATTCGGCCTACAGCGATTTCAACGATTTCACTTTTTCTTATAATGCGTACAGCGACTTCAACGATTTCTCTTCTTTCCTATTCAGCGTACAGCGATTTCAACGATTTCTCTTTCGTAGTCAGCCTACAGCGATTTCAACGATTTCACTTTTTCGTATTCAGCGTACAGCGATTTGAACGATTTCACTTTTTCGTATTCAGCGTACAGCGGTTTCAAAGATTTCTCTTCTTTCGTATTCAGCCTACAGCGGTTTCAACGATTTCTCTTCTTTCGTATTCAGCGTACAGCGATTTCAACGAATTCACTTTTTCGTATTCATTGTACAGCGACTTCAACTATTTCACTTTTTCGTATTCAGCGTACAGCGATTTCAACGATTTTTTTTGTATTCAGCCTACAGCAATTTCAACGATTTCACTTTTTCGAATTCAGCGTACAGCGATTTCAACGATTTCCCTACTTTCCTATTCAGCGTACAGCGATTTCATAGATTTCTCTTCTTTCGTATTCAGCCTACAGCGATTTCAAATATTTCACTTTTTAATATTCAGCGCACAGCGATTTCAACGATTTCTCTTCTTTCGTATTCAGCCTACAGCGATTTCAACGATTTGACATTTTCGTATTCAGCGTACAGCGATTTCAACGATTTCTCTTCTTTCCTATTTAGCGTACAGCGATTTCAACAATTTTTCTTCTTTCGTATTCAGCCTACAGCGATTTCAACGAATTCACTTTTTCGTATTCAGCGTACAGCGTTCTCAACGATTTCTCTACTTTCCTATTCAGCGTACAGCGATTTCATAGATTTCTCTTCTTTCGTATTCAGCCTACAGCGATTTCAACGATTTCAGTTTTTCGTATTCTGCGTACAGCGATTTCAACGATTTCTCTACTTTCGTATTCAGGCTACAGCAATTTCAAAAATTTCACTTTTTCGTAATCAGCGTACAGCGATTTCAACGATTTCTTTTCTTTCGTATTCAGCCTACAGCGATTTCAACGACTTCTCTTCTTTCGTATTCGGCCTACAGCGATTTCAACGATTTCACTTTTTAGTATTCAGCGTACATTGATTTTTAACGATTTCTCTTCTTTCGTTTTCAGCCTTCAGCGATTTCAACGATTTCATATTTTAGTATTTAGCGTAGAGCGATTTCATAGATTTCTCTTCTTTCGTATTCAGCCTACAGCGATTTCAACTATTTCACTTTTTCTTATTCACCTACATCGATTTCAACGATTTCTCTTCTTTCGTAGTCAGCCTACAACGGTTTCAACTATTTCTCTTTTTCGTATTCAGCGTACAGCGATTTCAACGTTTTCTCTTCTTTCGTATTCAGCCTACAGCGATTTCAACGATTTCACTTTTTCGTATTCAGCGTACAGCGATTTCAACGATTTCTCTTCTTTCGTATTCAGCGTACAGCGTTTTCAACTATTTCTCTTCTTTCGTATTCTGCCTACAGCGATTTCAACGATTTCACTTTTTCGTATTCACCTACATCGATTTCAACGATTTCTCTTCTTTCGTATTCAGCCTACAGCGATTTCAACGATTTCACTTTAGTATTCGGCGTACAGCGATTTCAACGATTTCTCTTCTTTCCTATCCAGCGTACAGCGATTTCATAGATTTCTCTTCTTTCGTATTCAGCCTACAGCGATTTCAACTATTTTACTTTCTAATAATCAGCGTACAGCGATTTCAACGATTTCTCTTCTTTCGTATGCGGCCTACAGCGATTTGAAAGATTTCAATTATTGTATTCAGCGTACAGCGATTTCAACGATTTCTCTTCTTTCCTATTCAACGTACAGCGATTTCAAACATTTCTCTTCTTTCGTATTCAGCCTACAGCGATTTGAACTATTTCACTTTTTCGTATTCAGCGTACAGCGATTTCAACGATTTCTCTTCTTTCGTATTCAGCCTACAGCGATTATAACGATTTCACTTTTTCGTATTCAGTGTACAGCGATTTCAACGACTTGTCCTTTCGTATTCAGCCTACAGTGATTTCAACGATTTCACATTTTCGTATTCAGCGTACAGTGTTTTCAACGATTTCTCCTCTTTCCTACTCGGCGTACACCGATTTCATACATTTCTCTTCTTTCGTTTTCAGCCTACAGCGATTTCAACGATTTCATTTTTTCGTATTCAGCGTACAGCGATTTCAACGATTCTCTTCTTTCGTATTCAGCCTACAGCGATTTCAACGATTTCTCTTATTTCGTTTTCAGCCTACTGCGATTTAAAGGATTTCACTTTTTGGTATTCAGCGTACAGTGATTTCAACGATTTCTTTTCTTTCGTTTTCAGCCTACAGCGATTTTAAAGATTTCACTTTTTTCGTATTCAGCGTACAGCGATTTCAGCGATTTCTCTTTCCTATTCAGCCTACAGCGATTTCAACGATTTCACTTTTTCTTATTCTTCCTACAGCGATTTCAACGATTTCTCTTCTTTCGTGTTCTGCCTACAGCGATTTCAACGATTTATCTTCTTTCGTATTCAGCCTACAGCGATTTCAACGATTTCACTTTTTCGAATTCAGCGTAAAGCGATTTTTAACGATTTCTCTTTTTTCGTTTTCAGCCTACAGCGATTTCAACGATTTCACTTTTTTCGTATTCAGCGTACAGCGATTTCAACGATTTCTCTTCTTTCCTATTCAGCCTACAGCGATTTCAACGATTTCACTTTTTCGTATTCAGCGTACAGCGTTTTCAACTATTTCTCTTGTTTCGTATTCAGCCTAGAGCGATTTCAACGATTTGACATTATCGTATTCAGCGTACAGAGATTGCAACGACTTCTATTCTTTCGTATTCAGCCTACAGCGATTCCAACGAATTCTCTTCTTTCGTATTCCGCTTACAGCGTTTTCAACGATTTCTATTCTTTCGAATACAGCCTTCAGCAATTTCAACGATATCACATTTTAGTATTCAGCTTACAGCGATTTCAACGATTTCTCTTCTTTCGTATTCAGCCTACAGCGATTTGAACTATTTCACTTTTTCGTATTCACCGTACAGCGATTTCAACGATTTCTCTTCTTTCGTATTCAGCCTACAGCGATTTCAACGATTTCACCTTTTCGTATTCAGCGTACAGCGATTTCTACGATTTCTCCTCATTCGTATTCAGCCTACAGCGATTTCAACTATTTCATGTTTTCGTATTCAGCGTACAGCGATTTCAAACATTCCCTTCTTTCCTATTCAGCGTACAGCGATTTCATAGATTTCTCTTCTTTCGTATTCAGCCTACAGCGATTTCAACTATTTCACTTTTGAATATTCAGAGCACAGCGATTTCAACGATTTCTCTTCCTTCGTATTCAGCCTACAGCGATTTCAACGATTTGACTTTTTCGTATTCAGCGTACAGCGATTTCAACGATTTCCCTTCTTTCCTATTCAGCGTACAGCGATTTCAACGATTTCTCTTCTTTCGTATTCAGCCTACAGCGAAATCAACGATTTCACTTTTTCGTATTCAGCGTACAGCGATTTCAACGACTTCTCTTCTTTCGTATTCAGCCTACAGCGATTTTAAGGATTTCACTTTTTCGTATTCTGCGTACAGCCATTTCAACGATTTCTCTACTTTCCTTTTCAGCGTACAGCAATTTCATAGATTTCTCTTCTATCGTATTCAGCCTACAGCGATTTCAACGATTTCACTTTTTCGTATTCTGCGTACAGCGAGTTCAAAGATTTCTCTTCTTTCGTATTCAACCTACAGGAATTTCAACTATTTCACTTTTTCGTATTCAGCCTACAGTGATTTCAACGATTTCACTTTTTCGTATTCAGCGTACAGCGATTTCAACGATTTCTCTTCTTTCCTATTCAGCCTACAGCGATTTCAACGATTTCTCTTCTTTCGTATTCAGCGTACAGCGATTTCAACGATTTCACTTTTTCGTATTCAGCGTACTGCGATTTCAAATATTTCACTTTTTCGTTTTCAGCGTACAGCGATTTCAACGTTTTCTCTTCTTTCGTATTCAGCCTACAGCGATTTCAACGATTTCACTTTCTCCGTATTCAGCGTAAAGCGATTTCAACGATTTCTCTTCTTTCGTATTCAGCCTACAGCCATTTCTACGATTTCACTTTTTCCTATTCAGCGTACAGCTTTTTCAACTATTTCTTTTCTTTCGTATTCAGCCTACAGCGATTTCAACGATTTCACTTTTTCGTATTACGCCTACAGCGATTTTAACGATTTCTCTTCTTTCGTATTCAGCCTACAACGATTTCAACGATTTCACTTTTTCGTATTCAGCGTACAGCGATTTCAACCTTTTCTCTTCTTTCCTATTCAACGTTCAGCGATTTCATAGATTTCACTTCTTTCGTATTCAGCCTACAGCGATTTCAAATATTTCACTTTTTAATATTCAGCGCACAGCGATTTCAACGATTTCTCTTCTTTCCTATTTAGCGTACAGCGATTTCAACGATTTCTCTTCTTTCGTATTCAGCCTACAGCGATTTCATCGATTTCACTTTTTCGTATTCAGCGTACAGCGATCTCAACGACTTCTCTTCTTTCGTATTCAGCCTACAGCGATTTCAACGATTTCACTTTTTCGTATTCAGCGTACAGCGATTTCAACGATTTCTCTACTTTCCTATTCAGCGTACAGCTATTTCATAGATTTCTCTTCTTTCGTATTCAGCCTACAGCGATTTCAACGATTTCACATTTTCGTATTCTGCGTGCAGCGATTTCAACGAATTCTCTTCTTTCGTATTCAGCCTACAGCAATTTCAAAAATTTCACTTTTTCGTAATCAGCGTACAGCGATTTCAACGATTTCTTTTCTTTCGTATTCAGCCTACAGCGATTTCAACGATTTCTCTTCTTTCGTATTCGGCCTACAGCGATTTCAACGATTTCACTTTTTCGTATTCAGCGTACAGTGATTTTTAACGATTTCTCTTCTTTCATTTTCTGCCTTCAGCGATTTCAACGATTTCATATTTTAATATTCAGCGTAGAGCGATTTCAACGATTTCTCTTCTTTCGTATTCAGCCTACAGCGATTTCAACTATTTCACTTTTCCTTATTCACCTACTTCGATTTCAACGATATCTCTTCTTTCGTAGTCAGCCTACAGCGGTTTCAACTATTTCACTTTTTCGTATTCAGCGTACAGCGATTTCAACGTTTTCTCTTCTTTCGTATTCAGCCTACAGCGATTTCAACGATTTCACTTTTTCGTATTCAGCGTACAGCGATTTCAACGATTTCTCTTCTTTCGTATTCAGCGTACAACGTTTTCAACTGTTTCTCTTCTTTCGTATTCTGCCTACAGCGATTTCAACGATTTCACTTTTTCGTATTCACCTACATCGATTTCAACGATTTCGCTTCTTTCGTATTCAGCGTAGAGCGATTTCAACGATTTCTCTTCTTTCCTATTCAGCGTACAGCGATTTCATAGATTTCTCTTCTTTCGTATTCAGCCTACAGCGATTTCAACTATTTTACTTTCTAATATTCAGCGTACAGCGATTTCAACGATTTCTCTTCTTTCGTATTCGGCCTACAGCGATTTCAACGATTTCACTTTTTCGTATTCAGCGTACAGCGATTTCAACGATTTCTCTTCTTTCCTATTCAGCGTACAGCGATTTCAACGATTTCACTTTTTCGTATTCATTGTACAGCGATTTCAACTATTTCACTTTCTCGTATTCTGCGTACAACGATTTTAACGATTTTTTTCGTATTCAGCGTACGGCGATTTCAACGATTTCTCCTATTTCGTATTCAGCGTACAGCGATATCAAGGATTTCTGTTTTATATGTATTCAGCCTACTGTGATTTCAACGCCTTTTTCGTATTCCGCGTACAGCTGTTTCAATGATTTTTTTCCTATTGTACGTACGACGATTTCAACGATTTTTTTCGTATTCACAGTACTGCGATTCTTACTAATTTCTTCCTATTCATCGTTCAGCGATTTCAACTATTTTTTTTCGTCCGTTCACAATTCCTTCCGGTGGATCCTTCAGAATACAGTTCTCTTTAGCCAGTGATCCAGGCAATTATTTTTTCTTCCTGATCTTTTTCAGCATCATTCTTTCTTCACCCTTTCTTTCCAACACAGCTTCATTTCTTATTCTGTCTGTCTATTTCAGACCCTCCATTCTTCTCCATATCTACATTCCAAATGACTCTGGACTCTTGTCTTCACTTCGTCGTATTCTCTAAGTTTCCTCCATTTACATAAACAGTCCACACAAAGCACTTCACTAGCCTCGGCACTCGTTGTTTTTCCAGAGTTCCGTAGAATTTTCTTTTTCTCTATTATAAGATTATTGGTATTATAAATGCAACTAATTATATAAGAAAAGAATTTGCTTTCCTAAAGGATTGTATATTTCTTCTGACTTACTTAGTCTTTGTATTCATTTACTATGCACTAACTTCTACTCTATTAAGTTAGATATTATGTCCTTTGTAATATGTACAGTATTACTACTCTTTTATACTTCAGGATATATTTTTCTTGTTTTTATATAGTTTGAAGATAAAAAAAAGGAAGAACAATTGGCGAGGGAAGGTCGGCTATAGGGGAGGAGGAGGCCGAAAAAGGAGTAATAATACTGTACAATGTAAATAATATTTCGTGTTAGTTTTAATAATAATGATGATAATGTATGTATGTATTTATTCACACTGCAATGGGTATATACCCGGTGGCAATGGTAACTAATTACACTCAATAATCACAATAATAAACTTATTAACTAAAAATATATTTAATAATAATACTAATAATTAATACTAATAATAATAATAAACATAATAATAATAACAACAACAACAATAACAGGGAATATACTAAATTAAATGAAACAATCACTTAAAATAACATTTGAAATATTCTAATTTGTATCTAAGATCTGAGATCGAACTAAAACCCACAAGTATATGCTGATATCTGCACAAGTACCTTTCAACATTACACTCATTTCGCTATCAACTCACTCATTTCACTGGAATTACAACACATTTCACTGATTCTATCCAGATTTCACTAACACTTAAAAAACATTTCACTTTTCAAATTCCTTGCACTGCCACTATAAACTATAAAGCTTCACTGACAGGAACACGTTTCACTTACACAGCACACTTCACTGACACGACATACTTCTTCACTGATGCAGCACAGTTCACTGACACAACATAATTCTTCACTGATACAACACTTCAATAACAACATATCATTTACACCCTTTAAATACTGTGTATAATTACCGCATATTATTAAGGTCCTTAAGTCTATTTTTAAAGTAATAATAATAATAATGATAATAATATTAATAATAATAATAATAATCATAATCATAATAATAACATTAATAATTTTAGGGAACGCCCTGGGAACGCGATGAAAATTCTCAGGGAATGTTGGGTGAAGAAGATTTTAATTCTGTAGGTAGCCTACCCTACATTGCTGTAAATCCTAATATTCTTCACAGTTCGTCAGAAATAGTGGCTGTCCTCGAAAATTATTCATACTTCTTCCCTGTTACTCGTAATTCGTAATTATCCGTCACCCATTATAATTACTCATTATTTTATTTTATTCATCGTAGTCATCCTGTATTACTTGTCAACGTATGTCATCGGCATCTGACATTATTCTTCACCATAGGTCGTCATCCCTCATTATTCATCTTCATAGGTTATTTGCCGCAATTCATCGTAAGTTATCCGCCACAATTCTTCATAGTCATCCCCGTAACTCGTCATTATTGGTCATCAATCACCATTCCTTTGTCAGGCTCCATTATTCGCCGTACTAGATCATCACAAACTATAGTTAATCAGTAATCCTCCATTATCCTTCATAATATATCATCAATCTTAACTCGTCATAGTCATCCTCCTCGTCGTCATAGCAGAACATCAATCACAGTTCATCATTGGCATCCTTTATTATTCGTCATTTCAAATTGTTGTTTAGCCAACAGTCCTAAAACAGATACGAACATCATTAGGCATCATTCATGAGGCAATTAATCCAAGAGATAATGGGGTAGAATGGCAAGTTCATTTCCCCTTCCATTGCATAAATCGCTGATTAGTTATATTTTACACTAAACAGACTATTATTTTTAGCAGATTATTTTACGACGCTTGATCAACATCTTAGGTTATTTAGCGTCGGAATGAGATGAAGATGATAATGCCGGTGAAATGAGTCCGGGGTCCAGCACCGAAAGTTACCCACCATTTGCTCATATTGGGTTGAGGGAAAACCCCGGAAAAAACCTTAACCTGATAATTTGCCCCGACAAGGAATCGAACACGGTCCACATGGTTTCGCGGCCAGACGCGCTGACCGTTACTCCACAGATGTGGACTCACACTATTACGAGACACTAGTAATATAAATCGTCATAATTCGTTGGTATCCTCCAAAATTAGTCAGTTTGTCGTCCGCATACACAAGATATAACATAGAAGGACGTCCAACTCAATTTACGAATTGCATTCAGCGTTCAGAGGTTTGTACGTTATGTTTTGTATACAGCCTACAGCGCTTTCAACGATTTCTCTTCTTTCGTAATCCGCGTACAGCGTTTTCAACAATTTCTCTTTTTTTTCGTATTCTGCATGCAGCGTTTTCAACGGTTTTACTATTTCGTATTCAGCGTACAGCGACTTCTACGATTTCTCTTGTTCCGTATTCCGCCTACAGCGATATCAACGACTTCATTTTTTCGTATTCACCGTCAACGATTTCAAAAATGTCTCTTCTTTCGTATTCAGTCTACAGCGATTTCAACGATTTCACTTCTTTCGTATTCAGCGTCCAGCGATTTCAACGATTTCACTTTTTCGTATTCAGCGTACAGCGATTTCTACTATTTCACATTTTCGTATTCAGCGTACAGCGATTTCAACGATTTCTCTTCTTTCGTATTCAGCCCAACAGGGATTTCAACGATTTCACTTTTTCGTATTCTGCGTACACCGATTTCAACGATTTCACTTTTTCGTATTCAGCGTACAGCGATTTAAACGATTTCTCTTCTTTCGTATTCAGCCTACAGCGATTTCAACGATTTCACTTTTTCGTATTCAGCGTACAGCGATTTCAACGATTTCTCTTCTTTCGTATTCAGCCTACAGCGATTTCAACGATTTCACATATTAGTATTCAGCGAACAGCAACTTCAACGATTTCTCATCTTTCGTATTCAGCCTACAGCGATTACAACGATTTCACTTTTTCGTATTTTGCGTACAGCGATTTCAACGATTTCTCTTCTTTCGTATTCAGCCCAACACGGATTTCAACGATTTCACATTTTCGTATTCTGCGTACAGCGATTTCAACGATTTCACTTTTTCGTATTCAGCGTACAGCGATTTCAACGATTTCTCTTCTTTCGTATTCAGCCTACAGCGATTTCAACGATTTCATTTTTTCCTATTCAGCGTACAGCGATTTTAACGATTTCTCTTCTTTCGTATTCAGCCTACAGCGATATCAACGATTTCTCTTCTTTCGTATTCAGCGTACACCGATTTCAACGATTTCACTTTTTCGTATTCAGCGTACAGCGATTTCTACTATTTCACTTTTTCGTATTCAGCGTACAGCGATTTCAAAGATTTTTCTTTCGTATTCAGCCTACAGCGATTTCAACGATTTCACTTTCTCCGTATTCAGCGTAAAGCGATTTCAACGATTTCTCTTCTTTCGTATTCAGCCTACAGCGATTTCAACGATTTCACATTTTAATATTCAGCGTACAGGAATTTCAACGATTTCACTTTTTCGTATTCAGCGTACAGCGATTTCTACTATTTCACATTTTCGTATTCTGCGTACAGCGATTTCAACGATTTCACTTTTTCGTATTCTGCGTACAGCGATTTCAACGATTTCTCTTCGTTCGTATTCAGCCCAACAGGGATTTCAACGATTTCACTTTTTCGTATTCTGCTACAGCGATTTCAACGATTTCACTTTTTCGTATTCAGCGTACAGCGATTTCAACGATTTCTCTTCTTTCTTATTCAGCCCAACAGGGATTTCAACGATTTCACTTTTTCGTATTCTGCGTACAGCGATTTCAACGATTTCACTTTTTCGTATTCGGCGTACAGCGATTTCAACGATTTCTCTTCTTTCGTAATCCGCGTAGAGCGTTTTCTACAATTTCTCATTTTTTTCGTAATCTGCATGCAGCGTTTTCAACGGTTTTACTATTTCGTATTCAGCGTACAGCGAGTTCTACGATTTCTCTTGTTCCGTATTCTGCCTACAGCGATATCAACGATTTCATTTTTTCGTCTTCACCGTCAACGATTTCAAAAATGTCTCTTCTTTCGTATTCAGTCTACATCGATTTCAACGATTTCAATTCTTTCGTATTCAGCGTACAGCGATTTCAACGATTTCACTTTTTCGTATTCAGCGTAGAGCGATTTCTACTATTTCACATATTTGTATTCAGCGTACAGCGATTTGAACGATTTCTCTTCTTTCGTATTCAGCTCAACAGGGATTTCAACGATTTCACTTTTTCGTATTCTGCGTACAGCGATTTCAACGATTTCACTTTTTCGTATTCAGCGTACAGCGATTTCAACGATTTCTCTTCTTTCGTATTCAGCCTACAGCGATTTCAACGAGTTCACTTTTTCGTTTTCAGCGTACAGCGATTTCAACGATTTCTCTCCTTTCGTATTCAGCCTACAGCGATTTCAACGATTTCACATATTAGTATTCAGCGAACAGCAACTTCAACGATTTCTCTTCTTTCGTATTCAGCCTACAGCGATTTCAACGATTTCACTTTTTCGTATTCTGCGTACAGCGATTTCAACGATTTCCCTTCTTTCGTATACAGCCCAAAAGGGATTTCAACGATTTCACATTTTCGTATTCTGCGTACAGCGATTTCAACGATTTCACTTTTTCGTATTCAGCGTACAGCGATTTCAACGATTTCTCTTCTTTCGTATACAGCTAACAGCGATTTCAACGATTTCATTTTTTCGTATTCAGCGTACAGCGATTTTTACGCTTTCTCTTCTTTCGTATTCAGCCTACAGCGATATCGACGATTTCTCTTCTTTCGTATTCAGCGTACACCGATTTCAACGATTTCACTTTTTCGTATTCAGCGTACAGCGATTTCAACTATTTCACTTTTTTGTATTCAGAGTACAGCGATTTCAACTTTTTTTTCTTTCGTATTCAGCCTACAGCGATTTCAACGATTTCACTTTCTCCGTATTCAGCGTACAGCGATTTCAACGGTTTCTCTTTTTTCGTATTCAGCCTACAGCGATTTCAACGATTTCACATTTTAATATTCAGCGTACAGGAATTTCAACGATTCACTTTTTCGTATTCAGCGTACAGCGATTTCTACTATTTCACATTTTCGTATTCGGCGTACAGCGATTTCAACGATTTCTCTTCTTTCGTATTCAGCCCAACAGGGATTTCAACGATTTCACTTTTCGTATTCTGCGTAGAGCGATTTCAACGATTTCACTTTTTCGTATTCTGCGTACAGCGATTTCAACGATTTCCCTTCTTTCCTATTCAGTCTACAGCGATTTGAACGATTTCACTTTTTCGTATTCAGCATACAGCGATTTCAACAATTTCTCTTTTTTCGTATTCAGCCTACACCGATTTCAACGATTTGTTTTCTTTCGTATTCAGCCTACAGGGATTACAACGATTTCACTTTTTCGTTTTCAGCGAAAAGCGATTTCAACTATTTCACTTTTTCTTATTCAGATTATAGCGTTTTCAACGATTTCTCATCTTTCGTATTCAGCCTAAAAGGATTTCAATGATTTCACTTTTTCGTATTTTGCGTACAGCGATTTCAACGATTTCTCTCCTTTCGTATTCGGCCTACAGCGATTTCAACGATTTCACTTTTTCTTATTCTGCGTACAGCGATTTCAACGTTTTCGCTTCTTTCCTATTCAGCGTACAGCGATTTCAACGATTTCTCTTCTTTCGTAGTCAGCCTACAGCGATTTCAACGATTTCACTTTTTCGTATTCAGCGTACAGCGATTTCAACGACTTCTCTTCTTTCGTATTCAGCCTACAGCGATTTCAACGATTTCACTTTTTCGTATTCAGCGTACACCGGTTTCAACGATTTCTCTTTTTCGTATTCAGCCTACAGCGATTTCAACGATTTCTCTTCTTTCGTATTCAGCGTACAGCGATTTCAACGATTTCACATTTTCGTATTCTTTGTACATCGATTTCAACTATTTCACATTTTCGTATTCAGCGTACAGCGATTTCAACAATTTTTTTTTGTTTCAGCCTACAGCGATTTCAACGATTTCACTTTCTCCGTATTCAGCATACAGCGATTTCAACGATTTCACTTTTTCGAATTTATCCTACAGCGATTTCAACCTTTTCTCTTCTCTCTTATTCAGCATACAGCGATTTCATAGATTTCTCTTCTTTCGTATTCAGCCTACAGCGATTTCAAATATTTCACTTTTTAATATTCAGCGCACAGCGATTTCAACAATTTCTCTTCTTACGTATTCAGCCTACAGCGATTTCAACGATTTCACTTTTTCGTATTCAGCGTACAGCGATCTCAACGACTTCTCTTCTTTCGTATTCAGCCTACAGCGATTTGAACGATTTCACATTTTCGTATTCAGCGTACAGCGATTTCAACGATTTCTCTACTTTCCTATTCAGCGTACAGCGATTTCATAGATTTCTCATCTTTCGTATTCAGCCTACAGCGATTTCACGATTTCACATTTTCGTATTCAGCGTACAGCGATTTCAACGTATTCTCTGCTTTCGTATTCAGCCTACAGCAATTTCAAAAATTTCACTTTTTCTTAATCAGCGTACAGCGATTTCAACGATTTCTTTTCTTTCGTATTCAGCCTACAGCGATTTCAACGATTTCTCTTCTTTCGTATTCGGCCTACAGCGATTTCAAAGATTTCACTTTTTCGTATTCAGCGTACAGTGATTTTTAACGATTTCTCTTCTTTCATTTTCAGCCTTCAGCGATTTCAACGATTTCATATTTCAGTATTCAGCGTAGAGCGATTTCAACGATTTCTCTTCTTTCGTATTCAGCCTACAGCGATTTCAACTATTTCACTTTTTCTTATTCACCTACTTCGATTTCAACGATATCTCTTCTTTCGTAGTCAGCCTACAGCGGTTTCAACTATTTCACTTTTTCGTATTCGGCGTACAGCGATTTCAACGTTTTCTCTTCTTTCGTATTCAGCCTACAGCGATTTCAACGATTTCAATTTTTCGTATTCAGCGTACAGCGATTTCAACGATTTCTCTTCTTTCGTATTCAGCGTACAGCGTTTACAACTGTTTCTCTTCTTTCGTATTCTGCCTACAGCGATTTCAACGATTTCACTTTTTCGTATTCACCTACATCGATTTCAACGATTTCGCTTCTTTCGTATTCAGCGTACAGCGGTTTCAACGATTTCTCTTCTTTCCTATTCAGCGTACAGCGATTTCATAGATTTCTCTTCTTTGGTATTCAGCCTACAGCGATTTCAACTATTTTACTTTCTAATATTCAGCGTACAGCGATTTCAACGATTTCTCTTCTTTCGTATTCGGCCTACAGCGATTTCAACGATTTCACTTTTTCGTATTCAGCGTACAGCGATATCAACGATTTCTCTTCTTTCGTATTCAGCGTACACCGATTTCAACGATTTCACTTTTTCGTATTCTGCGTACAGCGATTTCAACTATTTCACTTTTTCGTATTCAGCGAACAGCGATTTCAACTATTTTTCTTTCGTATTCAGCCTACAGCGATTTCAACGATTTCACTTTCTCCGTATTCAGCGTACAGCGATTTCAACGTTTTCTCTTCTTTCGCATTCAGCCTACAGCGATTTCAACGATTTCACATTTTAATATTCAGCGTACAGGAATTTCAACGATTTCACTTTTTCGTATTCAGCGTATTGCGATTTCTACTATTTCACATTTTCGTATTCAGCGTACAGCGATTTCAACGATTTCTCCTCTTTCGTATTCAGCCCAACAGGGACTTCAACGATTTCACTTTTTCGTATTCCGCGTACAGCGATTTCAACGATTTCACTTTTTCGTATTCAGAGTACAGCGATTTCAACGATTTCTCTTCTTTCGTATTCAGCCCAACAGGGATTTCAACGATTACACCTTTTCGTATTCAGCGTACAGCGATTTCAACGATTTTACTTTTTCGTATTCAGCGTACAGCGTTTTCAACGATTTCTCTTCTTTCGTATTCAGCCCAACAGGGATTTGTACGATTTCACTTTTTCGTATTCTGCGTACAGCGATTACAACGATTTCACTTTTTCGTATTCAGCGTACAGCGATTTCAACGATTTCTCTTCTTTCGTAATCCGCGTACAGCGTTTTCAACAATTTCACTTTTTTTCGTATTCTGCATGCAGCGTGTTCAACGGTTTTACTATTTCGTATTCAGCGTACAGCGACTTCTACGATTTCTCTTGTTCCGTATTCTGCCTACAGCGATATCAACGATTTCATTTTTTCGTATTCACCGTCAACGATTTCAAAAATGTCTCTTCTTTCGTATTCAGTCTACATCGATTTCAACGATTTCACTTCTTTCGTATTCAGCGTACAGCGATTTCAACGATTTCACTTTTTCGTATTCAGCGTACAGCGATTTCTACTATTTCACATTTTCGTATTCAGCGTACAGCGATTTCAACGATTTCTCTTCTTTCGTATTCAGCCCAACAGGGATTTCAACGATTTCACTTTTTTCGTATTCTGCGTACAGCGATTTCAACGATTTCACTTTTTCGTATTCAGCGTACAGCAATTTTAACGATTTCTCTTCTTTCGTATTCAGCCTACAGCGATATCAACGATTTCTCTTCTTTCGTATTCAGCGTACACCGATTTCAACGATTTCACTTTTTCGTATTCAGCGTACAGCGATTTCAACTATTTCACTTTTTCGTATTCAGCGTACAGCGATTTCAACGATTTTTCTTTCGTATTCAGCCTACAGCAATTTCAACGATTTCACTTTCTCCGTATTCAGCGTACAGGGATTGCAACGATTTCTCTTCTTTCGTATTCAGCCTACAGCGATTTCAACGATTTCACATTTTAATATTCAGCGTACAGGAATTTCAACGATTTCACTTTTTCGTATTCAGCGTACAGCGATATCTGCTATTTCACATTTTCGTATTCAGCGTACAGCGATTTCAACGATTTCTCTTCTTTCGTATTCAGCCCAACAGGGATTTCAACGATTTCACTTTTTCGTATTCTGCGTACAGCGATTTCAACGATTTCACTTTTTCGTATTCAGCGTACAGCGATTTCAACGATTTCTCTTCTTTCGTATTCAGTCTACAGCGATTTGAACCATTTCACTTTTTCGTATTCAGCGTACAGCGATTTCAACAATTTCTCTTTTTTCGTATTCAGCCTACACCGATTTCAACGATTTTTTTTTCTTTCGTATTCAGCCTACAGGGATTTCAACGATTTCACTTTTTCGTATTGAGCGAAAAGCGATTTCAACTATTTCACTTTTTCGTATTCAGCTTATAGCGATTTCAACGATTTCTCATCTTTCGTAATCAGCCTAAAGGGATTTCAATGATTTCACTTTTTCGTATTTTGCGTACAGCGATTTCAACGATTTCTCTTCTTTCGTATTCGGCCTACAGCGATTTCTACGATTTCTCTTTTTCTTATTCTGCGTACAGCGATTTCTACGATATCTCTTCTTTCCTATTCAGCGTACAGCGATTTCAACGATTTCTCTTCTTTCGTAGTCAGCCTACAGCGATTTGAACGATTTCACTTTTTCGTATTCGGCGTACAGCGATTTCAACGACTTCTCTTCTTTCGTATTCTGCCTACAGCGATTTCAACGATTTTACTTTTTCGTATTCAGCGTACAGCGGTTTCAACGATTTCTCTTCTTTCGTATTCAGCCTACAGCGATTTCAACGATTTCTCTTCTTTCGTATTCAGCGTACAGCGATTTCAACGATTTCACTTTTTCGTATTCATTGTACAGCGATTTCAACTATTTCACTTTTTCGTATTCAGCGTACAGCGATTTCAACGATTTTTTTTTGTATTCAGCCTACAGCAATTTCAACGTTTTCACTTTCTCCGTATTCAGCACACAGCGATTTCAACGATTTCACTTTTTCGTATTCAGCGTCCAGCGATTTCAACCTTTTCTCTTCTCTCCTATTCAGCGTACAGCGATTTCATAGATTTCTCTTCTTTCGTATTCAGCCTACAGCGATTTCAAATATTTCACTTTTTAATATTCAGCGCACAGCGATTTCAACGATTTCTCTTCTTTCGTATTCAGCCTACAGCGATTTCAACCATTTGACATTTTCGTATTCAGCGTACAGCGATTTCAACGATTTCTCTTCTTTCCTATTTAGCGTACAGCGATTTCAACGATTTCTCTTCTTTCGTATTCAGCCTACAGCGATTTCAACGATTTCACTTTTTCGTATTCAGCGTACAGCGATCTCAACGACTTCTCTTCTTTCGTATTCAGCCTACAGCGATTTCAACGATTTCACTTTTTCGTATTCAGCGTACAGCGATTTCAACGATTTCTCTACTTTCCTATTCAGCGTACAGCGATTTCATAGATTTCTCTTCTTTCGTATTCAGCCTACAGCGATTTCAACGATTTCACATTTTCGTCTTCAGCGTACTGCGATTTCATCGAATTCTCTTCTTTCGTATTCAGCCTACAGCAATTTCAAAAATTTCACTTTTTCGTAATCAGCGTACAGCGATTTCAACGATTTCTTTTCTTTCGTATTCAGCCTACAGCGATTTCAACGATTTCTCTTCTTTCGTATTCGGCCTACAGCGATTTCAATGATTTCACTTTTTCGTATTCAGCGTACAGTGATTTTTAACGATTTCTCTTCTTTCATTTCAGCCTTCAGCGATTTCAACGATTTCATATTTTAGTATTCAGCGTAGAGCGATTTCAACGATTTCTCTTCTTTCGTATTCAGCCTACAGCGATTTCAACTATTTCACTTTTTCTTATTCACCTACTTCGATTTCAACGATACCTCTTCTTTCGTAGTCAGCCTACAGCGGTTTCAACTATTTCACTTTTTCGTATTCAGCGTACAGCGATTTCAACGTTTTCTCTTCTTTCGTATTCAGCCTACAGCGATTTCAACGATTTCACTTTTTCGTATTCAGCGTACAGCGATTTCAACGATTTCTCTTCTTTCGTATTCAGCGTACAGCGTTTTCAACTGTTTCTCTTCTTTCGTATTCTGCCTACAGCGATTTCAACGATTTCACTTTTTCGTATTCACCTACATCGATTTCAACGATTTCGCTTCTTTCGTATTCAGCGTACAGCGATTTCAACGATTTCTCTTCTTTCCTATTCAGCGTACAGCGATTTCATAGATTTCTCTTCTTTCGTATTCAGCCTACAGCGATTTCAACTATTTTACTTTCTAATATTCAGCGTACAGCGATTTCAACGATTTCACTTTTTCGTATTCAGCGTACAGCGATTTCAACGATTTCTCTTCTTTCCTATTCAGCGTACAGCGATTTCAACGATTTCACTTTTTCGTATTCATTGTACAGCGATTTCAACTATTTCACTTTCTCGTATTCTGCGTACAGCGATTTCAACGATTTTTTTCGTATTCAGCGTACGGCGATTTCAACGATTTCTCCTATTTCGTATTCAGCGTACAGCGATTTCAAGGATTTCTCTTTTATATGTATTCAGCCTACTGTGATTTCAACGCCTTTTTCGTATTCCGCGTACAGCTGTTTCAATGATTTTTTTCGTATTGTACGTACGACGATTTCAACGATTTTTTTCGTATTCACGGTACAGCGATTCTTACTATTTTCTTCCTATTCATCGTTCAGCGATTTCAACTATTTTTTTTCGTCCGTTCACAATTCCTTCCGGTGGATCCTTCAGTATACAGTTCTTTTTAGCCAGTGATCCAGGCAATTATTTTTTCTTCCTGAAATTTTTCAGCATCATTCTTTCTTCACCCTTTCTTTCCAACACAGCTTCATTTCTTATTCTGTCTGTCTATTTCACACCCTCCATTCTTCTCCATATCTACATTCCAAATGACTCTGGTCTCTTGTCTTCACTTCGTCGTAATCTCTAAGTTTCCTCCCTTTACATAAACATAGTCCACACAAAGCACTTCACTAGCCTCGGCACTCGTTGTTTTTCCAGAGTTCCGTAGAATTTTCTTTTTCTCTATTATAAGATTATTGGTATTATAAATGCAACTAATTATATAAGAAAAGAATTTGCTTTCCTAAAGGATTGTATATTTCTGCTGACTTACTTAGTCTTTGTATTCATTTACTATGCACTAATTTCTACTCTATTAAGTTAGATATTATGTCCTTTGTAATATGTACAGTATTACTACTCTTTTATACTTCAGGATATATTTTTCTTGTTTTTATATAGTTTGAAAATAAAAAAAGGAAGAACAATTGGCGAGGTAAGGTCGGCTATAGGGGAGGAGGAGGCCGAAAAAGGAGTAATAATACTGTGCAATGTAAATAATATTTCGTGTTAGTTTTAATAATAATGATGATAATGTATGTATGTATTTATTCACACTGCAATGGGTATATATCCGGTGGCAATGGTAACTAATTACACTCAATAATCACAATAATAAACTTATTAACTAAAAATATATTTAATAATAATACTAATAATTAATACTAATAATAATAATAAACATAATAATAACAACAACAACAATAACAAGGAATATACTAAATTAAATGAAACAATCACTTAAAATAACATTTGAAATATTCTAATTTGTATCTAAGAACTGAGATCGAACTAAAACCCACAAGTATATGCTGATATCTGCACAAGTACCTTTCAACATTACACTCATTTCGCTATCAACTCACTCATTTCACTGGAATTACAACACATTTGACTGATTCTATCCAGATTTCACTAACACTTAAAAAACATTTCACTTTTCAAATTCCTTGCACTGCCACTATAAACTATAAAGCTTCACTGACAGGAACACGTTTCACTTACACAGCACACTTCACTGACACGACATACTTCTTCACTGATGCAGCACACTTCACTGACACAACATAATTCTTCACTGATACAACACTTCAATAACAACATATCATTTACACCCTTTAAATACTGTGTATAATTACCGCATATTAGTAAGGTCCTTAAGTCTATTTTTAAAGTAATAATAATAATAATGATAATAATATTAATAATAATAATAATCATAATAATAATAATAATAATATTAATAATTTTAGGGAACGGCCTGGGAACGCGATGAAAATTCTCAGGGAATGTTGGGTGAAGAAGATTTTAATTCTGTAGGTAGCCTACCCTACATTGCTGTAAATCCTAATATTCTTCACAGTTCGTCAGAAATAGTGGCTGTCCTCGAAAATTATTCATACTTCTTCCCTGTTACTCGTAATTCGTAATTATCCGTCACCCATTATAATTACTCATTATTTTATTTTATTCATCGTAGTCATCCTGTATTACTTGTCAACGTATGTCATCGGCATCTGACATTATTCTTCACCATAGGTCGTCATCCCTCATTATTCATCTTCATAGGTTATTTGCCGCAATTCATCGTAAGTTATCCGCCACAATTCTTCATAGTCATCCCCGTAACTCGTCATTATTGGTCATCAATCACCATTCCTCTGTCAGGCTCCATTATTCGCCGTACTAGATCATCACAAACTATAGTTAATCAGTAATCCTCCATTATCCTTCATAATATATCATCAATCTTAACTCGTCATAGTCATCCTCCTCGTCGTCATAGCAGAACATCAATCACAGTTGATCATTGGCATCCTTTATTATTCGTCATTTCAAATTGTTGTTTAGCCAACAGTCCTAAAACAGATACGAACATCATTAGGCATCATTCATGAGGCAATTAATCCAAGAGATAATGGGGTAGAATGGCAAGTTCATTTCCCCTTCCATTGCATACATCGCTGATTAGTTATATTTTACACTAAACAGACTATTATTTTTAGCAGATTATTTTACGACGCTTGATCAACATCTTAGGTTATTTAGCGTCGGAATGAGATGAAGATGATAATGCCGGTGAAATGAGTCCGGGGTCCAGCACCGAAAGTTACCCACCATTTGCTCATATTGGGTTGAGGGAAAACCCCGGAAAAAACCTTAACCAGATAATTTGCCCCGACAAGGAATCGAACACGGTCCACATGGTTTCGCGGCCAGACGCGCTGACCGTTACTCCACAGATGTGGACTCACACTATTACGAGACACAAGTAATATAAATCGTCATAATTCGTTGGTATCCTCCAAAATTAGTCAGTTTGTCGTCCGCATACACAACATATAACATAGAAGGACGTCCAACTCAATTTACGAATTGCATTCAGCGTTCAGAGGTTTGTACGTTATGTTTTGTAGTCAGCCTACAGCGCTTTCAACGATTTCTCTTCTTTCGTAATCCGCGTACAGCGTTTTCAACAATTTCTCTTTTTTTTCGTATTCTGCATGCAGCGTTTTCAACGGCTTTACTATTTCGTATTCAGCGTACAGCGACTTCTACGATTTCTCTTGTTCCGTATTCTGCCTACACCGATATCAACGATTTCATTTTTTCGTATTCACCGTCAACGATTTCAAAAATGTCTCTTCTTTCGTATTCAGTCTACAGCAATTTCAACGATTTCACTTCTTTCGTATTCAGCGTACAGCGCTTTCAACGATTTCACTTTTTCGTATTCAGCGTACAGCGATTTCTACTATTTCACATTTTCGTATTCAGCGTACAGCGATTTCAACGATTTCTCTTCTTTCGTATTCAGCCCAACAGGGATTTCAACGATTTAACTTTTTCGTATTCTGCGTACAGCGATTTCAACGATTTCACTTTTTCGTATTCAGCGTACAGCGATTTTAACGATTTCTCTTCTTTCGTATTCAGCCTACAGCGATTTCAACGATTTCACTTTTTCGTATTCAGCGTACAGCGATTTCAACGATTTCTCTTCTTTCGTATTCAGCCTACAGCGATTTCAACGATTTCACATATTAGTATTCAGCGAACAGCAACTTCAACGATTTCTCTTCTTTCGTATTCAGCCTACAGCGATTTCAACGATTTCACTTTTTCGTATTCTGCGTACAGCGATTTCAACGATTTCTCTTCTTTCGTATTCAGCCCAACAGGGATTTCAACGATTTCACATTTTCGTATTCTGCGTACAGCGATTTCAACGATTTCACTTTTTCGTATTCAGCGTACAGCGATTTCAACGATTTCTCTTCTTTCGTATTCAGCCTACAGCGATTTCAACGATTTCATTTTTTCGTATTCAGCGTACAGCGATTTTAACGATTTCTCTTCTTTCGTATTCAGCCTACTGCGATATCAACGATTTCTCTTCTTTCGTATTCAGCGTACACCGATTTCAACGATTTCACTTTTTCGTATTCAGCGTACAGCGATTTCAACTATTTCACTTTTTCGTATTCAGCGTACAGCGATTTCAACGATTTTTCTTTCGTATTCAGCCTAGAGCGATTTCAACGATTTCACATTTTAATATTCAGCGTACAGGAATTTCATCGATTTCACTTTTTCGTATTCAGCGTACAGCGTTTTCTACTATTTCACATTTTCGTATTCAGCGTACAGCGATTTCAACGATTTCTCTTCTTTCGTATTCAGCCTACAGCGATTTCAACGGTTTCACATTTTAATATTCAGCGTACAGGAATTTCATCGATTTCACTTTTTCGTATTCTGCGTACAGCGATTTCTACTATTTCACATTTTCGTATTCAGCGTACAGCGATTTCAACGATTTCTCTTCTTTCGTATTCAGCCCAACAGGGATTTCAACGATTTCACTTTTTCGTATTCTGCGTACAGCGATTTCAACGATTTCACTTTTTCGTATTCAGCGTACAGCGATTTCAACGATTTCTCTTCTTTCGTATTCAGTCTACAGCGATTTGAACGATTTCACTTTTTCGTATTCTGCGTACAGCGATTTCAACATTTTCTCTATTTTCGTATTCAGCCTACACCGATTTCAACGATTTCACTTTTTCGTATTCAGCGTACAGCGATTTCAACGACTTCTCTTCTTTCGTATTCAGCCTACAGCGATTTCAACGATTTCTCTTCTTTCGTATTCAGCCTACAGCGCTTTCAACGATTTCTCTTCTTTCGTAATCCGCGTACAGCGTTTTCAACAATTTCTCTTTTTTTTCGTATTCTGCATGCAGCGTTTTCAACGGTTTTACTATTTCGTATTCAGCGTACAGTGACTTCTACGATTTCTCTTGTTCCGTATTCTGCCTACAATGATATCAACGATTACATTTTTTCGTATTCACCGTCAACGATTTCAAAAATGACTCTTCTTTCGTATTCAGTCTACAGCGATTTCAACGATTTCTCTTCTTTCGTATTCAGCGTACAGCGATTTCAACGATTTCACTTTTTCGTATTCAGCGTACAGCGATTTCAACGATTTCTCTTCTTTCGTATTCAGCCTACAGCGATTTCAACGATTTCACATATTAGTATTCAGCGAACAGCAACTTCAACGATTTCTCTTCTTTCGTATTCAGCCTACAGCGATTTCAACGATTTCACTTTTTCGTATTCTGCATACAGCGATTTCAACGATTTCTCTTCTTTCGTATTCAGCCCAACAGATTTTTCTACGATTTCACATTTTCGAATTCTGCGTACAGCGATTTCAACGATTTCACTTTTTCGTATTCAGCGTACAGCGATTTCAACGATTTCTCTTCTTTCGTATTCAGCCTACAGCGATTTCAACGATTTCATTTTTTCGTATTCAGCGTACAGCGATTTTAACGATTTCTCTTCTTTCGTATTCAGCCTACAGCGATATAAACGATTTCTCTTCTTTCGTATTCAGCGTACACCGATTTCAACGATTTCACTTTTTCGTATTCAGCGTACAGCGATTTCTACTATTTCACTTTTTCGTATTCAGCGTACAGCGATTTCAACGATTTTTCTTTCGTATTCAGCCTACAGCGATTTCAACGATTTCACTTTCTCCGTATTCAGCGTACAGCGGTTTCAACGATTTCTCTTCTTTCGTATTAAGCCTACAGCGATTTCAACGATTTCACATTTTAATATTCAGCGTATAGGAATTTCAACGATTTCACTTTTTCGTATTCAGCGTACAGCGATTTCAACGATTTCTCTTATTTCGTATTCAGCCTACAGCGATTTCAACGTTTTCACTTTTTCGTATTCAGCGTACAGCGATTTCAACGATTTCTCTTCTTTCGTATTCAGCCTACAGCGATTTGAACGATTTCACTTTTTCGTGTTCAGCGTACAGCGGTTTCAACGATTTCTCTTCTTTCGTATTCAGCCTACAGCGATTTCAACGATTTCTCTTTCGTATTCAGCGTACAGCGATTTCAACGATTTCACTTTTTCGTATTCATTGTACAGCGATTTCAACTATTTCACTTTTTCGTATTCAGCGTACAGTGATTTCAACGTTTTTTTTGTATTCAGCCTACATCGATTTCAACGATTTCACTTTCTCCGTATTCAGCATACAGCGATTTCAATGATTTCACTTTTTCGTATTCAGCGTACAGCGATTTCAACCTTTTCTCTTCTCTCCTATTCAGCGTACAGCGATTTCATAGATTTCTCTTCTTTCGTATTCAGCCTACAGCGATTTCAAATATTTCACTTTTTAATATTCAGCGCACAGCGATTTCAACGATTTCTCTTCTTTCGTATTCAGCCTACAGCGATTTCAACGATTTGACATTTTCGTATTCAGCGTACAGCGATTTCAACGATTTCTCTTCTTTCCTATTTAGCTTACAGCGATTTCAACGACTTCTCATCTTTCGTATTCAGCCTACAGCGATTTCAACGATTTCACTTTTTCGTATTCAGCGTACAGCGATCTCAACGACTTCTCTTTTTTCGTATTCTGCCTACAGCGATTTCAACGATTTCACTTTTTCGTATTCAGCGTACAGCGATTTCAACGATTTCTCTACTTTCCTATTCAGCGCACAGCGATTTCATAGATTTCTCTTCTTTCGTATTCAGCCTACAGCGATTGCAACGATTTCACTTTTTCGTATTCGGCGTACAGCGATTTCAACGATTTCTCTTCTTTCGTATTCTGCGTACAGCGTTTTCAACTATTTCTCTTCTTTCGTATTCTGCCTACAGCGATTTCAACGATTTCACTTTTTCGTATTCACCTACATCGATTTCAACGATTTCGCTTCTTTCGTATTCAGCGTACAGCGATTTCAACGATTTCTCTTCTTTCCTATTCAGCGTACAGCGATTTCATAGATTTCTCTTCTCTCGTATTCAGCCTACAGCGATTTCAACTATTTTACTTTCTAATATTCAGCGTACAGCGATTTCAACTATTTCTCTTCTTTCGTATTCGGCCTACAGCGATTTCAACGATTTCACTTTTTCGTATTCAGCGTACAGCGATTTCAACAATTTCTCTTCTTTCCTATTCAGCGTACAGCGATTTCAACGATTTCACTTTTTCGTATTCATTGTACAGGGATTTCAACTATTTCACTTTCTCGTATTCTGCGTACAGCGATTTCAACGATTTTTTTCGTATTCAGCGTACGGCGATTTTAACGATTTCTCCTATTTCGTATTCAGCGTACAGCGATTTCAAGGATATCTCTTTTATATGTATTCAGCCTACTGTGATTTCAACGCCTTTTTCGTATTCCGCGTACAGCTGTTTCAATGATTTTTTTTCGTATTGTACGTACGACGATTTCAAAGATTTTTTTCGTATTCACGGTACAGCGATTGTTACTATTTTCTTCCTATTCATCGCTCAGCGATTTCAACTATTTTTTTTCGTCCGTTCACAATTCCTTCCGGTGGATCCTTCAGTATACAGTTCTTTTTAGCCAGTGATCCAGGCAATTATTTTTTCTTCCTGATCTTTTTCAGCATCATTCTTTCTTCACCCTTTCTTTCCAACACAGCTTCATTTCTTATTCTGTCTGTCTATTTCACACCCTCCATTCTTCTCCATATCTACATTCCAAATGACTCTGGTCTCTTGTCTTCACTTCGTCGTAATCTCTAAGTTTCCTCCCTTTACATAAACTTAGTCCACACAAAGCACTTCACTAGCCTCGGCACTCGTTGTTTTTCCAGAGTTCCGTAGAATTTTCTTTTTCTCTATTATAAGGTTATTGGTATTATAAATGCAACTAATTATATAAGAAAAGAATTTTCTTTCCTAAAGGATTGTATATTTCTGCTGACTTACTTAGTCTTTGTATTCATTTACTATGCACTAACTTCTACTCTATTAAGTTAGCTATTATGTCCTTTGTAATATGTACAGTATTACTACTCTTTTATACTTCAGGATATATTTTCCTTGTTTTTATATAGTTTGAAAATAAAAAAAGGAACAACAATTGGCGAGGTAAGGTCGGCTATAGGGGAGGAGGAGGCCGAAAAAGGAGTAATAATACTGTACAATGTAAATAATATTTCGTGTTAGTTTTAATAATAATGATGATAATGTATGTATCTATTTATTCACACTGCAATGGGTATATACCCGGTGGCAATGGTAACTAATTACACTCAATAATCACAATAATAAACTTATTAACTAAAAATATATTTAATAATAATACTAATAATTAATACTAATAATAATAATAAACATAATACTAACAACAACAACAACAATAACAGGGAATATACTAAATTAAATGAAACAATCACTTAAAATAACAATTGAAATATTCTAATTTGTATCTAAGAACTGAGATCGAACTAAAACCCACAAGTATATGCTGATATCTGCACAAGTACCTTTCAACATTACACTCATTTCGCTATCAACTCACTCATTTCACTGGAATTACAACACATTTCACTGATTCTATCCAGATTTCACTAACACTTAAAAAACATTTCACTTTTCAAATTCCTTGCACTGCCACTATAAACTATAAAGCTTCACTGACAGGAACTCGTTTCACTTACACAGCACACTTCACTGACACGACATACTTCTTCACTGATGCAGCACACTTCACTGACACAACATAATTCTTCACTGATACAACACTTCAATAACAACATATCATTTACACCCTTTAAATACTGTGTATAATTACCGCATATTATTAAGGTCCTTAAGTCTATTTTTAAAGTAATAATAATAATAATGATAATAATATTAATAATAATCATCATAATCATAATCATAATAATAATAATAATATTAATAGTTTTAGGGAACGGCCTGGGAACGCGATGAAAATTCTCAGGGAATGTTGGGTGAAGAAGATTTTAATTCTGTAGGTAGCCTACCCTACATTGCTGTAAATCCTAATATTCTTCACAGTTCGTCAGAAATAGTGGCTGTCCTCGAAAATTATTCATACTTCTTCCCTGTTACTCGTAATTCGTAATTATCCGTCACCCATTATAATTACTCATTATTTTATTTTATTCATCGTAGTCATCCTGTATTACTTGTCAACGTATGTCATCGGCATCTGACATTATTCTTCACCATAGGTCGTCATCCCTCATTATTCATCTTCATAGGTTATTTGCCGCAATTCATCGTAAGTTATCCGCCACAATTCTTCATAGTCATCCCCGTAACTCGTCATTATTGGTCATCAATCACCATTCCTCTGTCAGGCTCCATTATTCGCCGTACTAGATCATCACAAACTATAGTTAATCAGTAATCCTCCATTATCCTTCATAATATATCATCAATCTTAACTCGTCATAGTCATCCTCCTCGTCGTCATAGCAGAACATCAATCACAGTTCATCATTGGCATCCTTTATTATTCGTCATTTCAAATTGTTGTTTAGCCAACAGTCCTAAAACAGATACGAACATCATTAGGCATCATTCATGAGGCAATTAATCCAAGAGATAATGGGGTAGAATGGCAAGTTCATTTCCCCTTCCATTGCATACATCGCTGATTAGTTATATTTTACACTAAACAGACTATTATTTTTAGCAGATTATTTTACGACGCTTGATCAACATCTTAGGTTATTTAGCGTCGGAATGAGATGAAGATGATAATGCCGGTGAAATGAGTCCGGGGTCCAGCACCGAAAGTTACCCACCATTTGCTCATATTGGGTTGAGGGAAAACCCCGGAAAAAACCATAACCACATAATTTGCCCCAACAAGGAATCGAACACGGTCCACATGGTTTCGCGGCCAGACGCGCTGACCGTTACTCCACAGATATGGACTCACACTATTACGAAACACAAGTAATATAAATCGTCATAATTCGTTGGTTTCCTCCAAAATTAGTCAGTTTGTCGTCCGCATACACAAGATATAACATAGAAGGACGTCCAACTCAATTTACGAAATGCATTCTGCGTTCAGAGGTTTGTACGTTATGTTTTGTATTCAGCCTACAGCGCTTTCAACGATTTCTCTTCTTTCGTAATCCGCGTACAGCGTTTTCAACAATTTCTCTTTTTTTTCGTATTCTGCATGCAGCGTTTTCAACGGTTTTACTATTTCGTATTCAGCGTACAGCGACTTCTACGATTTCTCTTGTTCCGTATTCTGCCTACAGCGATATCAACGATTTCATTTTTTCGTATTCACCGTCAACGATTTCAAAAATGTCTCTTCTTTCGTATTCAGTCTACAGCGATTTCAGCGAGTTCACTTCTTTCGTATTCAGCGTACAGCGATTTCAACGATTTCACTTTTTCGTATTCAGCGTACAGCGATTTCTACTATTTCACATATTCGTATTCAGCGTACAGCGATTTCAACGATTTCTCTTCTTTCGTATTCAGCCCAACAGGGATTTCAACGATTTCACTTTTTCGTATTCTGCGTACAGCGATTTCAACGATTTCACTTTTTCGTATTCAGCGTACAGCGATTTCTACTATTTCACATTTTCGTATTCAGCGTACAGCGATTTCAACGATTTCTCTTCTTTCGTATTCGGCCCAACAGGGATTTCAACGATTTCACTTTTTCGTATTCCGCGTACAGCGATTTCAACGATTTCACTTTTTCGTATTCAGCGTAAAGCGATTTCAACGACTTCTCTTCTTTCGTATTCAGCCTACAGCGATTTCAACGATTTCACTTTTTCATATTCAGCGTACAGCGATTTCAACGATTTTTCTTCTTTCGTATTCAGCCTACAGCGATTTCAACGATTTCATTTTTTCGTATTCAGCGTACAGCGATTTTAACGATTTCTCTTCTTTCGTATTCAGCCTACAGCGATATCAACGATTTCTCTTCTTTCGTATTCAGCGTACACCGATTTCAACGATTTCACTTTTTCGTATTCAGCGTACAGAGATTTCAACTATTTCACTTTTTCGTATTCAGCGTACAGCGATTTCGACGATTTTTCTTTCGTATTCAGCCTACAGCGATTTCAACGATTTCACTTTCTCCGTATTCAGCGTACAGCGATTTCAACGATTTCTCTTCTTTCGTATTCAGCCTACAGCGATTTCAACGATTTCACATTTTGATATTCAGCGTACAGGAATTTCAACGATTTCACTTTTTCGTATTCGGCGTACAGCGATTTCTACTATTTCACATTTTCGTATTCAGCGTACAGCGATTTCAACGATTTCTCTTCTTTCGTATTTAGCCCAACAGGGATTTCAACGATTTCACTTTTTCGTATTCTGCGTACAGCGATTTCAACGATTTCACTTTTTCGTATTCAGCGTACAGCGATTTCAACGATTTCTCTTCTTTCGTATTCAGTCTACAGCGATTTGAACGATTTCACTTTTTCGTATTCAGCGTACAGCGATTTCAACAATTTCTCTTTTTCCGTATTCTGCCTACACCGATTTCAACGATTTTTTTTTCTTTCGTATTCAGCCTACAGGGATTTCAACGATTTCACTTTTTCGTATTCAGCGAAAAGCGATTTCAACTATTTCACTTTTCCGTATTCAGCTTATAGCGATTTCAACGATTTCTCATCTTTCGTATTCAGCCTAAAAGGATTTCAATGATTTCACTTTTTCGTATTTTGCGTACAGCGATTTCAACGATTTCTCTTCTTTCGTATTCGGCCTACATCGATTTCAACGATTTCACTTTTTCTTATTCTGCGTACAGCGATTTCAACGATTTCTCTTCTTTCCTATTCAGCGCACAGCGATTTCAACGATTTCTCTTCTTTCGTAGTCAGCCTACAGCGATTTCAACGATTTCACTTTTTCGTATTCAGCGTACAGCGATTTCAACGACTTCTCTTGCGTATTCAGCCTACAGCGATTTCAACGATTTCACTTTTTCGTATTCAGCGTACAGCGGTTTCAACGATTTCTCTTCTTTCGTATTCAGCCTACAGCGATTTCAACGATTTCTGTTCTTTCGTATTCAGCGTACAGCGATTTCAACGATTTCACTTTTTCGTATTCATTGTACAGCGATTTCAACTATTTCACTTTTTCGTATTCAGCGTACAGCGATTTCAACGATTTTATTTTTGTATTCAGCCTACAGCGATTTCAACGATTTCAGTTTCTACGTATTCAGCATACAGCGATTTCAACGATTTCACTTTTTCGTTTTCAGCGTACAGCGATTTCAACCTTTTCTCTTCTCTCCTATTCAGCGTACAGCGATTTCATAGATTTCTCTTCTTTCGTATTCAGCCTACAGCGATTTCAAATATTTCACTTTTTAATATTCAGCGCACAGCGATTTCAACGATTTCTCTTCTTTCGTATTCAGCCTACAGCGATTTCAACGATTTGACATTTTCGTATTCAGCGTACAGCGATTTCAACGATTTCTCTTCTTTCCTATTTAGCGTACAGCAATTTCAACGATTTCTCTTCTTTCGTATTCAGCGTACAGCGATTTCATAGATTTCTCTCCTTTCGTATTCATCCTACAGCGATTTCAACGATTTCAC
This sequence comes from Periplaneta americana, assembly GCF_040183065.1. Taxonomy (NCBI): domain Eukaryota; kingdom Metazoa; phylum Arthropoda; class Insecta; order Blattodea; family Blattidae; genus Periplaneta; species Periplaneta americana. Next base: position 4,396,726 of record NC_091118.1, read on the forward strand.
ATTTTCGTATTCAGCGTACAGCGATTTCAACGAATTCTCTTCTTTCGTACTCAGCCTACAGCAATTTAAAAAATTTCACTTTTTCGTAATCAGGGTACAGCGATTTCAACGATTTCTTTTCTTTCGTATTCAGCCTACAGCGATTTCAACGATTTCTCTTCTTTCGTATTCGGCCTACAGCTATTTCAACGATTTCACTTTTTCTTATTCAGCGTACAGTGACTTTTAACGATTTCTCTTCTTTCATTTTCAGCCTTCAGCGATTTCAACTATTTCACTTTTTCTTATTCACCTACTTCGATTTCAACGATATCTCTTGTTTCGTAGTCAGCCTACAGCGGTTTCAACTATTTCACTTTTTCGTATACAGCGTACAGCGATTTCAACGTTTCTGTTCTTTCGTATTCAGCCTACAGCGATTTCAACGATTTGACATTTTCGTATTCAGCGTACAGCGATTTCAACGATTTCTCTTCTTTCCTATTTAGCGTACAGCGATTTCAACGACTTCTCATCTTTCGTATTCAGCCTAAAGCGATTTCAACGATTTCACTTTTTCGTATTCAGCGTTCAGCGATCTCAACGACTTCTCTTCTTTCGTATTCTGCCTACAGCGATTTCAACGATTTCACTTTTTCGTATTCAGCGTACAGCGATTTCAACGATTTCTCTACTTTCCTATTCAGCGTACAGCGATTTCATAGATTTCTCTTCTTTCGTATTCAGCCTACAGCGATTTCAACGATTACACATTTTCGTATTCAGCGTACAGCGATTTCAACGAATTCTCTTCTTTCGTATTCAGCCTACAGCAATTTAAAAAATTTCACTTTTTCGTAATCTGCGTACAGCGATCTCAACGACTTCTCTTCTTTCGTATTCAGCCTACAGCGATTTCAACGATTTCACTTTTTCGTATTCAGCGTACAGCGATTTCAACGATTTCTCTACTTTCCTATTCAGCGTACAGCGATTTCATTGATTTCTCTTCTTTCGTATTTAGCCTACAGCGATTTCAACGATTTCACATTTTCGTATTCAGCGTACATCGATTTCAACGTATTCTCTTCTTTCGTATTCAGCCTACAGCAATTTAAAAAATTTCACTTTTTCGTAATCAGCGTACAGCGATTTCAATGATTTCTTTTCTTCCGTATTCAGCCTACAGCGATTTCAACGATTTCTCTTCTTTCGTATTCCGCCTACAGCGATTTCAACGATTTCACTTTTTCGTATTCAGCGTACAGTGATTTTTAACGATTTCTCTTCTTTCATTTTCAGCCTTCTGCGATTTCAACGATTTCATATTTTAGTATTCAGCGTAGAGCGATTTCAACGATTTCTCTTCTTTCGTATTCAGCCTACAGCGATTTCAACTATTTCACTTTTTCTTATTCACCTACTTCGATTTCAACGATATCTCTTCTTTCGTAGTCAGCCTACAGCGGTTTCAACTATTTCACTTTTTCGTATTCAGCGTACAGCGATTTCAACGTTTTCTCTTCTTTCGTATTCAGCCTACAGCGATTTCAACGATTTTACTTTTTCGTATTCAGCGTACAGCGATTTCAACAATTTCTCTTTTTTCGTATTCAGCCTACACCGATTTCAACGATTTTTTTTTCTTTCGTATTCAGCCTACAGGGATTTCAACGATTTCACTTTTTCGTATTCAGCGAAAAGCGATTTCAACTATTTCACTTTTTCGTATTCAGCTTATAGCGATTTCAACGATTTCTCATCTTTCGTATTCACCCTAAAAGGATTTCAATGATTTCACTTTTTCGTATTTTGCGTACAGCGATTTCAACGATTTCTCTTCTTTCGTATTCGGCCTACAGCGATTTCAACGAATTCACTTTCTCTTATTCTGCGTACAGCTAGTTCAACTATTTCTCTTCTTTCCTATTCAGCATACAGCGATTTCAACGATTTCTCTTCTTTCGTAGTCAGCCTACAGCGATTTCAACGATTTCACATTTTCGTATTCAGCGTACAGCGATTTCAACGACTTCTCTTCTTTCGTATTCAGCCTACAGCGATTTCAACGATTTCACTTTTTCGTATTCAGCGTACAGCGGTTTCAACGATTTCTCTTCTTTCGTATTCAGCCTACAGCGATTTCAACGATTTCTCTTCTTTCGTATTCATCGTACAGCGATTTCAACGATTTCACTTTTTCGTATTCATTTTACAGCGATTTCAACTATTTCACTTTTTCGTATTCAGCGTACAGCGATTTCAACGTTTTTTTTTGTATTCAGCCTACAGCGATTTCAACGATTTCACTTTCTCCGTATTCAGCACACAGCGATTTCAACGATTTCTCTTCTTTCGTATTCAGCCTACAGCGATTTCAACGATTTCTCTTCTTTCGTATTCAGCCTACAGCGCTTTCAACGGTTTTACTATTTCGTATTCATCGTACAGCGACTTCTACGATTTCTCTTCTTTCGTATTCAGCCCAACAGAGATTTCAACGATTTCACATTTTCGTATTCTGCGTACAGCGATTTCAACGATTTCACTTTTTCGTATTCAGCGTACAGCGATTTTAACGATTTCTCTTCTGTCGTATTCAGCCTACAGCGATTTCAACGATTTCATTTTTTCGTATTCAGCGTACAGCGATTTTAACGATTTCTCTTCTTTCGTATTCAGCCTACAGCGATATCAACGATTTCTCTTCTTTCGTATTCAGCGTACACCGATTTCAACGATTTCACTTTTTCGTATTCAGCGTACAGCGATTTCTACTATTTCACTTTTTCGTATTCTGCGTACAGCGATTTTAAAGATTTCACTTTTTCGTATTCAGCGTACAGCGATTTCAACGATTTCTCTTCTTTCGTATTCAGCCTACAGCGATTTCAACGTTTTCACTTTTTCGTATTCAGCGTACAGCGATTTCAACGATTTCTCTTCTTTCGTATTCAGCCTACAGCGATATCAACGATTTCACATATTAGTATTCAGCGAACAGCAACTTCAACGATTTCTCTTCTTTCGTATTCAGCCTACAGCGATTTCAACGATTTCACTTTTTCGTATTCTGCGTACAGCGATTTCAACGATTTCACTTTTTCGTATTCAGCGTACAGCGATTTCAACGATTTCTCTTCTTTCGTAATCCGCGTACAGCGTTTTCAACAATTTCTCTTTTTTTTCGTATTCTGCATGCAGCGTTTTCAACGGTTTTACTATATCGTATTCAGCGTACAGCGACTTCTACGATTTCTCTTGTTCCGTATTCTGCCTACAGCGATATCAACGATTTCATTTTTTCGTATTCACCGTCAACGATTTCAAAAATGTCTCTTCTTTCGTATTCAGTCTACAGCGATTTCAACGATTTCAATTCTTTCGTATTCAGCGTACAGCGATTTCAACGATTTCACTTTTTCGTATTCAGCGTACAGCGATTTCTACTATTTCACATTTTCGTATTCAGCGTACAGCGATTTCAACGATTTCACATTTTCGTATTCAGCGTACAGCGACTTCTACGATTTCTCTTGTTCCGTATTCTGCCTACAGCGATATCAACGATTTCATTTTTTCGTATTCAACGTCAACGATTTCAAAAATGTCTCTTCTTTCGTATTCAGTCTACAGCGATTTCAACGATTTCACTTTCTCCGTATTCAGCATACAGCGATTTCACCGATTTTACTTTTTCGTGTTCAGCGTACAGCGATTTCAACCTTTTCTCTACTCTCCTATTCAGCGTACAGCGATTTCATAGATTTCTCTTCTTTCGTATTCAGCCTACAGCGATTTCAAATATTTCACTTTTTAATATTCAGCTCACAGCGATTTCAACGATTTCTCTTCTTTCGTATTCAGCCTACAGCGATTTCAACGATTTGACATTTTCGTATTCAGCGTACAGCGATTTCAACGATTTCTCTTCTTTCCTATTTAGCGTACAGCGATTTCAACGATTTCTCTTCTTTCGTATTCAGCCTACAGCGATTTCAACGATTTCACTTTTTCGTATTCTTCGTACAGCGATCTCAACGAGTTCTCTTCTTTCGTATTCTGCCTACAGCGATTTCAACGATTTCACTTTTTCGTATTCAGCGAACAGCGATTTCAACGATTTCTCTACTTTCCTATTCAGCGTACAGCGATTTCATAGATTTCTCTTCTTTCGTATTCAGCCTACAGCGATTTCAACGATTTCACATTTTCGTATTCAGCGTACAGCGATTTCAACGAATTCTCTTCTTTCGTATTCAGCCTACAGCAATTTCAAAAATTTGACTTTTTCGTAATCAGCTTACAGCGATTTCAACGATTTCTTTTCTTTCGTATTCAGCCTACAGCGATTTCAACGATTTCTCTTCTTTCGTATTCGGCCTACAGCGATTTCAACGATTTCACTTTTTCGTATTCAGCGTACAGTGATTCTTAACGATTTCTCTTCTTTCATTTTCAGCCTTCAGCGATTTCAACGATTTCATATTTTAGTATTCAGCGTAGAGCGATTTCAACGATTTCTCTTCTTTCGTATTCAGCCTACAGCGATTTCAACTATTTCACTTTTTCTTATTCACCTATTTCGATTTCAACGATATCTCTTCTTTCGTAGTCAGCGTACAGCGATTTCAACGATTTCTCTTCTTTCCTATTCAGCGTACAGCGATTTCATAGATTTCTCTTCTTTCGTATTCAGCCTACAGCGATTTCAACGATTTCACTTTTTGGTATTCAGCGTACAGCGATTTCAACGATTTCTCTTCTTTCGTATTCAGCGTACAGCGTTTTCAACTGTTTCTCTTCTTTCGTATTCTGCCTACAGCGATTTCAACGATTTCACTTTTTCGTATTCACCTACATCGATTTCAACGATTTCGCTTCTTTCGTATACAGCGTACAGCGATTTCAACGATTTCTCTTCTTTCCTATTCAGCGTACAGCGATTTCATAGATTTCTCTTCTTTCGTATTCAGCCTACAGCGATTTCAACTATTTTACTTTCTAATATTCAGCGTACAGCGATTTCAACGATTTCTCTTCTTTCGTATTCGGCCTACAGCGATTTCAACGATTTCACTTTTTCGTATTCAGCGTACAGCGATTTCAACGATTTCTCTTCTTTCCTATTCAGCGTACAGCGATTTCAACGATTTCACTTTTTCGTATTCATTGTACAGCGATTTCAACTATTTCACTTTCTCGTATTCTGCGTACAGCGATTTCAACGATTTTTTTCGTATTCAGCGTACGGCGATTTCAACAATTTCTCCTATTTCGTATTCAGCGTACAGCGATTTCAAGGATTTCTCTTTTATATGTATTCAGCCTACTGTGATTTCAACGCCTCTTTCGTATTCCGCGTACAGCTGTTTCAATGACTTTTTTCGTATTGTACGTACGACGATTTCAACGATTTTTTTCGTATTCACGGTACAGCGATTCTTACTATTTTCTTCCTATTCATCGTTCAGCGATTTCAACTATTTTTTTTCGTCCGTTCACAATTCCTTCCGGTGGATCCTTCAGTATACAGTTCTTTTTAGCCAGTGATCCAGGCAATTATTTTTTCTTCCGGATCTTTTTCAGCATCATTCTTTCTTCACCCTTTCTTTCCAACACAGCTTCATTTCTTATTCTGTCTGTCTATTTCACACCCTCCATTCTTCTCCATATCTACATTCCAAATGACTCTGGTCTCTTGTCTTCACTTCGTCGTAATCTCTAAGTTTCCTCCCTTTACATAAACATAGTCCACACAAAGCACTTCACTAGCCTCGGCACTCGTTTTTCCAGATTTCCGTAGAATTTTCTTTTTCTCTATTATAAGATTATTCGTATTATAAATGCAGCTAATTATATAAGAAAAGAATTTGCTTTCCTAAAGGATTGTATATTTCTGCTGACTTACTTAGTCTTTGTATTCATTTACTATGCACTAACTTCTACTCTATTAAGTTAGATATTATGTCCTTTGTAATATGTACAGTATTACTACTCTTTTATACTTCAGGATATATTTTTCTTGTTTTTATATAGTTTGAAAATAAAAAAAGGAAGAACAATTGGCGAGGTAAGGTCGGCTATAGGGGAGGAGGAGGCCGAAAAAGGAGTAATAATACTGTACAATGTAAATAATATTTCGTGTTAGTTTTAATAATAATGATGATAATGTTTGTATCTATTTATTCACACTGCAATGGGTATATACCCGGTGGCAATGGTAACTAATTACACTCAATAATCACAATAATAAACTTATTAACTAAAAATATATTTAATAATAATACTAATAATTAATACTAATAATAATAATAAACATAATAATAACAACAACAACAATAACAGGGAATATACTAAATTAAATGAAACAATCACATAAAATAACATTTGAAATATTCTAATTTGTATCTAAGAACTGAGATCGAACTAAAACCCACAAGTATATGCTGATATCTGCACAAGTACCTTTCAACATTACACTCATTTCGCTATCAACTCACTCATTTCACTGGAATTACAACACATTTCACTGATTCTATCCAGATTTCACTAACACTTAAAAAACATTTCACTTTTCAAATTCCTTGCACTGCCACTATAAACTATAAAGCTTCACTGACAGGAACACGTTTCACTTACACAGCACACTTCACTGACACGACATACTTCTTCACTGATGCAGCACACTTCACTGACACAACATAATTCTTCACTGATACAACACTTCAATAACAACATATCATTTACACCCTTTAAATACTGTGTATAATTACCGCATATTAGTAAGGTCCTTAAGTCTATTTTTAAAGTAATAATAATAATAATGATAATAATATTAATAATAATAATAATCATAATCATAATAATAATAATAATATTAATAATAATAATAATAATATTAATAATTTTAGGGAACGGCCTGGGAACGCGATGAAAATTCTCAGGGAATGTTGGGTGAAGAAGATTTTAATTCTGTAGGTAGCCTACCCTACATTGCTGTAAATCCTAATATTCTTCACAGTTCGTCAGAAATAGTGGCTGTCCTCGAAAATTATTCATACTTCTTCCCTGTTACTCGTAATTCGTAATTATCCGTCACCCATTATAATTACTCATTATTTTATTTTATTCATAATAGTCATCCTGTATTACTTGTCAACGTATGTCATCGGCATCTGACATTATTCTTCACCATAGGTCGTCATCCCTCATTATTCATCTTCATAGGTTATTTGCCGCAATTCATCGTAAGTTATCCGCCACAATTCTTCATAGTCATCCCCGTAACTCGTCATTATTGGTCATCAATCACCATTCCTCTGTCAGGCTCCATTATTCGCCGTACTAGATCATCACAAACTATAGTTAATCAGTAATCCTCCATTATCCTTCATAATATATCATCAATCTTAACTCGTCATAGTCATCCTCCTCGTCGTCATAGCAGAACATCAATCACAGTTCATCATTGGCATCCTTTATTATTCGTCATTTCAAATTGTTGTTTAGCCAACAGTCCTAAAACAGATACGAACATCATTAGGCATCATTCATGAGGCAATTAATCCAAGAGATAATGGGGTAGAATGGCAAGTTCATTTCCCCTTCCATTGCATACATCGCTGATTAGTTATATTTTACACTAAACAGACTATTATTTTTAGCAGATTATTTTACGACGCTTGATCAACATCTTAGGTTATTTAGCGTCGGAATGAGATGAAGATGATAATGCCGGTGAAATGAGTCCGGGGTCCAGCACCGAAAGTTACCCACCATTTGCTCATATTGGGTTGAGGGAAAACCCCGGAAAAAACCTTAACCAGATAATTTGCCCCGACAAGGAATCGAACACGGTCCACATGGTTTCGCTGCCAGACGCGCTGACCGTTACTCCACAGATGTGGACTCACACTATTACGAGACACAAGTAATATAAATCGTCAAAATTCGTTGGTATCCTCCAAAATTAGTCAGTTTGTCGTCCGCATACACAAGATATAACATAGAAGGACGTCCAACTCAATTTACGAATTGCATTCAGCGTTCAGAGGTTTGTACGTTATGTTTTGTATTCAGCCTACAGCGCTTTCAACGATTTCTCTTCTTTCGTAATCCGCGTACAGCGTTTTAACAATTTCTCTTTTTTTTTTTTTCGTATTCTGCATGCAGCGTTTTCAACGGCTTTACTATTTCGTATTCTGCGTACAGCGACTTCTACGATTTCTCTTGTTCCGTATTCTGCCTACAGCGATATCTACGATTTCATTTTTTCGTATTCACCGTCAGCGATTTCAAAAATGTCTCTTCTTTCGTATTAAGTCTACAGCGATTTCAACGATTTCTCTTCTTTCGTAATCCGCGTACAGCGTTTTCAACAATTTCTCTTTTTTTTCGTATTCTGCATGCAGCGTTTTCAACGGTTTTACTATATCGTATTCAGCGTACAGCGACTTCTACGATTTCTCTTGTTCCGTATTCTGCCTACAGCGATATCAACGATTTCATTTTTTCGTATTCACCGTCAACGATTTCAAAAATGTCTCTTCTTTCGTATTCAGTCTACAGCGATTTCAACGATTTCAATTCTTTCGTATTCAGCGTACAGCGATTTCAACGATTTCACTTTTTCGTATTCAGCGTACAGCGATTTCTACTATTTCACATTTTCGTATTCAGCGTACAGCGATTTCAACGATTTCACATTTTCGTATTCAGCGTACAGCGACTTCTACGATTTCTCTTGTTCCGTATTCTGCCTACAGCGATATCAACGATTTCATTTTTTCGTATTCACCGTCAACGATTTCAAAAATGTCTCTTCTTTCGTATTCAGTCTACAGCGATTTCAACGATTTCACTTTCTCCGTATTCAGCATACAGCGATTTCACCGATTTCACTTTTTCGTATTCAGCGTACAGCGATTTCAACCTTTTCTCTACTCTCCTATTCAGCGTACAGCGATTTCATAGATTTCTCTTCTTTCGTATTCAGCCTACAGCGATTTCAAATATTTCACTTTTTAATATTCAGCTCACAGCGATTTCAACGATTTCTCTTCTTTCGTATTCAGCCTACAGCGATTTCAACGATTTGACATTTTCGTATTCAGCGTACAGCGATTTCAACGATTTCTCTTCTTTCCTATTTAGCGTACAGCGATTTCAACGATTTCTCTTCTTTCGTATTCAGCCTACAGCGATTTCAACGATTTCACTTTTTCGTATTCTTCGTACAGCGATCTCAACGAGTTCTCTTCTTTCGTATTCTGCCTACAGCGATTTCAACGATTTCACTTTTTCGTATTCAGCGAACAGCGATTTCAACGATTTCTCTACTTTCCTATTCAGCGTACAGCGATTTCATAGATTTCTCTTCTTTCGTATTCAGCCTACAGCGATTTCAACGATTTCACATTTTCGTATTCAGCGTACAGCGATTTCAACGAATTCTCTTCTTTCGTATTCAGCCTACAGCAATTTCAAAAATTTGACTTTTTCGTAATCAGCTTACAGCGATTTCAACGATTTCTTTTCTTTCGTATTCAGCCTACAGCGATTTCAACGATTTCTCTTCTTTCGTATTCGGCCTACAGCGATTTCAACGATTTCACTTTTTCGTATTCAGCGTACAGTGATTCTTAACGATTTCTCTTCTTTCATTTTCAGCCTTCAGCGATTTCAACGATTTCATATTTTAGTATTCAGCGTAGAGCGATTTCAACGATTTCTCTTCTTTCGTATTCAGCCTACAGCGATTTCAACTATTTCACTTTTTCTTATTCACCTATTTCGATTTCAACGATATCTCTTCTTTCGTAGTCAGCGTACAGCGATTTCAACGATTTCTCTTCTTTCCTATTCAGCGTACAGCGATTTCATAGATTTCTCTTCTTTCGTATTCAGCCTACAGCGATTTCAACGATTTCACTTTTTGGTATTCAGCGTACAGCGATTTCAACGATTTCTCTTCTTTCGTATTCAGCGTACAGCGTTTTCAACTGTTTCTCTTCTTTCGTATTCTGCCTACAGCGATTTCAACGATTTCACTTTTTCGTATTCACCTACATCGATTTCAACGATTTCGCTTCTTTCGTATACAGCGTACAGCGATTTCAACGATTTCTCTTCTTTCCTATTCAGCGTACAGCGATTTCATAGATTTCTCTTCTTTCGTATTCAGCCTACAGCGATTTCAACTATTTTACTTTCTAATATTCAGCGTACAGCGATTTCAACGATTTCTCTTCTTTCGTATTCGGCCTACAGCGATTTCAACGATTTCACTTTTTCGTATTCAGCGTACAGCGATTTCAACGATTTCTCTTCTTTCCTATTCAGCGTACAGCGATTTCAACGATTTCACTTTTTCGTATTCATTGTACAGCGATTTCAACTATTTCACTTTCTCGTATTCTGCGTACAGCGATTTCAACGATTTTTTTCGTATTCAGCGTACGGCGATTTCAACAATTTCTCCTATTTCGTATTCAGCGTACAGCGATTTCAAGGATTTCTCTTTTATATGTATTCAGCCTACTGTGATTTCAACGCCTCTTTCGTATTCCGCGTACAGCTGTTTCAATGACTTTTTTCGTATTGTACGTACGACGATTTCAACGATTTTTTTCGTATTCACGGTACAGCGATTCTTACTATTTTCTTCCTATTCATCGTTCAGCGATTTCAACTATTTTTTTTCGTCCGTTCACAATTCCTTCCGGTGGATCCTTCAGTATACAGTTCTTTTTAGCCAGTGATCCAGGCAATTATTTTTTCTTCCGGATCTTTTTCAGCATCATTCTTTCTTCACCCTTTCTTTCCAACACAGCTTCATTTCTTATTCTGTCTGTCTATTTCACACCCTCCATTCTTCTCCATATCTACATTCCAAATGACTCTGGTCTCTTGTCTTCACTTCGTCGTAATCTCTAAGTTTCCTCCCTTTACATAAACATAGTCCACACAAAGCACTTCACTAGCCTCGGCACTCGTTTTTCCAGATTTCCGTAGAATTTTCTTTTTCTCTATTATAAGATTATTCGTATTATAAATGCAGCTAATTATATAAGAAAAGAATTTGCTTTCCTAAAGGATTGTATATTTCTGCTGACTTACTTAGTCTTTGTATTCATTTACTATGCACTAACTTCTACTCTATTAAGTTAGATATTATGTCCTTTGTAATATGTACAGTATTACTACTCTTTTATACTTCAGGATATATTTTTCTTGTTTTTATATAGTTTGAAAATAAAAAAAGGAAGAACAATTGGCGAGGTAAGGTCGGCTATAGGGGAGGAGGAGGCCGAAAAAGGAGTAATAATACTGTACAATGTAAATAATATTTCGTGTTAGTTTTAATAATAATGATGATAATGTTTGTATCTATTTATTCACACTGCAATGGGTATATACCCGGTGGCAATGGTAACTAATTACACTCAATAATCACAATAATAAACTTATTAACTAAAAATATATTTAATAATAATACTAATAATTAATACTAATAATAATAATAAACATAATAATAACAACAACAACAATAACAGGGAATATACTAAATTAAATGAAACAATCACATAAAATAACATTTGAAATATTCTAATTTGTATCTAAGAACTGAGATCGAACTAAAACCCACAAGTATATGCTGATATCTGCACAAGTACCTTTCAACATTACACTCATTTCGCTATCAACTCACTCATTTCACTGGAATTACAACACATTTCACTGATTCTATCCAGATTTCACTAACACTTAAAAAACATTTCACTTTTCAAATTCCTTGCACTGCCACTATAAACTATAAAGCTTCACTGACAGGAACACGTTTCACTTACACAGCACACTTCACTGACACGACATACTTCTTCACTGATGCAGCACACTTCACTGACACAACATAATTCTTCACTGATACAACACTTCAATAACAACATATCATTTACACCCTTTAAATACTGTGTATAATTACCGCATATTAGTAAGGTCCTTAAGTCTATTTTTAAAGTAATAATAATAATAATGATAATAATATTAATAATAATAATAATCATAATCATAATAATAATAATAATATTAATAATAATAATAATAATATTAATAATTTTAGGGAACGGCCTGGGAACGCGATGAAAATTCTCAGGGAATGTTGGGTGAAGAAGATTTTAATTCTGTAGGTAGCCTACCCTACATTGCTGTAAATCCTAATATTCTTCACAGTTCGTCAGAAATAGTGGCTGTCCTCGAAAATTATTCATACTTCTTCCCTGTTACTCGTAATTCGTAATTATCCGTCACCCATTATAATTACTCATTATTTTATTTTATTCATAATAGTCATCCTGTATTACTTGTCAACGTATGTCATCGGCATCTGACATTATTCTTCACCATAGGTCGTCATCCCTCATTATTCATCTTCATAGGTTATTTGCCGCAATTCATCGTAAGTTATCCGCCACAATTCTTCATAGTCATCCCCGTAACTCGTCATTATTGGTCATCAATCACCATTCCTCTGTCAGGCTCCATTATTCGCCGTACTAGATCATCACAAACTATAGTTAATCAGTAATCCTCCATTATCCTTCATAATATATCATCAATCTTAACTCGTCATAGTCATCCTCCTCGTCGTCATAGCAGAACATCAATCACAGTTCATCATTGGCATCCTTTATTATTCGTCATTTCAAATTGTTGTTTAGCCAACAGTCCTAAAACAGATACGAACATCATTAGGCATCATTCATGAGGCAATTAATCCAAGAGATAATGGGGTAGAATGGCAAGTTCATTTCCCCTTCCATTGCATACATCGCTGATTAGTTATATTTTACACTAAACAGACTATTATTTTTAGCAGATTATTTTACGACGCTTGATCAACATCTTAGGTTATTTAGCGTCGGAATGAGATGAAGATGATAATGCCGGTGAAATGAGTCCGGGGTCCAGCACCGAAAGTTACCCACCATTTGCTCATATTGGGTTGAGGGAAAACCCCGGAAAAAACCTTAACCAGATAATTTGCCCCGACAAGGAATCGAACACGGTCCACATGGTTTCGCTGCCAGACGCGCTGACCGTTACTCCACAGATGTGGACTCACACTATTACGAGACACAAGTAATATAAATCGTCAAAATTCGTTGGTATCCTCCAAAATTAGTCAGTTTGTCGTCCGCATACACAAGATATAACATAGAAGGACGTCCAACTCAATTTACGAATTGCATTCAGCGTTCAGAGGTTTGTACGTTATGTTTTGTATTCAGCCTACAGCGCTTTCAACGATTTCTCTTCTTTCGTAATCCGCGTACAGCGTTTTAACAATTTCTCTTTTTTTTTTTTTCGTATTCTGCATGCAGCGTTTTCAACGGCTTTACTATTTCGTATTCTGCGTACAGCGACTTCTACGATTTCTCTTGTTCCGTATTCTGCCTACAGCGATATCTACGATTTCATTTTTTCGTATTCACCGTCAGCGATTTCAAAAATGTCTCTTCTTTCGTATTAAGTCTACAGCGATTTCAACGATTTCTCTTCTTTCGTAATCCGCGTACAGCGTTTTCAACAATTTCTCTTTTTTTTCGTATTCTGCATGCAGCGTTTTCAACGGTTTTACTATATCGTATTCAGCGTACAGCGACTTCTACGATTTCTCTTGTTCCGTATTCTGCCTACAGCGATATCAACGATTTCATTTTTTCGTATTCACCGTCAACGATTTCAAAAATGTCTCTTCTTTCGTATTCAGTCTACAGCGATTTCAACGATTTCAATTCTTTCGTATTCAGCGTACAGCGATTTCAACGATTTCACTTTTTCGTATTCAGCGTACAGCGATTTCTACTATTTCACATTTTCGTATTCAGCGTACAGCGATTTCAACGATTTCACATTTTCGTATTCAGCGTACAGCGACTTCTACGATTTCTCTTGTTCCGTATTCTGCCTACAGCGATATCAACGATTTCATTTTTTCGTATTCACCGTCAACGATTTCAAAAATGTCTCTTCTTTCGTATTCAGTCTACAGCGATTTCAACGATTTCACTTTCTCCGTATTCAGCATACAGCGATTTCACCGATTTCACTTTTTCGTATTCAGCGTACAGCGATTTCAACCTTTTCTCTACTCTCCTATTCAGCGTACAGCGATTTCATAGATTTCTCTTCTTTCGTATTCAGCCTACAGCGATTTCAAATATTTCACTTTTTAATATTCAGCTCACAGCGATTTCAACGATTTCTCTTCTTTCGTATTCAGCCTACAGCGATTTCAACGATTTGACATTTTCGTATTCAGCGTACAGCGATTTCAACGATTTCTCTTCTTTCCTATTTAGCGTACAGCGATTTCAACGATTTCTCTTCTTTCGTATTCAGCCTACAGCGATTTCAACGATTTCACTTTTTCGTATTCTTCGTACAGCGATCTCAACGAGTTCTCTTCTTTCGTATTCTGCCTACAGCGATTTCAACGATTTCACTTTTTCGTATTCAGCGAACAGCGATTTCAACGATTTCTCTACTTTCCTATTCAGCGTACAGCGATTTCATAGATTTCTCTTCTTTCGTATTCAGCCTACAGCGATTTCAACGATTTCACATTTTCGTATTCAGCGTACAGCGATTTCAACGAATTCTCTTCTTTCGTATTCAGCCTACAGCAATTTCAAAAATTTGACTTTTTCGTAATCAGCTTACAGCGATTTCAACGATTTCTTTTCTTTCGTATTCAGCCTACAGCGATTTCAACGATTTCTCTTCTTTCGTATTCGGCCTACAGCGATTTCAACGATTTCACTTTTTCGTATTCAGCGTACAGTGATTCTTAACGATTTCTCTTCTTTCATTTTCAGCCTTCAGCGATTTCAACGATTTCATATTTTAGTATTCAGCGTAGAGCGATTTCAACGATTTCTCTTCTTTCGTATTCAGCCTACAGCGATTTCAACTATTTCACTTTTTCTTATTCACCTATTTCGATTTCAACGATATCTCTTCTTTCGTAGTCAGCGTACAGCGATTTCAACGATTTCTCTTCTTTCCTATTCAGCGTACAGCGATTTCATAGATTTCTCTTCTTTCGTATTCAGCCTACAGCGATTTCAACGATTTCACTTTTTGGTATTCAGCGTACAGCGATTTCAACGATTTCTCTTCTTTCGTATTCAGCGTACAGCGTTTTCAACTGTTTCTCTTCTTTCGTATTCTGCCTACAGCGATTTCAACGATTTCACTTTTTCGTATTCACCTACATCGATTTCAACGATTTCGCTTCTTTCGTATACAGCGTACAGCGATTTCAACGATTTCTCTTCTTTCCTATTCAGCGTACAGCGATTTCATAGATTTCTCTTCTTTCGTATTCAGCCTACAGCGATTTCAACTATTTTACTTTCTAATATTCAGCGTACAGCGATTTCAACGATTTCTCTTCTTTCGTATTCGGCCTACAGCGATTTCAACGATTTCACTTTTTCGTATTCAGCGTACAGCGATTTCAACGATTTCTCTTCTTTCCTATTCAGCGTACAGCGATTTCAACGATTTCACTTTTTCGTATTCATTGTACAGCGATTTCAACTATTTCACTTTCTCGTATTCTGCGTACAGCGATTTCAACGATTTTTTTCGTATTCAGCGTACGGCGATTTCAACAATTTCTCCTATTTCGTATTCAGCGTACAGCGATTTCAAGGATTTCTCTTTTATATGTATTCAGCCTACTGTGATTTCAACGCCTCTTTCGTATTCCGCGTACAGCTGTTTCAATGACTTTTTTCGTATTGTACGTACGACGATTTCAACGATTTTTTTCGTATTCACGGTACAGCGATTCTTACTATTTTCTTCCTATTCATCGTTCAGCGATTTCAACTATTTTTTTTCGTCCGTTCACAATTCCTTCCGGTGGATCCTTCAGTATACAGTTCTTTTTAGCCAGTGATCCAGGCAATTATTTTTTCTTCCGGATCTTTTTCAGCATCATTCTTTCTTCACCCTTTCTTTCCAACACAGCTTCATTTCTTATTCTGTCTGTCTATTTCACACCCTCCATTCTTCTCCATATCTACATTCCAAATGACTCTGGTCTCTTGTCTTCACTTCGTCGTAATCTCTAAGTTTCCTCCCTTTACATAAACATAGTCCACACAAAGCACTTCACTAGCCTCGGCACTCGTTTTTCCAGATTTCCGTAGAATTTTCTTTTTCTCTATTATAAGATTATTCGTATTATAAATGCAGCTAATTATATAAGAAAAGAATTTGCTTTCCTAAAGGATTGTATATTTCTGCTGACTTACTTAGTCTTTGTATTCATTTACTATGCACTAACTTCTACTCTATTAAGTTAGATATTATGTCCTTTGTAATATGTACAGTATTACTACTCTTTTATACTTCAGGATATATTTTTCTTGTTTTTATATAGTTTGAAAATAAAAAAAGGAAGAACAATTGGCGAGGTAAGGTCGGCTATAGGGGAGGAGGAGGCCGAAAAAGGAGTAATAATACTGTACAATGTAAATAATATTTCGTGTTAGTTTTAATAATAATGATGATAATGTTTGTATCTATTTATTCACACTGCAATGGGTATATACCCGGTGGCAATGGTAACTAATTACACTCAATAATCACAATAATAAACTTATTAACTAAAAATATATTTAATAATAATACTAATAATTAATACTAATAATAATAATAAACATAATAATAACAACAACAACAATAACAGGGAATATACTAAATTAAATGAAACAATCACATAAAATAACATTTGAAATATTCTAATTTGTATCTAAGAACTGAGATCGAACTAAAACCCACAAGTATATGCTGATATCTGCACAAGTACCTTTCAACATTACACTCATTTCGCTATCAACTCACTCATTTCACTGGAATTACAACACATTTCACTGATTCTATCCAGATTTCACTAACACTTAAAAAACATTTCACTTTTCAAATTCCTTGCACTGCCACTATAAACTATAAAGCTTCACTGACAGGAACACGTTTCACTTACACAGCACACTTCACTGACACGACATACTTCTTCACTGATGCAGCACACTTCACTGACACAACATAATTCTTCACTGATACAACACTTCAATAACAACATATCATTTACACCCTTTAAATACTGTGTATAATTACCGCATATTAGTAAGGTCCTTAAGTCTATTTTTAAAGTAATAATAATAATAATGATAATAATATTAATAATAATAATAATCATAATCATAATAATAATAATAATATTAATAATAATAATAATAATATTAATAATTTTAGGGAACGGCCTGGGAACGCGATGAAAATTCTCAGGGAATGTTGGGTGAAGAAGATTTTAATTCTGTAGGTAGCCTACCCTACATTGCTGTAAATCCTAATATTCTTCACAGTTCGTCAGAAATAGTGGCTGTCCTCGAAAATTATTCATACTTCTTCCCTGTTACTCGTAATTCGTAATTATCCGTCACCCATTATAATTACTCATTATTTTATTTTATTCATAATAGTCATCCTGTATTACTTGTCAACGTATGTCATCGGCATCTGACATTATTCTTCACCATAGGTCGTCATCCCTCATTATTCATCTTCATAGGTTATTTGCCGCAATTCATCGTAAGTTATCCGCCACAATTCTTCATAGTCATCCCCGTAACTCGTCATTATTGGTCATCAATCACCATTCCTCTGTCAGGCTCCATTATTCGCCGTACTAGATCATCACAAACTATAGTTAATCAGTAATCCTCCATTATCCTTCATAATATATCATCAATCTTAACTCGTCATAGTCATCCTCCTCGTCGTCATAGCAGAACATCAATCACAGTTCATCATTGGCATCCTTTATTATTCGTCATTTCAAATTGTTGTTTAGCCAACAGTCCTAAAACAGATACGAACATCATTAGGCATAATTCATGAGGCAATTAATCCAAGAGATAATGGGGTAGAATGGCAAGTTCATTTCCCCTTCCATTGCATACATCGCTGATTAGTTATATTTTACACTAAACAGACTATTATTTTTAGCAGATTATTTTACGACGCTTGATCAACATCTTAGGTTATTTAGCGTCGGAATGAGATGAAGATGATAATGCCGGTGAAATGAGTCCGGGGTCCAGCACCGAAAGTTACCCACCATTTGCTCATATTGGGTTGAGGGAAAACCCCGGAAAAAACCTTAACCAGATAATTTGCCCCGACAAGGAATCGAACACGGTCCACATGGTTTCGCTGCCAGACGCGCTGACCGTTACTCCACAGATGTGGACTCACACTATTACGAGACACAAGTAATATAAATCGTCAAAATTCGTTGGTATCCTCCAAAATTAGTCAGTTTGTCGTCCGCATACACAAGATATAACATAGAAGGACGTCCAACTCAATTTACGAATTGCATTCAGCGTTCAGAGGTTTGTACGTTATGTTTTGTATTCAGCCTACAGCGCTTTCAACGATTTCTCTTCTTTCGTAATCCGCGTACAGCGTTTTAACAATTTCTCTTTTTTTTTTTTTTTCGTATTCTGCATGCAGCGTTTTCAACGGCTTTACTATTTCGTATTCTGCGTACAGCGACTTCTACGATTTCTCTTGTTCCGTATTCTGCCTACAGCGATATCTACGATTTCATTTTTTCGTATTCACCGTCAGCGATTTCAAAAATGTCTCTTCTTTCGTATTCAGTCTACAGCGATTTCAACGATTTCACTTCTTTCGTATTCAGCGTACAGCGATTTCAACGATTTCACTTTTTCGTTTTCTGCGTACAGCGATTTCTACTATTTCACATTTTCGTATTCAGCGTACAGCGATTTCAACGATTTCTCTTCTTTCGTATTCAGCCCAACAGGGATTTCAACGATTTCACTTTTTCGTATTCTGCGTACAGCGATTTCAACGATTTCACTTTTTCGTATTCAGCGTACAGCGATTTCAACGATTTCTCTTTCGTATTCAGCCTACAGCGATTTCAACGATTTCACTTTTTCGTACTCACCGTACAGCGATTTCAACGATTTCTCTTCTTTCGTATTCAGCCTACAGCGATTTCAACGATTTCACATATTAGTATTCAGCGAACAGCAACTTCAACTATTTCTCTTCTTTCGTATTCAGCCTACAGCGATTTCAACGATTTCACTTTTTCGTATTCTGCGTACAGCGATTTCAACGACATCTCTTCTTTCGTATTCAGCCCAACAGGGATTTCAACGATTTCACATTTTCGTATTCTGCGTACAGCGATTTCAACGATTTCACCTTTTCGTATTCAGCGTACAGCGATTTCAACGATTTCTCTTCTTTCGTATTCAGCCTACAGCGATTTCAACGATTTCATTTTTTCGTATTCAGCGTACATCGATTTTAACGATTTCTCTTCTTTCGTATTCAGCCTACAGCGATATCAACGATTTCTCTTCTTTCGTATTCAGCGTACACCGATTTCAACGATTTCACTTTTTCGTATTCTGCGTACAGCGATTTCAACTATTTCACTTTTTCGTATTCAGCGAACAGCGATTTCAACGATTTTTCTTTCGTATTCAGCCCACAGCGATTTCAACGATTTCACTTTCTCCGTATTCAGCGTACAGCGATTTCAACGATTTCTCTTCTTTCGCATTCAGCCTACAGCGATTTCAACGATTTCACATTTTAATATTCAGCGTACAGGAATTTCAACGATTTCACTTTTTCGTATTCAGCGTTCTGCGATTTCTACTATTTCACATTTTCGTATTCAGCGTACAGCGATTTCAACGATTTCTCTTCTTTCGTATTCAGCCCAACAGGGACTTCAACGATTTCACTTTTTCGTATTCTGCGTACAGCGATTTCAAAGATTTCACTTTTTCGTATTCAGAGTACAGCGATTTCAACGATTTCTCTTCTTTCGTATTCAGCCCAACAGGGATTTCAACGATTTCACTTTTTCGTATTCAGCGTACAGCAATTTCAACGATTTCACTTTTTCGTATTCAGCGTACAGAGTTTTCAACGATTTCTCTTCTTTCGTATTCAGCCCAACAGGGATTTCAACGATTTCACTTTTTCTTATTCTGCGTACAGCGATTTCAACGATTTCACTTTTTCGTATTCAGCGTACAGCGATTTCAACGATTTCTCTTCTTTCCTAATCCGCGTACAGCGTTTTCAACAATTTCACTTTTTTTTCGTATTCTGCATGCAGCGTTTTCAACGGTTTTACTATTTCGTATTCAGCGTACAGCGACTTCTACGATTTCTCTTGTTCCGTATTCTGCCTACAGCGATATCAATGATTTCATTTTTTCGTATTCACCGTCAACGATTTAAAAAATGTCTCTTCTTTCGTATTCAGTCTACAGTGATTTCAACGATTTCACTTCTATCGTATTCAGCGTACAGCGATTTCAACGATTTTACTTTTTCGTATTCAGCGTACAGCGATTTCTACTATTTCACATTTTCGTATTCAGCGTACAGCGATTTCAACGATTTCTCTTCTTTCGTATTCAGCCCAACAGGGATTTCAACGATTTCACTTTTTCGTATTCTGCGTACAGCGATTTCAACGATTTCACTTTTTCGTATTCAGCGTACAGCGATTTCAACGATTTCTTTTCTTTCGTATTCAGCCTACAGCGATTTCAACGATTTCACTTTTTCGTATTCATCGTACAGCGATTTCAACGATTTCTCTTCTTTCGTATTCGGCCTACAGCGATTTCAACGATTTCACATATT
The DNA here is from genome assembly GCF_040183065.1 of Periplaneta americana. Classification (NCBI taxonomy): domain Eukaryota; kingdom Metazoa; phylum Arthropoda; class Insecta; order Blattodea; family Blattidae; genus Periplaneta; species Periplaneta americana. The sequence goes on from NC_091118.1 coordinate 4,417,495, forward strand.
AGTATTCAGCGAACAGCAACTTCAACGATTTCTCTTCTTTCGTATTCAGCCTACAGCGTTTTCAACGATTTCACTTTTTCGTATTCTGCGTACAGCGAATTCGACGATTTCTCTTCTTTCGTATTCAGCCCAACAGGGATTTCAACGATTTCACATTTTCGTATTCTGCGTACAGCGATTTGAACGATTTCACTTTTCCGTATTCTGCGTACAGCGATTTCTACGATTTCTCTTCTTTCGTATTCAGCCTACAGCGATTTCAACGATTTCATTTTATCGTATTCAGCGTACAGCGAATTTAACGATTTCTCTTCTTTCGTATTCAGCCTACAGCGATATCAACGATTTCTCTTCTTTCGTATTCAGCGTACACCGATTTCAACGATTTCACTTTTTCGTATTCAGCGTACAGCGATTTCAACTATTTCACATTTTCGTATTCAGCGTACAGCGATTTCAACGATTTTTCTTTCGTATTCAGCCTACAGCGATTTCAACGATTTCACTTTCTCCGTATTCAGCGTACAGCGATTACAACGATTTCTCTTCTTTCGTATTCATCCTACAGCGATTTCAACGATTTCACATTTTAATATTCAGCGTACAGGAATTTCAACGATTTCACTTTTTCGTATTCAGCGTACAGCGTTTTCTACTATTTCACATTTTCGTATTCAGCGTACAGCGATTTCAACGATTTCTCTTCTTTCGTATTCAGCCCAACAGGGATTTCAACGATTTCACTTTTTCGTATTCTGCGTACAGCGATTTCAACTATTTCACTTTTTCGTATTCAGCGTACAGCGATTTCAACGATTTCTCTTCTTTCGTATTCAGTCTACAGCGATTTGAACCATTTCACTTTTTCGTTTTCTGCGTACAGCGATTTCAACAATTTCTCTTTTTTCGTATTCAGCCTACACCGATTTCAACGATTTTTTTTTCTTTCGTATTCAGCCTACAGGGATTTCAACGATTTCACTTTTTCGTATTCAGCGAAAAGCGATTTCAACTATTTCACTTTTTCGTATTCAGCTTATAGCGATTTCAACGATTTCTCATCTTTCGTAATCAGCCTAAAGGGATTTCAATGATTTCACTTTCTCGTATTTTGCGTACAGCGATTTCAACGATTTCTCTTCTTTCGTATTCGGCCTACAGCGATTTCAACGATTTCACTTTTTCTTATTCTGCGTACAGCGATTTCTACGATTTCTCTTCTTTCCTATTCAGCGTACAGCGATTTCAACGATTTCTCTTCTTTCGTAGTCAGCCTACAGCGATTTGAACAATTTCACTTTTTCGTATTCAGCGTACAGCGATTTCAACGACTTCTCTTCTTTCGTATTCAGCCTACAGCGATTTCAACGATTTCACTTTTTCGTATTCAGCGTACAGCGGTTTCAACGATTTCTCTTCTTTCGTATTCAGCCTACAGCGATTTCAACGATTTCTCTTCTTTCGTATTCAGCGTACAGCGATTTCAACGATTTCACTTTTTCGTATTCATTGTACAGCGATTTCAACTATTTCACTTTTTCGTATTCAGCGTACAGCGATTTCAACGATTTTTTTTTGTATTCAGCCTACAGCAATTTCAACGATTTCACTTTCTCCGTATTCAGCACAGCGATTTCAACGATTTCACTTTTTCGTATTCAGCGTACAGCGATTTCAACCTTTTCTCTTCTCTCCTATTCAGCGTACAGCGAATTCATAGATTTCTCTTCTTTCGTATTCAGCCTACAGCGATTTCAAATATTTCACTTTTTAATATTCAGCGCACAGCGATTTCAACGATTTCTCTTCTATCGTATTCAGCCTACAGCGATTTCAACGATTTCACTTTTTCGTATTCAGCGTACAGCGATCTCAACGACTTCTCTTCTTTCGTATTCAGCCTACAGCGATTTCAACGATTTCACTTTTTGGTATTCAGCGTACAGCGATTTCAACGATTTCTCTACTTTCCTATTCAGCGTACAGCGATTTCATAGATTTCTCTTCTTTCGTATTCAGCCTACAGCGATTTCAACGATTTCACATTTTCGTATTCAGCGTACAGCGATTTCAACGAATTCTCTTCTTTCGTATTCAGTCTTCAGCAATTTCAAAAATTTCACTTTTTCGTAATCGGCGTACAGCGATTTCAACGATTTCTTTTCTTTCGTATTCAGCCTACAGCGTTTTCAACGATTTCTCTTCTTTCGTATTCGGCCTACAGCGATTTCACCGATTTCACTTTTTCGTATTCAGCGTACAGTGATTTTTAACGATTTCTCTTCTTTCATTTTCAGCCTTCAGCGATTATAACGATTTCATATTTTAGTATTCAGCGTAGAGCGATTTCAACGATTTCTCTTCTTTCCTATTCAGAATACAGCGATTTCAACTATTTCACTTTTTCTTATTCACCTACTTCGATTTCAACGATATCTCTTCTTTCGTAGTCAGCCTACAGCGGTTTCAACTATTTCACTTTTTCGTATTCAGCGTACAGCGATTTCAACGTTTTCTCTTCTTTCGTATTCAGCCTACAGCGATTTCAACGATTTCACTTTTTCGTATTCAGCGTACAGCGATTTCAACGATTTCTCTTCTTTCTAATTCAGCGTACAGCGTTTTCAACTGTTTCTCTTCTTTCGTATTCTGCCTACAGCGATTTCAACGATTTCACTTTTTCGTATTCACCTACATCGATTTCAACGATTTCGCTTCTTTCGTATTCAGCGGACAGCGATTTCAACGATTTCTCTTCTTTCCTATTCAGCGTACAGCGATTTCATAGATTTCTCTTCTTTCGTATTCAGCCTACAGCGATTTCAACTATTTTACTTTCTAATATTCAGCGTACAGCGATTTCAACGATTTCTCTTCTTTCGTATTCGGCCTACAGCGATTTCAACGATTTCACTTTTTCGTATTCAGCGTACAGCGATTTCAACGACTTCTCTTCTTTCGTATTCAGCCTACAGCGATTTCAACGATTTCACTTTTTCGTATTCAGCGTACAGCGGTTTCAACGATTTCTCTTTCGTATTCAGCCTACAGCGATTTCAACGATTTCTCTTCTTTCTTATTCAGCGTTCAGCGATTTCAACGATTTCACATTTTCGTATTCATTGGACAGGGATTTCAACTATTTCTCTTTTTCGTATTCAGGGTACAGCGATTTCAACGAATCTTTTTTGTATTCAGCCTAAAGCGATTTCAACGATTTCGCTTTCTCCGTATTCAGCATACAGCGATTTCAACGATTTCACTTTTTCGTATTCAGCGTACAGCGATTTCAACCTTTTCTCTTCTCTCCTATTCAGCGTACAGTGATTTCATAGATTTCTCTTCTTTCGTATTCAGCCTACAGCGATTTCAAATATTTCACTTTTTAATATTCAGAGCACAGCGATTTGAACGATTTCTCTTCTTTCGTATTCAGCCTACAGCGATTTCAACGATTTGACATTTTCGTATTCAGCGTACAGCGATTTCAACGATTTCTATTCTTTCCTATTTAGCGTACAGCGATTTCAACAATTTCTCTTCTTTCGTATTCAGCCTACAGCGATTTCAACGATTTCACTTTTTCGTATTCAGCGTACAGCGATCTCAACGACTTCTCTTCTTTCGTATTCAGCCTACAGCGATTTCAACGATTTCACTTTTTCGTATTCAGCGTACAGCGATTTCAACGATTTCTCTACTTTCCTATTCAGCTTACAGCGATTTCATAGATTTCTCTTCTTTCGTATTCAGCCTACAGCGATTTCAATGATTTCACATTTTCGTATTCTGCGTACAGCGATTTCAACGAATTCTCTTCTTTCGTATTCAGCCTACAGCAATTTCAAAAATTTCACTTTTTCGTAATCAGCGTACAGCGATTTCAACGATTTCTTTTCTTTCGTATTCAGCCTACAGCGATTTCAACGATTTCTCTTCTTTCGTATTCGGCCTACAGCGATTTCAACGATATCACTTTTTCGTATTCTGCGTACAGCGATTTCAACGATTTCTCTTCTTTCGTACTCAGCGTACAGCGTTTTCAACTGTTTCTCCTCTTTCGTATTCAGCCTACAGCGATTTCAACTATTTCACTTTTTCATATTCACCTACTTCGATTTCAACGATATCTCTTCTTTCGTAGTCAGCCTACAGCGGTTTCAACTATTTCACTTTTTCGTATTCAGCGTACAGCGATTTCAACGTTTTCTCTTTTTTCGTATTCAGCCTACAGCGATTTCAACGATTTCACTTTTTCGTATTCAGCGTACAGCGATTTCAACTATTTCTCTTCTTTCGTATTCAGCGTACAGCGTTTTCAACTATTTCTCTTCTTTCGTATTCTGCCTACAGCGATTTCAACGATTTCACTTTTTCGTATTCACCTACATCGATTTCAACGATTTCTCTTCTTTCGTATTCAGCGTACAGCGATTTCAACGATTTCTCTTCCTTCCTATTCTGCGTACAGCGATTTCATAGATTTCTCTATTTTCGTATTCAGCCTACAGTGATTTCAACTATTTTACTTTCTAATATTCAGCGTACAGCGATTTCAACGATTTCTCTTCTTTCCTATTCAGCGTACAGCGATTTCATAGATTTCTCTTCTTTCGTATTTAGCCTACAGCGATTTCAACTATTTTACTTTCTAATATTCAGCGTACAGCGATTTCATCGATTTCTCTTCTTTCGTATTCGGCCTACAGCGATTTCAACGATTTCACTTTTTCGTATTCAGCGTACAGCGATTTCAACGATTTCTCTTCTTTCCTATTCAGCGTACAGCGATTTCAACGATTTCACTTTTTCGTATTCATTGTACAGCGATTTCTACTATTTCACTTTCTCGTATTCTGCGTACAGCGATTTCAACGATTTTTTTCGTATTCAGCGTACGGCGATTTCAACGATTTCTCCTATTTCGTATTCTGCGTACAGCGATTTCAAGGATTTCTCTTTTATATGTAATCAGCCTACTGTGATTTCAACGCCTTTTTCATATTCCGCGTACAGCTGTTTCAATGATTTTTTTCGTATTGTACGTACGACGATTTCAACGATTTTTTTTCGTATTCACGGTACAGCGATTCTTACTAATTTCTTCCTATTCATCGTTCAGCGATTTCAACTATTTTTTTTCGTCCGTTCACAATTCCTTCCGGTGGATCCTTCAGTATACAGTTCGTTTTAGCCAGTGATCCAGGCAATTATTTTTTCTTCCTGATCTTTTTCAGCATCATTCTTTCTTCACCCTTTCTTTCCAACACAGATTCATTTCTTATTCTGTCTGTCTATTTCACACCCTCCATTCTTCTCCATATCTACATTCCAAATGACTCTGGTCTCTTGTCTTCACTTCGTCGTAATCTCTAAGTTTCCTCCCTTTACATAAACATAGTCCACACAAAGCACTTCACTAGCCTCGGCACTCGTTGTTTTTCCAGAGTTCCGTAGAATTTTCTTTTTCTCTATTATAAGATTATTGGTATTATAAATGCAACTAATTATATAAGAAAAGAATTTTCTTTCCTAAAGGATTGTATATTTCTGCTGACTTACTTAGTCTTTGTATTCATTTACTATGCACTAACTTCTACTCTATTAAGTTAGATATTATGTCCTTTGTAATATGTACAGTATTACTACTCTTTCATACTTCAGGATATATTTTTCTTGTTTTTATATAGTTTGAAAATAAAAAAAGGAAGAACAATTGGCGAGGTAAGGTCGGCTATAGGGGAGGAGGAGGCCGAAAAAGGAGTAATAATACTGTACAATGTAAATAATATTTCGTGTTAGTTTTAATAATAATGATGATAATGTATGTATGTATTTATTCACACTGCAATGGGTATATACCCGGTGGCAATGGTAACTAATTACACTCAATAATCACAATAATAAACTTATTAACTAAAAATATATTTAATAATAATACTAATAATTAATACTAATAATAATAATAAACATAATAACAACAACAACAACAATAACAGGGAATATACTAAATTAAATGAAACAATCACTTAAAATAACATTTGAAATATTCTAATTTGTATCTAAGAACTGAGATCGAACTAAAACATTACACTCATTTCGCTATCAACTCACTCATTTCACTGGAATTACAACACATTTCACTGATTCTATCCAGATTTCACTAACACTTAAAAAACATTTCACTTTTCAAATTCCTTGCACTGCCACTATAAACTATAAAGCTTCACTGACAGGAACACGTTTCACTTACACAGCACACTTCACTGACACGACATACTTCTTCACTGATGCAGCACACTTCACTGACACAACATAATTCTTCACTGATACAACACTTCAATAACAACATATCATTTACACCCTTTAAATACTGTGTATAATTACCGCATATTAGTAAGGTCCTTAAGTCTATTTTTAAAGTAATAATAATAATAATGATAATAATATTAATAATAATAATAATCATAATCATAATAATAATAATAATAATAATAATATTAATAATTTTAGGGAACGGCCTGGGAACGCGATGAAAATTCTCAGGGAATGTTGGGTGAAGAAGATTTTAATTCTGTAGGTAGCCTACCCTACATTGCTGTAAATCCTAATATTCTTCACAGTTCGTCAGAAATAGTGGCTGTCCTCGAAAATTATTCATACTTCTTCCCTGTTACTCGTAATTCGTAATTATCCGTCACCCATTATAATTACTCATTATTTTATTTTATTCATCGTAGTCATCCTGTATTACTTGTCAACGTATGTCATCGGCATCTGACATTATTCTTCACCATAGGTCGTCATCCCTCATTATTCATCTTCATAGGTTATTTGAAGCAATTCATCGTAAGTTATCCGCCACAATTCTTCATAGTCATCCCCGTAACTCGTCATTATTGGTCATCAATCACCATTCCTCTGTCAGGCTCCATTATTCGCCGTACTAGATCATCACAAACTATAGTTAATCAGTAATCCTCCATTATCCTTCATAATATATCATCAATCTTAACTCGTCATAGTCATCCTCCTCGTCGTCATAGCAGAACATCAATCACAGTTCATCATTGGCATCCTTTATTATTCGTCATTTCAAATTGTTGTTTAGCCAACAGTCCTAAAACAGATACGAACATCATTAGGCATCATTCATGAGGCAATTAATCCAAGAGATAATGGGGTAGAATGGCAAGTTCATTTCCCCTTCCATTGCATACATCGCTGATTAGTTATATTTTACACTAAACAGACTATTATTTTTAGCAGATTATTTTACGACGCTTGATCAACATCTTAGGTTATTTAGCGTCGGAATGAGATGAAGATGATAATGCCGGTGAAATGAGTCCGGGGTCCAGCACCGAAAGTTACCCACCATTTGCTCATATTGGGTTGAGGGAAAACCCCGGAAAAAACCATAACCAGATAATTTGCCCCGACAAGGAATCGAACACGGTCCACATGGTTTCGCGGCCAGACGCGCTGACCGTTACTCCACAGATGTGGACTCACACTATTACGAAACACAAGTAATATAAATCGTCATAATTCGTTGGTATCCTCCAAAATTAGTCAGTTTGTCGTCCGCATACACAAGATATAACATAGAAGGACGTCCAACTCAATTTACGAATTGCATTCAGCGTTCAGAGGTTTGTACGTTATGTTTTGTATTCAGCCTCCAGCGCTTTCAACGATTTCTCTTCTTTCGTAATCCGCGTACAGCGTTTTCAACAATTTCTCTTTTTTTTCGTATTCTGCATGCAGCGTTTTCAACGGTTTTACTATTTCGTATTCAGCGTACAGCGACTTCTACGATTTCTCTTGTTCCGTATTCTGCCTACACCGATATCAACGATTTCATTTTTTCGTATTCACCGTCAACGATTTCAAAAATGTCTCTTCTTTAGTATTCAGTCTACAGCGATTTCAACGAGTTCACTTCTTTCGTATTCAGCGTACAGCGATTTCAACGATTTCACTTTTTCGTATTCAGCGTACAGCGATTTTTACTATTTCACATTTTCGTATTCAGCGTACAGCGATTTCAACGATTTCTCTTCTTTCGTATTCAGCCCAACAGGGATTTCAACGATTTCACTTTTTCGTATTCTGCGTACAGCGATTTCAACGATTTCACTTTTTCGTATTCAGCGTACAGCGATTTCAACGATTTCTCTTCTTTCGTATTCAGCCTACAGCGTTTTCAACGATATCACTTTTTCGTATTCAGCGTACAGCGATTTCAACGATTTCTCTTCTTTCGTATTCAGCCTACAGCGATTTCAACGATTTCACATATTAGTATTCAGCGAACAGCAACTTCAACGATTTCTCTTCTTTCGTATTCAGCATACAGCGATTCCAACGATTTCACTTTTTCGTATTCAGCCTACAGCGATTTCAACGATTTCACATATTAGTATTCAGCGAACAGCAACTTCAACGATTTCTCTTCTTTCGTATTCTGCCAACAGCGATTTCAACGATTTCACTTTTTCGTATTCTGCGTACAGCGATTTCAACGATTTCTCTTCTTTCGTATTCAGCCCAACAGGGATTTCAACGATTTCACATTTTCGTATTCTGCGTACAGCGATTTCAATTATTTCACATTTTCGTATTCAGCGTATAGCGATTTCAACTATTTCACTTTGTCGTATTCAGCGTAAAGCGATTTCAACGATTTTTCTTTCGTATTCAGCCTACAGCGATTTCAACGATTTCACTTTCTCCGTATTCAGCGTACAGCGATTTCAACGATTTCTCTTCTTTCGTATTCAGCCCAACAGGGATTTCAACGATTTCACTTTTTCGTATTCTGCGTACAGCGATTTCAACGATTTCTCTTCTTTCGTATTCAGCCTACAGCGATTTCAACGATTTCACTATTTCGTATTCAGCGTACAGCGATTTCAACGATTTCCCTTCTTTCGTATTCAGCCTACAGCGATTTCAACGATTTCACATATTAGTATTCAGCGAACAGCAACTTCAACGATTTCTCTTCTTTCGTATTCAGCCTACTGCGATATCAACGATTTCTCTTCTTTCGTATTCAGCGTACACCGATTTCAACTATTTCACTTTTTCGTATTCAGCGTACAGCGATTTCAACGATTTTTCTTTCGTATTCAGCCTACAGCGATTTCAAAGATTTCACTTTCTCCGTATTCAGCGTACAGCGATTTCAACGATATCTCTTCTTTCGTATTCAGCCTACAGCGTTTTCAACGATTTCACATTTTAATATTCAGCGTACAGGAATTTCAACGATTTCACTTTTTCGTATTCAGCGTACAGCGATTTCTACTATTTCACATTTTCGTATTCAGCGTACAGCGATTTCAACGATTTCTCTTCTTTCGTATTCAGCCCGACAGGGATTTCAACGATTTCACTTTTTCGTATTCTGCGTACAGCGATTTCAACGATTTCACTTTTTCGTATTCAGCGTACAGAGATTTCAACGATTTCTCTTCTTTCGTATTCAGTCTACAGCGATTTGAACGATTTCACTTTTTCGTATTCAGCGTACAGCGATTTCAACAATTTCTCTATTTTCGTATTCAGCCTACACCGATTTCAACGATTTTTTTTTCTTTCGTATTCAGCCTACAGCGATTTCAACGATTTCACTTTTTCGTATTCAGCGTACAGCGATTTCAACGACTTCTCTTCTTTCGTATTCAGCCTACAGCGATTTCAACGATTTCTCTTCTTTCGTATTCAGCCTACAGCGCTTTCAACGATTTCTCTTCTTTCGTAATCCGCGTACAGCGTTTTCAACAATTTCTTTTTTTTTTCGTATTCTGCATGCAGCGTTTTCAACGGTTTTACTATTTCGTATTCAGCGTACAGCGACTTCTACGATTTCTCTTGTTCCGTATTCTGCCTACAATGATATCAACGATTTCATTTTTTCGTATTCACCGTCAACGATTTCAAAAATGTCTCTTCTTTCGTATTCAGTCTACAGCGATTTCAACGATTTCACTTTTTCGTATTCAGCGAACAGCAACTTCTACGATTTCTCTTCTTTCGTATTCAGCCTACAGCGATTTCAACGATTTCACTTTTTCGTATTCTGCGTGCAGCGATTTCAACGATTTCTCTTCTTTCGTATTCAGCCCAACAGAGATTTCAACGATTTCACATTTTCGTATTCTGCGTACAGCGATTTCAACGATTTCACTTATTCGTATTCAGCGTACTGCGATTTCAACGATTTCTCTTCTTTCGTATTCAGCCTACAGCGATTTCAACGATTTCATTTTTTCGTATTCAGCGTACAGCGATTTTAACGATTTCTCTTTCGTATTCAGCCTACAGCGATATCAACGATTTCTCTTCTTTCGTATTCAGCGTACACCGATTTCAATGATTTCACTTTTTCGTATTCAGCGTACAGCGATTTCAAATATTTCACTTTTTCGTATTCAGCGTACAGCGATTTCAACGATTTTTCTTTCGTATTCAGACTACAGCGATTTCAACGATTTCACTTTCTCCGTAATCAGCGTACAGCGGTTTCAACAATTTCTCTTCTTTCGTATTAAGCCTACAGCGATTTCAACGATTTCACATTTTAATATTCAGCGTACAGGAATTTCAACGATTTCACTTTTTCGTATTCTGCGTACAGCGATTTCTACTATTTCACTTTTTCGTATTCTGCGTACAGCGATTTTAAAGATTTCACTTTTTCGTATTCAGCGTACAGCGATTTCAACGATTTCTCTTCTTTCGTATTCAGCCTACAGCGATTTCAACGATTTCACTTTTTCGTATTCTGCGTACAGCGATTTCAACGATTTCTCTTCTTTCGTATTCAGCCTACAGCGATTTCAACGATTTCACATATTAATATTCAGCGAACAGCAACTTCAACGATTTCTCTTCTTTCGTATTCAGCCTACAGCGATTTGAAAGATTTCACTTTTTCGTATTCTGCGTACAGTGATTTCAACGATTTCTCTTCTTTCGTATTCAGCCCAACAGGGATTTCAACGATTTCACATTTTCGTATTCTGCGTACAGCGATTTCAACGATTTCACTTTTTCGTATTCTGCGTACACCGATATCAACGATTTCTCTTTCGTATTCAGCCTACAGCGATTTCAACGATTTCATTTTTTCGTATTCAGCGTACAGCGATTTTAACGATTTCTCTTCTTTCGTATTCAGTCTACAGCGATATCGACGATTTCTCTTCTTTCGTATTCAGCGTACACCGATTTCAACGATTTCACTTTTTCGTATTCAGCGTACAGCGATTTCAACTATTTCACGTTTTCGTATTCAGCGTACAGCGATTTCAACGATTTTTCTTTCGTATTCAGCCTACAGCGATTTCAACGATTTCACTTTCTCCGTATTCAGCGTACAGCGATTTCAACGATTTCTCTTCTTTCGTATTCAGCCTACAGCGATTTCAACGATTTCACATTTTAATATTCAGCGTACAGGAATTTCAACGATTTCACTTTTTCGTATTCAGCGTACAGCGATTTCAACGATTTCACTTTTTCGTATTCAGCGTACAGCGATTTCAATGATTTCTCTTCTTTCGTATTCAGTCTACAGCGATTTGAACGATTTCACTTTTTTTCGTATTCAGCGTACAGCGATTTCAACAATTTCTCTTTTTTCGTATTCAGCCTACAGCGATTTCAACGATTTCACTTTTTCATATTCTGCGTACTGCGATTTCAACGATTTCTCTTCTTTCCTATTCAGCGTACAGCGATTTCAACGATTTCTCTTCTTTCGTAGTCAGCCTACAGCGATTTCAAAGATTTCACTTTTTCGTATTCGGCGTACAGCGATTTCAACGATTTCTCTTCTTTCGTATTCAGCCTACAGCGATTTCAACGATTTCAGATTTTAATATTCAGCGTACAGGAATTTAAACGATTTCAATTTTTCGTATTCAGCGTACTGCGATTTCTACTATTTCACATTTTCGTATTCAGCGTACAGCGTTTCAACGATTTCTCTTCTTTCGTATTCAGCCCAACAGGGACTTCAACGATTTCACTTTTTCGTATTCTGCGTTCAGCGATTTCAACGATTTCACTTTTTCGTATTCAGCGTACAGCGATTTCAACGATTTCTCTTCTTTCGCATTCAGCCCAACAGGGATTTCAACGATTTCACTTTTTCTTATTCAGCGTACAACGATTTCAACGATTTCACTTTTTCGTATTCAGCGTACAGCGTTTTCAACGATTTCTCTTCTTTCGTATTCAGCCCAACAGGGATTTCAACGATTTCACTTTTTCGTATTCTGCGAACAGCGATTTCAACGATTTCACTTTTTCGTATTCAGCGTACAGCGATTTCAACGATTTCTCTTCTTTCGTAATCCGCGTACAGCGTTTTCAACAATTTCTCTTTTTTTTCGTATTCTGCATGCTGCGTTATCAACGGTTTTACTATTTCGTATTCAGCGTACAGCGACTTCTACGATTTCTCTTGTTCCGTATTCTGCCTACAGCGATATCAACAATTTCATTTTTTCGTATTCACCGTCAACGATTTCAAAAATGTCTCTTCTTTCGTATTCAGTCTACAGCGATTTCAACGATTTCACTTTTTCGTATTCAGCGTACAGCGATTTCTACTATTTCATATTTTCGTATTCAGCGTACAGCGATTTCAACGATTTCTCTTCTTTCGTATTCTGCCCAACAGGGATTTCAACGATTTCACTTTTTCGTATTCTGCGTACAGCGATTTCAACGATTTCACTTTTTCGTATTCAGCGTACAGCGATTTCAACGATTTCTCTTCTTTCGTATTCAGCCTACAGCGATTTCAACGATTTCACTTTTTCGTATTCGGCGTACAGCGATTTCAACGATTTCTCTTGTTTCGTATTCAGCCTACAGCGATTTCAACGATTTCACATATTAGCATTCAGCGAACAGCAACTTCAACGATTTCTCTTCTTTCGTATTCAGCCTACAGCGTTTTCAACGTTTTCACTTTTTCGTATTCTGCGTACAGCGATTTCAACGATTTCTCTTCTTTCGTATTCAGCCCAACAGGGATTTCAACGATTTCACATTTTCGTATTCTGCGTACAACGATTTCACTTTTTCGTATTCAGCGTACAGCGATTTCAACGAATTCTCTTCTTTCGTATTCAGCCTACAGCGATTTCAACGATTTCATTTTTTCGTATTCAGCGTACAGCGATTTTAACGATTTCTCTTCTTTCGTATTCAGCCTACAGCGATATCAACGATTTCTCTTCTTTCGTATTCAGCGTACACCGATTTCAACGATTTCACTTTTTCGTATTCATCGTACAGCGATTTCAACTATTTTACTTTTTCGTATTCAGCGTACAGCGATTTCAACGATTTTTCTTTCGTATTCAGCCTACAGTGATTTCAACGATTTAACTTTCTCCGTATTCAGCGTACAGCGATTTCAACGATTTCTCTTCTTTCGTATTCAGCCTACAGCGATTTCAACGATTTCACATTTTAATATTCAGCGTACAGGAATTTCAACGATTTCACTTTTTCGTATTCAGCGTACAGCGATTTCTACTATTTCACATTTTCGTATTCAGCGTACAGCGATTTCAACGATTTCTCTTCTTTCGTATTCAGCCCAACAGGGATTTCAACGATTTCACTTTTTCGTATTCTGCGTACAGCGATTTCAACTGTTTCACTTTTTCGTATTCAGCGTACAGCGATTTCAACGATTTCTCTTCTTTCGTATTCAGTCTATAGCGATTTGAACAATTTCACTTTTTCGTATTCAGCGTACAGCGATTTCAACAATTTCTCTTTTTTCGTATTCAGCCTACACCGATTTCAACGATTTTTTTTCTTTCGTATTCAGCCTACAGGGATTTCAACGATTTCACTTTTTCGTATTCGGCGAAAAGCGATTTCAACTATTTCACTTTTTCGTATTCAGCTTATAGCGATTTCAACGATTTCTCATCTTTCCTAATCAGCCTAAAAGTATTTCAATTATTTCACTTTTTCGTATTTTGCGTACAGCGATTTCAATGATTTCTCTTCTTTCGTATTCGGTCTACAGCGATTTCAACGATTTCACTTTTTCTTATTCTGCGTACAGCGATTTCAACGATTTCTCTTCTTTCCTATTCAGCGTACAGCGATTTCAACGATTTCACTTTTTCGTATTCTGCGTACAGCGATTTCAACGATTTCACTTTTTCGTATTCAGCGTACAGCGATTTCAACGATTTCTCTTCTTTCGTATTCAGCCTACAGCGATTTCAACGATTTCACTTTTTCGTATTCGGCGTACAGCGATTTCAACGATTTCTCTTGTTTCGTATTCAGCCTACAGCGATTTCAACGATTTCACATATTAGCATTCAGCGAACAGCAACTTCAACGATTTCTCTTCTTTCGTATTCAGCCTACAGCGTTTTCAACGTTTTCACTTTTTCGTATTCTGCGTACAGCGATTTCAACGATTTCTCTTCTTTCGTATTCAGCCCAACAGGGATTTCAACGATTTCACATTTTCGTATTCTGCGTACAACGATTTCACTTTTTCGTATTCAGCGTACAGCGATTTCAACGAATTCTCTTCTTTCGTATTCAGCCTACAGCGATTTCAACGATTTCATTTTTTCGTATTCAGCGTACAGCGATTTTAACGATTTCTCTTCTTTCGTATTCAGCCTACAGCGATATCAACGATTTCTCTTCTTTCGTATTCAGCGTACACCGATTTCAACGATTTCACTTTTTCGTATTCAGCGTACAGCGATTTCAACTATTTTACTTTTTCGTATTCAGCGTACAGCGATTTCAACGATTTTTCTTTCGTATTCAGCCTACAGTGATTTCAACGATTTAACTTTCTCCGTATTCAGCGTACAGCGATTTCAACGATTTCTCTTCTTTCGTATTCAGCCTACAGCGATTTCAACGATTTCACATTTTAATATTCAGCGTACAGGAATTTCAACGATTTAACTTTTTCGTATTCAGCGTACAGCGATTTCTACTATTTCACATTTTCGTATTCAGCGTACAGCGATTTCAACGATTTCTCTTCTTTCGTATTCAGCCCAACAGGGATTTCAACGATTTCACTTTTTCGTATTCTGCGTACAGCGATTTCAACTGTTTCACTTTTTCGTATTCAGCGTACAGCGATTTCAACGATTTCTCTTCTTTCGTATTCAGTCTATAGCGATTTGAACAATTTCACTTTTTCGTATTCAGCGTACAGCGATTTCAACAATTTCTCTTTTTTCGTATTCAGCCTACACCGATTTCAACGATTTTTTTTCTTTCGTATTCAGCCTACAGGGATTTCAACGATTTCACTTTTTCGTATTCGGCGAAAAGCGATTTCAACTATTTCACTTTTTCGTATTCAGCTTATAGCGATTTCAACGATTTCTCATCTTTCCTAATCAGCCTAAAAGTATTTCAATTATTTCACTTTTTCGTATTTTGCGTACAGCGATTTCAATGATTTCTCTTCTTTCGTATTCGGTCTACAGCGATTTCAACGATTTCACTTTTTCTTATTCTGCGTACAGCGATTTCAACGATTTCTCTTCTTTCCTATTCAGCGTACAGCGATTTCAACGATTTC
This sequence comes from Periplaneta americana, assembly GCF_040183065.1. Taxonomy (NCBI): domain Eukaryota; kingdom Metazoa; phylum Arthropoda; class Insecta; order Blattodea; family Blattidae; genus Periplaneta; species Periplaneta americana. Next base: position 4,433,111 of record NC_091118.1, read on the forward strand.
TCTTCTTTCGTAGTCAGCCTACAGCGATTTCAACGATTTCACTTTTTCGTATTCAGCGTACAGCGATTTCAACGACTTCTCTTCTTTCGTATTCAGCCTACAGCGATTTCTACGATTTCACTTTTTCGTATTCAGCGTACAGCGGTTTCAACGATTTCTCTTCTTACGTATTCAGCCTATAGCGATTTCAACGATTTCTCTTCTTTCGTATTCAGCGTACAGCGATTTCAACGATTTCACTTTTTCGTATTCTTTGTACAGCGATTTCAACAATTTCTCTATTTTCGTATTCAGCCTACACCGATTTCAACGATTTTTTTTTCTTTCGTATTCAGCCTACAGCGATTTCAACGATTTCACTTTTTCGTATTCAGCGTACAGCGATTTCAACGACTTCTCTTCTTTCGTATTCAGCCTACAGCGATTTCAACGATTTCTCTTCTTTCGTATTCAGCCTACAGCGCTTTCAACGATTTCTCTTCTTTCGTAATCCGCGTACAGCGTTTTCAACAATTTCTCTTTTTTTTCGTATTCTGCATGCAGCGTTTTCAACGGTTTTACTATTTCGTATTCGGCGTACAGCGACTTCTACGATTTCTCTTGTTCCGTATTCTGCCTACAATGATATCAACGATTTCATTTTTTCGTATTCACCGTCAACGATTTCAAAAATGTCTCTTCTTTCGTATTCTGTCTACAGCGATTTCAACGATTTCTCTTCTTTCGTATTCAGCGTACAGCGATTTCAACGATTTCACTTTTTCGTATTCAGCGTACAGCGATTTCAACGATTTCTCTTCTTTCGTATTCAGCCTACAGCGATTTCAACGATTTCACATATTAGTATTCAGCGAACAGCAACTTCAACGATTTCTCTTCTTTCGTATTCAGCCTACAGCGATTTCAACGATTTCACTTTTTCGTATTCTGCGTACAGCGATTTCAACGATTTCTCTTCTTTCGTATTCAGCCCAACAGAGATTTCAACGATTTCACATTTTCGTATTCTGCGTACAGCGATTTCAACGATTTCACTTTTTCTTATTCAGCGTACAGCGATTTCAACGATTTCTCTTCTTTCGTATTCAGCCTACAGCGATTTCAACGATTTCATTTTTTCGTATTCAGCGTACAGCGATTTTAACGATTTCTCTTCTTTCGTATTCAGCCTACAGCGATATCAACGATTTCTCTTCTTTCGTATTCAGCGTACACCGATTTCAACGATTTCACTTTTTCGTATTCAGCGTACAGCGATTTCAACTATTTCACTTTTTCGTATTCAGCGTACAGCGACTTCAACGATTTTTCTTTCGTATTCAGACTACAGCGATTTCAACGATTTCACTTTCTCCGTAATCAGCGTACAGCGGTTTCAACAATTTCTCTTCTTTCGTATTAAGCCTACAGCGATTTCAACGATTTCACATTTTAATATTCAGCGTACAGGAATTTCAACGATTTCACTTTTTCGTATTCAGCGTACAGCGATTTCTACTATTTCACTTTTTCGTATTCTGCGTACAGCGATTTTAAAGATTTCACTTTTTCGTATTCAGCGTACAGCGATTTCAACGATTTCTCTTCTTTCGTATTCAGCCTACAGCGATTTCAACGATTTCACTTTTTCGTATTCAGCGTACAGCGATTTCAACGATTTCTCTTCTTTCGTATTCAGCCTACAGCGATTTCAACGATTTCACATATTAGTATTCAGCGAACAGCAACTTCAACGATTTCTCTTCTTTCGTATTCAGCCTGCAGCGATTTCAACGATTTCACTTTTTCGTATTCTGCGTACAGTGATTTCAACGATTTCTCTTCTTTCGTATTCAGCCCAACAGGGATTTCAACGATTTCTCATTTTCGTATTCTGCGTACAGCGATTTCAACGATTTCACTTTTTCGTATTCAGCGTACACCGATTTCAACGATTTCTCTTCTTTCGTATTCAGCCTACAGCGATTTCAACGATTTCATTTTTTCGTATTCAGCGTACAGCGATTTTAACGATTTCTCTTCTTTCGTATTCAGCCTTCAGCGATATCGACGATTTCTCTTCTTTCGTATTCAGCGTACACCGATTTCAACGATTTCACTTTTTCGTATTCTACGTACAGCGATTTCAACTATTTCACTTTTTCGTATTCAGCGTACAGCGATTTCAACGATTTTTCTTTCGTATTCAGCCTACAGCGATTTCAACGATTTCACTTTCTCCGTATTCAGCGTACAGCGATTCCAACGATTTCTCTTCTTTCGTATTCAGCCTACAGCGATTTCAACGATTTCACATTTTAATATTCAGCGTACAGGAATTTCAACGATTTCACTTTTTCGTATTCAGCGTACAGCGATTTCTACTATTTCACATTTTCGTATTCAGCGTACAGCGATTTCAACGATTTCTCTTCTTTCGTATTCAGCCCAACTGGGATTTCAACGATTTCACTTTTTCGTATTCTGCGTACAGCGATTTCAACGATTTCACTTTTTCGTATTCAGCGTACAGCGATTTCAACGATTTCTCTTCTTTCGTATTCTGTCTACAGCGATTTGAACGATTTCACTTTTTTTCGTATTCAGCGTACAGCGATTTCAACAATTTCTCTTTTTTCGTTTTCAGCCTACAGCGATTTCAACGATTTCACTTTTTCATATTCTGCGTACTGCGATTTCAACGATTTCTCTTCTTTCCTATTCAGCGTACAGCGATTTCAACGATTTCTCTTCTTTCGTAGTCAGCCTACAGCGATTTCAAGGATTTCACTTTTTCGTATTCGGCGTACAGCGATTTCAACGATTTCTCTTCTTTCGTATTCAGCCTACAGCGATTTCAACGATTTCACATTTTAATATTCAGCGTACAGGAATTTCAACGATTTCACTTTTTCGTATTCAGCGTACAGCGATTTCAACGATTTTTCTTTCGTATTCAGCCTACAGCGATTTCAACGATTTCACTTTCTCCGTATTCAGCGTACAGCGATTTCAACGATTTCTCTTCTTTCGTATTCAGCCTACAGCGATTTCAACGATTTCACATTTTAATATTCAGCGTACAGGAATTTCAACGATTTCACTTTTTCGTATTCAGCGTACAGCGATTTCTACTATTTCACATTTTCGTATTCAGCGTACAGCGATTTCAACGATTTCTCTTCTTTCGTATTCAGCCCAACAGGGATTTCAACGTTTTCTCTTTTTCGTATTCTGCGTACAGCGATTTCAACGGTTTCACTTTTTCGTATTCAGCGTACAGCGATTTCAACGATTTCTCTTCTTTCGTATTCAGTCTATAGCGATTTGAACAATTTCACTTTTTCGTATTCAGCGTACAGCGATTTCAACAATTTCTCTTTTTTCGTATTCAGCCTACACCGATTTCAACGATTTTCTTTCTTTCGTATTCAGCCTACAGGGATTTCAACGATTTCACTTTTTCGTATTCGGCGAAAAGCGATTTCAACTATTTCACTTTTTCGTATTCAGCTTATAGCGATTTCAACGATTTCTCATCTTTCCTAATCAGCCTAAAAGTATTTCAATTATTTCACTTTTTCGTATTTTGCGTACAGCGATTTCAATGATTTCTCTTCTTTCGTATTCGGTCTACAGCGTTTTCAACGATTTCACTTTTTCTTATTCTGCGTACAGCGATTTCAACGATTTCTCTTCTTTCCTATTCAGCGTACAGCGATTTCAACGATTTCTCTTCTTTCGTAGTCAGCCTACAGCGATTTCAACGATTTCACTTTTTCGTATTCAGCGTACAGCGATTTCAACGACTTCTCTTCTTTCGTATTCAGCCTACAGCGATTTCTACGATTTCACTTTTTCGTATTCAGCGTACAGCGGTTTCAACGATTTCTCTTCTTACGTATTCAGCCTACAGCGATTTCAACGATTTCTCTTCTTTCGTATTCAGCGTACAGCGATTTCAACGATTTCACTTTTTCGTATTCTTTGTACAGCGATTTCAACAATTTCTCTATTTTCGTATTCAGCCTACACCGATTTCAACGATTTTTTTTTCTTTCGTATTCAGCCTACAGCGATTTCAACGATTTCACTTTTTCGTATTCAGCGTACAGCGATTTCAACGACTTCTCTTCTTTCGTATTCAGCCTACAGCGATTTCAACGATTTCTCTTCTTTCGTATTCAGCCTACAGCGCTTTCAACGATTTCTCTTCTTTCGTAATCCGCGTACAGCGTTTTCAACAATTTCTCTTTTTTTTCGTATTCTGCATGCAGCGTTTTCAACGGTTTTACTATTTCGTATTCGGCGTACAGCGACTTCTACGATTTCTCTTGTTCCGTATTCTGCCTACAATGATATCAACGATTTCATTTTTTCGTATTCACCGTCAACGATTTCAAAAATGTCTCTTCTTTCGTATTCTGTCTACAGCGATTTCAACGATTTCTCTTCTTTCGTATTCAGCGTACAGCGATTTCAACGATTTCACTTTTTCGTATTCAGCGTACAGCGATTTCAACGATTTCTCTTCTTTCGTATTCAGCCTACAGCGATTTCAACGATTTCACATATTAGTATTCAGCGAACAGCAACTTCAACGATTTCTCTTCTTTCGTATTCAGCCTACAGCGATTTCAACGATTTCACTTTTTCGTATTCTGCGTACAGCGATTTCAACGATTTCTCTTCTTTCGTATTCAGCCCAACAGAGATTTCAACGATTTCACATTTTCGTATTCTGCGTACAGCGATTTCAACGATTTCACTTTTTCTTATTCAGCGTACAGCGATTTCAACGATTTCTCTTCTTTCGTATTCAGCCTACAGCGATTTCAACGATTTCATTTTTTCGTATTCAGCGTACAGCGATTTTAACGATTTCTCTTCTTTCGTATTCAGCCTACAGCGATATTAACGATTTCTCTTCTTTCGTATTCAGCGTACACCGATTTCAACGATTTCACTTTTTCGTATTCAGCGTACAGCGATTTCAACTATTTCACTTTTTCGTATTCAGCGTACAGCGACTTCAACGATTTTTCTTTCGTATTCAGACTACAGCGATTTCAACGATTTCACTTTCTCCGTAATCAGCGTACAGCGGTTTCAACAATTTCTCTTCTTTCGTATTAAGCCTACAGCGATTTCAACGATTTCACATTTTAATATTCAGCGTACAGGAATTTCAACGATTTCACTTTTTCGTATTCAGCGTACAGCGATTTCTACTATTTCACTTTTACGTATTCTGCGTACAGCGATTTTAAAGATTTCACTTTTTCGTATTCAGCGTACAGCGATTTCAACGATTTCTCTTCTTTCGTATTCAGCCTACAGCGATTTCAACGATTTCACTTTTTCGTATTCAGCGTACAGCGATTTCAACGATTTCTCTTCTTTCGTATTCAGCCTACAGCGATTTCAACGATTTCACATATTAGTATTCAGCGAACAGCAACTTCAACGATTTCTCTTCTTTCGTATTCAGCCTGCAGCGATTTCAACGATTTCACTTTTTCGTATTCTGCGTACAGTGATTTCAACGATTTCTCTTCTTTCGTATTCAGCCCAACAGGGATTTCAACGATTTCTCATTTTCGTATTCTGCGTACAGCGATTTCAACGATTTCACTTTTTCGTATTCAGCTTACACCGATTTCAACGATTTCTCTTCTTTCGTATTCAGCCTACAGCGATTTCAACGATTTCATTTTTTCGTATTCAGCGTACAGCGATTTTAACGATTTCTCTTCTTTCGTATTCAGCCTACAGCGATATCGACGATTTCTCTTCTTTCGTATTCAGCGTACACCGATTTCAACGATTTCACTTTTTCGTATTCTACGTACAGCGATTTCAACTATTTCACTTTTTCGTATTCAGCGTACAGCGATTTCAACGATTTTTCTTTCGTATTCAGCCTACAGCGATTTCAACGATTTCACTTTCTCCGTATTCAGCGTACAGCGATTCCAACGATTTCTCTTCTTTCGTATTCAGCCTACAGCGATTTCAACGATTTCACATTTTAATATTCAGCGTACAGGAATTTCAACGATTTCACTTTTTCGTATTCAGCGTACAGCGATTTCTACTATTTCACATTTTCGTATTCAGCGTACAGCGATTTCAACGATTTCTCTTCTTTCGTATTCAGCCCAACTGGGATTTCAACGATTTCACTTTTTCGTATTCTGCGTACAGCGATTTCAACGATTTCACTTTTTCGTATTCAGCGTACAGCGATTTCAACGATTTCTCTTCTTTCGTATTCTGTCTACAGCGATTTGAACGATTTCACTTTTTTTCGTATTCAGCGTACAGCGATTTCAACAATTTCTCTTTTTTCGTTTTCAGCCTACAGCGATTTCAACGATTTCACTTTTTCATATTCTGCGTACTGCGATTTCAACGATTTCTCTTCTTTCCTATTCAGCGTACAGCGATTTCAACGATTTCTCTTCTTTCGTAGTCAGCCTACAGCGATTTCAAGGATTTCACTTTTTCGTATTCGGCGTACAGCGATTTCAACGATTTCTCTTCTTTCGTATTCAGCCTACAGCGATTTCAACGATTTCACATTTTAATATTCAGCGTACAGGAATTTCAACGATTTCACTTTTTCGTATTCAGCGTACAGCGATTTCAACGATTTTTCTTTCGTATTCAGCCTACAGCGATTTCAACGATTTCACTTTCTCCGTATTCAGCGTACAGCGATTTCAACGATTTCTCTTCTTTCGTATTCAGCCTACAGCGATTTCAACGATTTCACATTTTAATATTCAGCGTACAGGAATTTCAACGATTTCACTTTTTCGTATTCAGCGTACAGCGATTTCTACTATTTCACATTTTCGTATTCAGCGTACAGCGATTTCAACGATTTCTCTTCTTTCGTATTCAGCCCAACAGGGATTTCAACGATTTCACTTTTTCGTATTCTGCGTACAGCGATTTCAACGGTTTCACTTTTTCCTATTCAGCGTACAGCGATTTCAACGATTTCTCTTCTTTCGTATTCAGTCTACAGCGATTTGAACAATTTCACTTTTTCGTAATCAGCGTACAGCGATTTCAACAATTTCTCTTTTTTCGTATTCAGCCTACACCGATTTCAACGATTTTTTTTTTTCGTATTCAGCCTACAGGGATTTCAACGATTTCACTTTTTCGTATTCAGCGAAAAGCGATTTCAACTATTTCACTTTTTCGTATTCAGCTTATAGCGATTTCAACGATTTCTCATCTTTCGTAATCAGCCTAAAAGGATTTCAATTATTTCACTTTTTCGTATTTTACGTACAGCGATTTCAACGATTTCTCTTCTTTCGTATTCGGCCTACAGCGATTTCAACGATTTCACTTTTTCTTATTCTGCGTACAGCGATTTCGACGATTTCTCTTCTTTCCTATTCAGCGTACAGCGATTTCAACGATTTCTCTTCTTTCGTAGTCAGCCTACAGCGATTTCAACGATTTCACTTTTTCGTATTCAGCGTACAGCGATTTCAACGACTTCTCTTCTTTCGTATTCAGCCTACAGCGATTTCAACGATTTCACTTTTTCGTATTCAGCGTACAGCGGTTTCAACGATTTCTCTTCTTTCGTATTCAGCCTACAGCGATTTCAACGATTTCTCTTCTTTCGTATTCAGCGTACAGCGATTTCAACGATTTCACTTTTTCGTATTCATTGTACAGCGATTTCAACTATTTCACTTTTTCGTATTCAGCGTACTGCGATTTCAACGATTTTTTTTTGTATTCAGCCTACAGCGATTTCAACGATTTCACTTTCTCCGTATTCAGCATACAGCGATTTCAACGATTTCACTTTTTCGTATTCAGCGTACAGCGATTTCAACCTTTTCTCTTCTCTCCTATTCAGCGTACAGCGATTTCATAGATTTCTCTTCTTTCGTATTCAGCCTAGAGCGATTTCAAATATTTCACTTTTTAATACTCAGCGCACAGCGATTTCAAAAATTTCTCTTCTTTCGTATTCAGCCTACAACGATTTCAACGATTTGACATTTTCGTTTTCTGCGTACAGCGATTTCAACGATTTCTCTTCTTTCCTATTTAGCGTACAGCGATTTCAACGATTTCTCTTCTTTCGTATTCAGCCTACAGCGATTTCAACGATTTCACTTTTTCGTATTCAGCGTACAGCGATCTCAACGACTTCTCTTCTTTCGTATTCAGCCTACAGCGATTTCAACGATTTCACTTTTTCGTATTCAGCGTACAGCGATTTCAACGATTTCTCTACTTTCCTATTCAGCGTACAGCGATTTCATAGATTTCTCTTCTTTCGTATTCAGCCTACAGCGATTTCAACGATTTCACATTTTCGTATTCAGCGTACAGCGATTTCAACGAATTCTCTTCTTTCGTATTCAGCCTACAGCAATTTCAAAAATTTCACTTTTTCGTAATCAGCATACATCGATTTCAACGATTTCTTTTCTTTCGTATTCAGCCTACAGCGATTTCAACGATTTCTCTTCTTTCGTATTCGGCCTACAGCGATTTCAACGATTTCACTTTTTCGTATTCAGCGTACAGTGATTTTTAACGATTTCTCTTCTTTCATTTTCAGCCTTCTGCGATTTCAACGATTTCATATTTTAGTATTCAGCGTAGAGCGATTTCAACGATTTCTCTTCTTTCGTATTCAGCCTACAGCGATTTCAACTATTTCACTTTTTCTTATTCACCTACTTCGATTTCAACGATATCTCTTCTTTCGTAGTCAGCCTACAGCGGTTTCAACTATTTCACTTTTTCGTATTCAGCGTACAGCGATTTCAACGTTTTCTCTTCTTTCGTATTCAGCCTACAGCGATTTCAACGATTTCACTTTTTCGTATTCAGCGTACAGCGATTTCAACGATTTCACTTTTTCGTATTCAGCGTACAGCGATTTCAACGATTTCTCTTCTTTCGTATTCAGCGTACAGCGTTTTCAACTATTTCTCTTCTTTCGTATTCTGCCTACAGCGATTTCAACGATTTCACTTTTTCGTATTCACCTACATCGATTTCAACGATTTCGCTTCTTTCGTATTCAGCGTACAGCGATTTCAACGATTTCTCTTCTTTCCTATTCAGCGTACAGCGATTTCAACTATTTTACTTTCTAATATTCAGCGTACAGCGATTTCAACGATTTCTCTTCTTTCGTATTCGGCCTACAGCGATTTCAACGATTTCACTTTTTCGTATTCAGCGTACAGCGATTTCAACAATTTCTCTTCTTTCCTATTCAGCGTACAGCGATTTCAACGATTTCACTTTTTCGTATTCATTGTACAGCGATTTCTACTATTTCACTTTCTCGTATTCTGCTTACAGCGATTTCAACGATTTTTTTCGTATTCAGCGTACGGCGATTTCAACGATTTCTCCTATTTCGTATTCAGCGTACAGCGATTTCAAGGATTTCTCTTTTATATGTATTCAGCCTACTGTGATTTCAACGCCTTTTTCGTATTCCGCGTACAGCTGTTTCAATGATTTTTTTCGTATTGTACGTACGACGATTTCAACGATTTTTTTCGTATTCACGGTACAGCGATTCTTACTATTTTCTTCCTATTCATCGTTCAGCGATTTCAACTATTTTTTTTCGTCCGTTCACAATTCCTTCCGGTGGATCCTTCAGTATACAGTTCTTTTTAGCCAGTGATCCAGGCAATTATTTTTTCTTCCTGATCTTTTTCAGCATCATTCTTTCTTCACCCTTTCTTTCCAACACAGCTTCATTTCTTATTCTGTCTGTCTATTTCACACCCTCCATTCTTCTCCATATCTACATTCCAAATGACTCTGGTCTCTTGTCTTCACTTCGTCGTAATCTCTAAGTTTCCTCCCTTTACATAAACATAGTCCACACAAAGCACTTCACTAGCCTCGGCACTCGTTGTTTTTCCAGAGTTCCGTAGAATTTTCTTTTTCTCTATTATAAGATTATTGGTATTATAAATGCAACTAATTATATAAGAAAAGAATTTGCTTTCCTAAAGGATTGTATATTTCTGCTGACTTACTTAGTCTTTGTATTCATTTACTATGCACTAACTTCTACTCTATTAAGTTAGATATTATGTCCTTTGTAATATGTACAGTATTACTACTCTTTTATACTTCAGGATATATTTTTCTTGTTTTTATATAGTTTGAAAATAAAAAAAGGAAGAACAATTGGCGAGGTAAGGTCGGCTATAGGGGAGGAGGAGGCCGAAAAAGGAGTAATAATACTGTACAATGTAAATAATATTTCGTGTTAGTTTTAATAATAATGATGATAATGTATGTATCTATTTATTCACACTGCAATGGGTATATACCCGGTGGCAATGGTAACTAATTACACTCAATAATCACAATAATAAACTTATTAACTAAAAATATATTTAATAATAATACTAATAATTAATACTAATAATAATAATAAACATAATAATAACAACAACAACAATAACAGGGAATATACTAAATTAAATGAAACAATCACTTAAAATAACATTTGAAATATTCTAATTTGTATCTAAGAACTGAGATCGAACTAAAACCCACAAGTATATGCTGATATCTGCACAAGTACCTTTCAACATTACACTCATTTCGCTATCAACTCACTCATTTCTCTGGAATTACAACACATTTGACTGATTCTATCCAGATTTCACTAACACTTAAAAAACATTTCACTTTTCAAATTCCTTGCACTGCCACTATAAACTATAAAGCTTCACTGACAGGAACACGTTTCACTTACACAGCACACTTCACTGACACGACATACTTCTTCACTGATGCAGCACACTTCACTGACACAACATAATTCTTCACTGATACAACACTTCAATAACAACATATCATTTACACCCTTTAAATACTGTGTATAATTACCGCATATTAGTAAGGTCCTTAATTCTATTTTTAAAGTAATAATAATAATAATGATAATAATATTAATAATAATAATAATAATAATAATAATAATAATAATAATATTAATAATTTTAGGGAACGGCCTGGGAACGCGATGAAAATTCTCAGGGAATGTTGGGTGAAGAAGATTTTAATTCTGTAGGTAGCCAACCCTACATTGCTGTAAATCCTAATATTCTTCACAGTTCGTCAGAAATAGTGGCTGTCCTCGAAAATTATTCATACTTCTTCCCTGTTTCTCGTAATTCGTAATTATCCGTCACCCATTATAATTACTCATTATTTTATTTTATTCATCGTAGTCATCCTGTATTACTTGTCAACGTATGTCATCGGCATCTGACATTATTCTTCACCATAGGTCGTCATCCCTCATTATTCATCTTCATAGGTTATTTGCCGCAATTCATCGTAAGTTATCCGCCACAATTCTTCATAGTCATCCCCGTAACTCGTCATTATTGGTCATCAATCACCATTCCTCTGTCAGGCTCCATTATTCGCCGTACTAGATCATCACAAACTATAGTTAATCAGTAATCCTCCATTATCCTTCATAATATATCATCAATCTTAACTCGTCATAGTCATCCTCCTCGTCGTCATAGCAGAACATCAATCACAGTTGATCATTGGCATCCTTTATTATTCGTCATTTCAAATTGTTGTTTAGCCAACAGTCCTAAAACAGATACGAACATCATTAGGCATCATTCATGAGGCAATTAATCCAAGAGATATTGGGGTAGAATGGCAAGTTCATTTCCCCTTCCATTGCATACATCGCTGATTAGTTATATTATACACTAAACAGACTATTATTTTTAGCAGATTATTTTACGACGCTTGATCAACATCTTAGGTTATTTAGCGTCGGAATGAGATGAAGATGATAATGCCGGTGAAATGAGTCCGGGGTCCAGCACCGAAAGTTACCCACCATTTGCTCATATTGGGTTGAGGGAAAACCTCGGAAAAAACCTTAACCAGATAATTTGCCCCGACAAGGAATCGAACACGGTCCACATGGTTTCGCGGCCAGACACGCTGACCGTTATTCCACAGATGTGGACTCACACTATTACGAGGCAGCAACTTCAACGATTTCTCTTCTTTCGTATTCAGCCTATAGCGATTTCAACGATTTCACTTTTTCGTATTCTGCGTACAGCGATTTCAACGATTTCTCTTCTTTCGCATTCTGCCCAACAGGGATTTCAACGATTTCACATTTTCGTATTCTGCGTACAGCGACTTCTACGATTTCTCTTGTTCCGTAATCTGCCTACAGCGATATCAACGATTTCATTTTTTCGCATTCACCGTCAACGATTTCAAAAATGTCTCTTCTTTCGTATTCAGTCTACAGCGATTTCAACGATTTCACTTCTTTCGTATTCAGCGTACAGCGATTTCAACGATTTCACTTTTTCGTATTCTGCGTACAGCGATTTCTACTATTTCACATTTTCGTATTCAGCGTACAGCGATTTCAACGATTTCTCTTCTTTCGTATTCAGCCCAACAGGGATTTCAACGATTTCAATTTTTCGTATTCTGCGTACAGCGATTTTAACGATTTCACTTTTTCCTATTCAGCGTACAGCGATTTCAACGATTTCTCTTCTTTCGTATTCAGCCTACAGCGATTTCAACGATATCACTTTTTCGTATTCCGCGTACAGCGATTTCAACGATTTCTCTTCTTTCGTATTCAGCCTACAGCGATTTCAACGATTTCACATATTAGTATTCAGCGAACAGCAACTTCAACGATTTCTCTTCTTTCGTATTCAGTCTACAGCGATTTCAACGAGTTCACTTTTTCGTATTCAGCGTACAGCGATTTCAACGATTACTCTTCTTTCGTATTCAGCCTACAGCGATTTCAACGATTTCACATATTAGTATTCAGCGAACAGCAACTTCAACGATTTCTCTTCTTTCGTATTCAGCCTACAGCGATTTCAACGATTTCACTTTTTCGTATTCTGCGTACAGCGATTTCAATGATTTCTCTTCTTTCGTATTCAGCCCAACAGGGATTTCAACGATTTCACATTTTCGTATTCTGCGTACAGCGATTTCAACGATTTCACTTTTTCGTATTCAGCGTACAGCGATTTCAACGATTTCTTTTCTTTCGTATTCAGCCTACAGCGATTTCAACGATTTCATTTTTTCGTATTCAGCGTACAGCGATTTTAACGATTTCTCTTCTTTCGTATTCAGCCTACAGCGATATCGACGATTTCTCTTCTTTCGTATTCAGCGTACACCGATTTCAACGATTTCACTTTTTCGTATTCAGCGTACAGCGATTTCAACTATTTCACTTTTTCGTATTCAGCGTACAGCGATTTCAACGATTTTTCTTTCGTATTCAGCCTACAGCGATTTCAACGATTTCACTTTCTCCGTATTCAGCGTACAGCGATTTCAACGATTTCTCTTCTTTAGTATTCAGCCTACAGCGATTTCAACGATTTCACATTTTAATATTCAGCGTACAGGAATTTCAACGATTTCACTTTTTCCTATTCAGCGTACTGCGATTTCTACTATTTCACATTTTCGTATTCAGCGTACAGCGATTTCAACGATTTCTCTTCTTTCGTATTCAGCCCAACAGGGATTTCAACGATTTAATTTTTACGTAATCTGCGTACAGCGATTTCAACGATTTCACTTTTTCGTATTCAGCGTACAGCGATTTCAACGATTTCTCTTCTTTCGTATTCAGTCTACAGCGATTTGAACGATTTCACTTTTTCGTATTCAGCGTACAGCGATTTCAACAATTTCTCTTTTTTCGTATTCAGCCTACACCTTTTTCAACGATTTTTTTTTCTTTCGTATTCAGCCTACAGGGATTTCAACGATTTCACTTTTTCGTATTCAGCGAAAAGCGATTTCAACTATTTCACTTTTCCGTATTCAGCTTATAGCGATTTCAACGTTTTCTCATCTTTCGTATTCAGCCTAAAAGGATTTCAATGATTTCACATTTTCGTATTTTGCGTACAGCGATTTCAACGATTTCTCTTTCGTATTCGGCCTACAGCGATTTCAACGATTTCACTTTTTCTTATTCTGCGTACAGCGATTTCAACGATTTCTCTTCTTTCGTATTCAGCGTACAGCGATTTCAACGATTTCTCTTCTTTCCTATTTAGCGTACAGCGATTTCAACGACTTCTCATCTTTCGTATTCAGCCTACAGCGATTTCAACGATTTCACATATTAGTATTTTGCGAACAGCAACTTCAACGATTTCTCTTCTTTCGTATTCAGCCTACAGCGATTTCTACGATTTCACTTTTTCGTATTCTGCGTACAGCGATTTCAACGATTTCTCTTCTTTCGTATTCAGCCCAACAGGGATTTCAACGATTTCACATTTTCGTATTCTGCGTACAGCGATTTCAACGATTTCACTTTTTCGTATTCAGCGTACAGCGATTTCAACGATTTCTCTTCTTTCGTATTCAGCCTACAGCGATTTCAACGATTTCATTTTTTCGTATTCAGCGTACAGCGATTTTAACGATTTCTCTTCTTTCGTATTCAGCCTACAGCGATATCAACGATTTCTCTTCTTTCGTATTCAGCGTACACCGATTTCAACGATTTCACTTTTTCGTATTCAGCGTACAGCGATTTCAACTATTTCACTTTTTCGTATTCAGCGTACAGCGATTTCAACGATTTTTCTTTCGTATTCAGCCTACAGCGATTTCAACGATTTCACTTTCTCCGTATTCAGCGTACAGCGATTTCAACGATTTCTCTTCTTTCGTATTCAGCCTACAGCGATTTCAACGATTTCACATTTTAATATTCAGCGTACAGGAGTTTCAAAGATTTCACTTTTTCGTATTCAGCGTACAGCGATTTCTACTATTTCACATTTTCGTATTCGGCGTACAGCGATTTCAACAATTTCTCTTCTTTCGTATTCAGCCCAACAGGGATTTCAACGATATCACTTTTTCGTTTTCTGCGTACAGCGATTTCAACGATTTCACTTTTTCGTATTCTGCGTACAGCGATTTCAACGATTTCTCTTCTTTCGTATTCAGCCCAACAGGGATTTCAACGATTGCACATTTTCGTATTCTGCGTACAGCGATTTCAACGATTTCACTTTTTCGTATTCGGCCTACAGCGATTTCAACGATTTCTCTTCTTTCGTATTCAGCCTACAGCGATTTCAACGATTTCATTTTTTCGTATTCAGCGTACAGCGATTTTAACGATTTCTCTTCTTTCGTATTCAGCCTACAGCGATATCAACGATTTCTCTTCTTTCGTATTCAGCGAACACCGTTTTCAACGATTTCACTTTTTCGTATTCAGCGTACAGCGATTTCTACTATTTCACATTTTCGTATTCAGCGTACAGCGATTTCAACGATTTCTCTTCTTTCGTATTCAGCCCAACAGGGATTTCAACGATTTCACTTTTTCGTATTCTACGTAGAGCGATTTCAACGATTTCACTTTTTCCTATTCAGCGTACAGCGATTTCAACGATTTCTCTTCTTTCGTATTCAGTCTACAGCGATTTGAACGATTTCACTTTTTCGTATTCAGCGTACAGCGATTTCAACAATTTCTCTTTTTTCGTATTCAGCCTACACCGATTTCAATGATTTTTTTTTCTTTCGTATTCAGCCTACAGGGATTTCAACGATTTCACTTTTTCGTATTCAGCGAAAAGCGATTTCAACTATTTAACTTTTTCGTATTCAACTTATAGCGATTTCAACGATTTCTCATCTTTCGTATTCAGCCTAAAAGGATTTCAATTATTTCACTTTTTCGTATTTTGCGTACAGCGATTTCATCGATTTCTCTTCTTTCGTATTCGGCCTACAGCGATTTCAACGATTTCACTTTTTCTTATTCTGCGTACAGCGATTTCAACGATTTCTCTTCTTTCCTATTCAGCGTACAGCGATTTCAACGATTTCTCTTCTTTCGTAGTCAGCCTACAGCGATTTCAACGATTTCACTTTTTCGTATTCAGCGTACAGCGATTTCAACGACTTCTCTTCTTTCGTATGCAGCCTAGAGCGATTTCAACGATTTCTCTTCTTTCGTATTCAGCCTACAGCGCTTTCAACGATTTCTCTTCTTTCGTAATCCGCGTACAGCGTTTTCAACAATTTCTCTTTTTTTTTCGTATTCTGCATGCTGCGTTTTCAACGGTTTTACTATTTCGTATTCAGCGTACAGCGACTTCTACGATTTCTCTTGTTCCGTATTCAGTCTACAGCGATTTGTACGATTTCACTTTTTCGTATACAGCGTACAGCGATTTCAACAAATTCTCTTTTTTCGTATTCAGCCTACACCGATTTCAAATTTTTTTTTCTTTCGTATTCAGCCTACAGGGATTTCAACGATTTCACTTTTTCGTATTCAGCGAAAAGCGAATTCAACTATTTCACTTTTTCGTATTCAGCTTATAGCGATTTCAACGATTTCTCAACTTTCGTATTCAGCCTAAAAGGATTTCAAAGATTTCACTTTTTCGTATTTTGCGTACAGCGATTTCAACGATTTCTCTTCTTTCGTATTCGGCCTACAGCGATTTCAACGATTTCACTTTTTCTTATTCTGCGTACAGCGATTTCAACGATTTCTCTTCTTTCCTATTCAGCGTACAGCGATTTCAACGATTTCTCTTCTTTCGTAGTCAGCCTACAGCGATTTCAACGATTTCACTTTTTCGTATTCAGCGTACAGCGATTTCAACGACTTCTCTTCTTTCGTATTCAGCCTACAGCGATTTCAACGATTTCACTTTTTCGTATTCAGCGTACAGCGGTTTCAACGATTCCTCTTCTTTCGTATTCAGCCTACAGCGATTTCAACGATTTCTCTTCTTTCGTATTCAGCGAACAGCGATTTCAACGATTTCACTTTTTCGTATTCATTGTACAGCGATTTCAACTATTTCTCTTTTTCGTATTCAGCGTACAGCGATTTCAACGATTTTTTTTGTATTCAGCCTAAAGCGATTTCAACGATTTCACTTTCTCCGTATTCAGCATACAGCGATTTCAACGATTTCACTTTTTAATATTCAGCGCACAGCGATTTCAACGATTTCTCTTCTTTGGTATTCAGCCTACAGCGATTTCAACTATTTGACATTTTCGTATTCAGCGTACAGCGATTTCAACGATTTCTCTTCTTTCCTATTTAGCGTACAGCGATTTCAACGATTTCTCTTCTTTCGTATTCAGCCTACAGCGATTTCAACGATTTCTTTTCTTTCGTATTTGGCCTACAGCGATTTCAACGATTTCACTTTTTTCGTATTCAGCGTACAGTCATTTTTAACGATTTCTCTTCTTTCATTTTCAGCCTTCAGCGATTTCAACGATTTCATATTTTAGTATTCAGCGTAGAGCGATTTCAACGATTTCTCTTCTTTCGTATTCAGCCTACAGCGATTTCAACTATTTCACTTTTTCTTATTCACCTACTTCGATTTCAACGATATCTCTACTTTCGTAGTCAGCCTACAGCGGTTTCAACTATTTCACTTTTTCGTATTCAGCGTACAGCGATTTCAACGTTTTCTCTTCTTTCGTATTCAGCCTACAGCGATTTCAACGATTTCACTTTTTCGTATTCAGCGTACAGCGATTTCAACGATTTCTCTTCTTTCGTATTCAGCGAACAGCGTTTTCAACTATTTCTCTTCTTTCGTATTCTGCCTACAGCGATTTCAACGATTTCACTTTTTCGTATTCACCTACATCGATTTCAACGATTTCGCTTCTTTCGTATTCAGCGTACAGCGATTTCATAGATTTCTCTTCTTTCGTATTCAACCTACAGCGATTTCAACGATTTTACTTTCTAATATTCAGCGTACAGCGATTTCAACGATTTCTCTTCTTTCGTATTCGGCCTACAGCGATTTCAACGATTTCACTTTTTCGTATTCAGCGTACAGCAATTTCAACGATTTATCTTCCTTCCTATTCAGCGTACAGCGATTTCAACGATTTCACTTTTTCGTATTCATTGTACAGCGATTTCAACTATTTCACTTTCTCGTATTCTGCGTACAGCGATTTCAACGATTTTTTTCGTATTCAGCGTACGGCGATTTCAACGATTTCTCCTATTTCGTATTCAGCGTACAGCGATTTCAAGGATTTCTCTTTTATATGTATTCAGCCTACTGTGATTTCAACGCCTTTTTCGTATTCCGCGTACAGCTGTTTCAATGATTTTTTTCGTATTGTACGTACGACGATTTGAACGATTTTTTTTGTATTCACGGTACAGCGATTCTTACTATTTTCTTCCTATTCATCGTTCAGCGATTTCAACTATTTTTTTTCGTCCGTTCACAATTCCTTCCGGTGGATCCTTCAGTATACAGTTCTTTTTAGCCAGTGATCCAGGCAATTATTTTTTCTTCCTGATCTTTTTCAGCATCATTCTTTCTTCACCCTTTCTTTCCAACACAGCTTCATTTCTTATTCTGTCTGTCTATTTCACACCCTCCATTCTTCTCCATATCTACATTCCAAATCACTCTGGTCTCTTGTCTTCACTTCGTCGTAATCTCTAAGTTTCCTCCCTTTACATAAACTTAGTCCACACAAAGCACTTCACTAGCCTCGGCACTCGTTGTTTTTCCAGAGTTCCGTAGAATTTTCTTTTTCTCTATTATAAGATTATTGGTATTATAAATGCAACTAATTATATAAGAAAAGAATTTGCTTTCCTAAAGGATTGTATATTTCTGCTGACTTACTTAGTCTTTGTATTCATTTACTATGCACTAACTTCTACTCTATTAAGTTAGATATTATGTCCTTTGTAATATGTACAGTATTACTACTCTTTTATACTTCAGGATATATTTTTCTTGTTTTTATATAGTTTGAAAATAAAAAAAGGAAGAACAATTGGCGAGGTAAGGTCGGCTATAGGGGAGGAGGAGGCCGAAAAAGGAGTAATAATACTGTACAATGTAAATAATATTTCATGTTAGTTTTAATAATAATGATGATAATGTATGTATCTATTTATTCACACTGCAATGGGTATATACCCGGTGGCAATGGTAACTAATTACACTCAATAATCACAAAAATAAACTTATTAACTAAAAATATATTTAATAATAATACTAATAATTAATACTAATAATAATAAACATAATAATAACAACAACAACAATAACAGGGACTATACTAAATTAAATGAAACAATCACTTAAAATAACATTTGAAATATTCTAATTTGTATCTAAGAACTGAGATCGAACTAAAACCCACAAGTATATGCTGATATCTGCACAAGTACCTTTCAACATTACACTCATTTCGCTATCAACTCACTCATTTCACTGGAATTACAACACATTTCACTGATTCTATCCAGATTTCACTAACACTTAAAAAACATTTCACTTTTCAAATTCCTTGCACTGCCACTATAAACTATAAAGCTTCACTGACAGGAACACGTTTCACTTACACAGCACACTTCACTGACACGACATACTTCTTCACTGATGCAGCACACTTCACTGACACAACATAATTCTTCACTGATACAACACTTCAATAACAACATATCATTTACACCCTTTAAATACTGTGTATAATTACCGCATATTAGTAAGGTCCTTAAGTCTATTTTTAAAGTAATAATATTAATAATGATAATAATATTAATAATAATAATAATAATAATCATAATCATAATAATAATTATATTAATAATTTTAGGGAACGGCCTGGGAACGCGATGAAAATTCTCAGGGAATGTTGGGTGAAGATTTTAATTCTGTAGGTAGCCTACCCTACATTGCTGTAAATCCTAATATTCTTCATAGTTAGTCAGAAATAGTGGCTGTCCTCGAAAATTATTCATACTTCTTCCCTGTTACTCGTAATTCGTAATTATCCGTCACCCATTATAATTACTCATTATTTTATTTTATTCATCGTAGTCATCTTGTATTACTTGTCAACGTATGTCATCGGCATCTGACATTATTCTTCACCATAGGTCGTCATCCCTCATTATTCATCTTCATAGGTTATTTGCCGCAATTCATCGTAAGTTATACGCCACAATTCTTCATAGTCATCCCCGTAACTCGTCATTATTGGTCATCAATCACCATTCCTCTGTCAGGCTCCATTATTCGCCGTACTAGATCATCACAAACTATAGTTAATCAGTAATCCTCCATTATCCTTCATAATATATCATCAATCTTAACTCGTCATAGTCATCCTCCTCGTCGTCATAGCAGAACATCAATCACAGTTCATCATTGGCATCCTTTATTATTCGTCATTTCAAATTGTTGTTTAGCCAACAGTCCTAAAACAGATACGAACATCATTAGGCATAATTCATGAGGCAATTAATCCAAGAGATAATGGGGTAGAATGGCAAGTTCATTTCCCCTTCCATTGCATACATCGCTGATTAGTTATATTTTACACTAAACAGACTATTATTTTTAGCAGATTATTTTACGACGCTTGATCAACATCTTAGGTTATTTAGCGTCGGAATGAGATGAAGATGATAATGCCGGTGAAATGAGTCCGGGGTCCAGCACCGAAAGTTACCCACCATTTGCTCATATTGGGTTGAGGGAAAACCCCGGAAAAAACCTTAACCAGATAATTTGCCCCGACAAGGAATCGAACACGGTCCACATGGTTTCGCGGCCAGACGCGCTGACCGTTACTCCACAGATGTGGACTCACACTATTACGAGACACAAGTAATTTAAATCGTCATTATTCGTTGGTATCCTCCAAAATTAGTCAGTTTGTCGTCCGCATACACAAGATATAACATAGAAGGACGTCCAACTCAATTTACAGATTGCATTCAGCGTTCAGAGGTTTGTACGTTATGTTTTGTATTCAGCCTACAGCGCTTTCAACGATTTCTCTTCTTTCGTAATCCGCGTACAGCGTTTTCAACAATTTCTCTTTTTTTTCGTATTCTGCATGCAGCGTTTTCAACGGTTTTACTATTTCGTATTCGGCGTACAGCGACTTCTACGATTTCTCTTGTTCCGTATTCTGCCTACAGCGATATCAACGATTTCATTTTTTCGTATTCATCGTCAACGATTTCAAAAATGTCTCTTCTTTCGTATTCAGTCTACAGCGATTTCAACGATTTCACTTCTTTCGTATTCAGCGTACAGCGATTTCAACGATTTCACTTTTTCGTATTCAGCGTACAGCGATTTCTACTATTTCACATTTTCGTATTCGGCGTACAGCGATTTCAACGATTTCTCTTCTTTCGTATTCAGCCCAACAGGGATTTCAACGATTTCACTTTTTCGTATTCTGCGTACAGCGATTTCACAGATTTCACTTTTTCGTATTCAGCGTACAGCGATTTCAACGATTTCTCTTCTTTCGTATTCAGCCTACAGCGATTTCAACGATTTCACTTTTTCATATTCAGCGTACAGCGATTTCAACGATTTCTCTTCTTTCGTATTCAGCCTACAGCGATTTCAACGATTTCACATATTAGTATTCAGCGAACAGCAACTTCAACGATTTCTCTTCTTTCGTATTGAGCCTACAGCGATTTCAACGATTTCACTTTTTCGTATTCTGCGTACAGCGATTTCAACGATTTCTCTTCTTTCGTATTCAGCCCAACAGGGATTTCAACGATTTCACATTTTCGTATTCTGCGTACAGCGATTTCTACGATTTCACTTTTTCGTATTCAGCGTACAGCGATTTCAACGATTTCTCTTCTTTCGTATTCAGCCTACAGCGATTTCAACGATTTCATGTTTTCGATTTCAGCGTACAGCGATTTTAACGAATTCTCTTCTTTCGTATTCAGCCTACAGCGATATCAACGATTTCTCTTCTTTCGTATTCAGCGTACACCGATTTCAACGATTTCACTTTTTCGTATTCAGCGTACAGCGATTTCAACTATTACACTTTTTCGTATTCTGCGTACAGCGATTTCAACGATTTTTCTTTCGTATTCAGCCTACAGCGATTTCAACGATTTCACTTTCTCCGTATTCAACGTACAGCGATTTCAACGATTTCTCTTCTTTCGTATTCAGCCTACAGCGATTTCAAAGATTTCACATTTTAATATTCAGCGTACAGGAATTTCAACGATTTCACTTTTTCCTATTCAGCGTACAGCGATTTCTACTATTTCACATTTTCGTATTCAGCGTACAGCGATTTCAACGATTTCTCTTCTTTCGTATTCAGCCCAACAGGGATTTCAACGATTTCACTTTTTCGTATTCTGCGTACAGCGATTTCAACGATTTCACTTTTTCGTATTCAGCGTACAGCGATTTCAACGATTTCTCTTCTTTCGTATTCAGTCTACAGCGATTTGAACGATTTCACTTTTTCGTATTCAGCGTACAGCGATTTCAACAATTTCTCTTTTTTCGTATTCAGCCTACACCGATTTCAACGATTTTTTTTCTTACGTATTCAGCCTACAGGGATTTCAACGATTTCATTTTTTCGTATTCAGCGAAAAGCGATTTCAACTATTTCACTTTTTCGTATTCAGCTTATAGCGATTTCAACGATTTCTCATCTTTCGTATTCTGCCTAAAAGGATTTCAATGATTTCACTTTTTCGTATTTCGCGTACAGCGATTTCAAAGATTTCTCTTTCGTATTCGGCCTACTGCGATTTCAACGATTTCACTTTTTCTAATTTTGCGTACAGCGATTTCAAAGATTTCTCTTCTTTCCTATTCAGCGTACAGCGATTTCAACGATTTCTCTTCTTTCGTAGTCAGCCTACAGCGATTTCAACGATTTCACTTTTTCGTATTCTGCGTACAGCGATTTCAACGACTTCTCTTCTTTCGTATTCAGCCTACAGCGATTTCTACGATTTCACTTTTTCGTATTCAGCGTACAGCGGTTTCAACTATTTCTCTTCTTTCGTATACAGCCTACAGCGATTTCAACGATTTCTCTTCTTTCGTATTCAGCGTACAGCGATTTCAACGATTTCACTTTTTCGTATTCATTGTACAGCGATTTCAACTATTTCACTTTATCGTATTCAGCGTACAGCGATTTCAACTTTTTTTTTTGTATTCAGCCTACAGCGATTTCAACGATTTCACTTTCTCCGTATTCAGCATACAGCGATTTCAACGATTTCACTTTTTCGTATTCAGCGTACAGCGATTTCAACGATTTCACTTTATCGTATTCAGCGTGCAGCGGTTTCAACGATTTCTCTTCTTTCGTATTCAGCCTACAGCGATTTCAACGATTTCTCTTCTTTCGTATTCAGAGTACAGCGATTTCAACGATTTCAATTTTTCGTATTCATTGTACAGCGATTTCAACTATTTCAATTTTTCGTATTCAGCGTACAGCGATTTCAACGTTTTTTTTTGTATTCAGCCTACATCGATTTCAAAGATTTCACTTTCTCCGTATTCAGCATACAGCGATTTCAATGATTTCACTTTTTCGTATTCGGCGTACAGCGATTTCAACCTTTTCTCTTCTCTCCTTTTCAGCATACAGCGATTTCATAGATTTATCTTCTTTCGTATTCAGCCTACAGCGATTTCAAATATTTCACTTTTTAATATTCAGCGCACAGCGATTTCAACGATATCTCTTCTTTCGTATTCAGCCTACAGCGATTTACACGATTTGACATTTTCGTATTCAGCGTACAGCGATTTCAACGATTTCTCTTCTTACTATTTAGCGTACAGCGATTTCAACGACTTCTCATCTTTCGTATTCAGCCTACAGCGATTTCAACGATTTCACTTTTTCATATTCAGCGTACAGCGATCTCAACGACTTCTCTTCTTTCGTATTCTGCCTACAGCGATTTCAACGATTTCACTTTTTCGTGTTCAGCGTACAGCGATTTCAACGATTTCTCTACTTTCCTATTCAGCGTACAGCGATATCATAGATTTCTCTTCTTTCGTATTCAGCCTACAGCGATTTCAACGATTTCACATTTTCGTATTCAGCGTACAGCGATTTCAACGAATTCTCTTCTTTCGTATTCAGCCTACAGCAATTTCAAAAATTTCACTTTTTCGTAATCAGCGTACAGCGATTTCAACGATTTCTTTTCTTTCGTATTCAGCCTACAGCGATTTCAACGATTTCTCTTCTTTCGTATTCGACCTACAGCGATTTCAACGATTTCACTTTTTCGTATTCAGCGTACAGTGATTTTTAACGATTTCTCTTCTTTCATTTTCAGCTTTCAGCGATTTCAACGATTTCATATTTTAGTATTCAGCGTAGAGCGATTTCAACGATTTCTCTTCTTTCGTAATCAGCCTACAGCGATTTCAACTATTTCACTTTTTCTTATTCACCTACTTCGATTTCAACGATATCTCTTCTTTCGTAGTCAGCCTACAGCGGTTTCAACTATTTCACTTTTTCGTATTCAGCGTACAGCGATTTCAACGTTTTCTCTTTTTTCGTATTCAGCCTACAGCGATTGCAACGATTTCACTTTTTCGTATTCAGCGTACAGCGATTTCAACGATTTTTTTCTTCTTTCGTATTCAGCGTACAGCGTTTTCAACTATTTCTCTTCTTTCGTATTCTGCCTACAGCGATTTCAACTATTTCACTTTTTCGTATTCACCTACATCGATTTCAACGATTTCTCTTCTTTCCTATTCAGCGTACAGCGATTTCTTAGATTTCTCTTCTTTCGTATTCAGCCTACAGTGATTTCAACTATTTTACTTTCTAATATTCAGCGTACTGCGATTTCAACTATTTCTCTTCTATCGTATTCGGCCTACAGCGATTTCAACGATTTCACTTTTTCGTATTCAGCGTACAGCGATTTCAACGATTTCTCTTCTTTCTTATTCAGCGTACAGCGATTTCAACGATTTCACTTTTTCGTATTCATTGTACAGCGATTTCAACTATTTCACTTTCTCGTATTCTGCGTACAGCGATTTCAACGATTTTTTTCGTATTCAGCGTACGGCGATTTCAACGATTTCTCCTATTTCGTATTCAGCGTACAGCGATTTCAAGGATTTCTCTTTTATATGTATTCAGCCTACTGTGATTTCAACGCCTTTTTCGTATTCCGCGTACAGCTGTTTCAATGATTTTTTTCGTATTGTACGTACGACGATTTCAACGATTTTTTTCGTATTCACGGTACAGCGATTCTTACTATTTTCTTCCTATTCATCGTTCAGCGATTTCAACTATTTTTTTTCGTCCGTTCACAATTCCTTCCGGTGGATCCTTCAGTATACAGTTCTTTTTAGCCAGTGATCCAGGCAATTATTTTTTCTTCCTGATCTTTTTCAGCATCATTCTTTCTTCACCCTTTCTTTCCAACACAGCTTCATTTCTTATTCTGTCTGTCTATTTCACACCCTCCATTCTTCTCCATATCTACATTCCAAATCACTCTGGTCTCTTGTCTTCACTTCGTCGTAATCTCTAAGTTTCCTCCCTTTACATAAACTTAGTCCACACAAAGCACTTCACTAGCCTCGGCACTCGTTGTTTTTCCAGAGTTCCGTAGAATTTTCTTTTTCTCTATTATAAGATTATTGGTATTATAAATGCAACTAATTATATAAGAAAAGAATTTGCTTTCCTAAAGGATTGTATATTTCTGCTGACTTACTTAGTCTTTGTATTCATTTACTATGCACTAACTTCTACTCTATTAAGTTAGATATTATGTCCTTTGTAATATGTACAGTATTACTACTCTTTTATACTTCAGGATATATTTTTCTTGTTTTTATATAGTTTGAAAATAAAAAAAGGAAGAACAATTGGCGAGGTAAGGTCGGCTATAGGGGAGGAGGAGGCCGAAAAAGGAGTAATAATACTGTACAATGTAAATAATATTTCGTGTTAGTTTTAATAATAATGATGATAATGTATGTATGTATTTATTCATACTGCAATGGGTATATACCCGGTGGCAATGGTAACTAATTACACTCAATAATCACAATAATAAACTTATTAACTAAAAATATATTTAATAATAATAATAAACATAATAATAACAACAACAACAACAATAACAGGGAATATACAAAATTAAATGAAACAATCACTTAAAATAACATTTGAAATATTCTAATTTGTATCTAAGAACTGAGATCGAACTAAAACCCACAAGTATATGCTGATATCTGCACAAGTACCTTTCAACATTACACTCATTTCGCTATCAACTCACTCATTTCACTGGAATTACAACACATTTCACTGATTCTATCCAGATTTCACTAACACTTAAAAAATATTTCACTTTTCAAATTCCTTGCACTGCCACTATAAACTACAAAGCTTCACTGACAGGAACACGTTTCACTTACACAGCACACTTCACTGACACGACATACTTCTTCACTGATGCAGCACACTTCACTGACACAACATAATTCTTCACTGATACAACACTTCAATAACAACATATCATTTACACCCTTTAAATATTGTGTATAATTACCGCATATTAGTAAGGTCCTTAAGTCTATTTTTAAAGTAATAATAATAATAATGATAATAATATTAATAATAATAATAATAATCATAATCATAATAATAATAATAAGAATAATAATAATAATAATATTAATAATTTTAGGGAACGGCCTGGGAACGCGATGAAAATTCTCAGGGAATGTTGGGTGAAGAAGATTTTAATTCTGTAGGTAGCCTACCCTACATTGCTGTAAATCCTAATATTCTTCACAGTTCGTCAGAAATAGTGGCTGTCCTCGAAAATTATTCATACTTCTTCCCTGTTACTCGTAATTCGTAATTATCCGTCACCCATTATAATTACTCATTATTTTATTTTATTCATCGTAGTCATCCTGTATTACTTGTCAACGTATGTCATCGGCATCTGACATTATTCTTCACCATAGGTCGTCATCCCTCATTATTCATCTTCATAGGTTATTTGCCGCAATTCATCGTAAGTTATCCGCCACAATTCTTCATAGTCATCCCCGTAACTCGTCATTATTGGTCATCAATCACCATTCCTCTGTCAGGCTCCATTATTCGCCGTACTAGATCATCACAAACTATAGTTAATCAGTAATCCTCCATTATCCTTCATAATATATCATCAATCTTAACTCGTCATAGTCATCCTCCTCGTCGTCATAGCAGAACATCAATCACAGTTGATCATTGGCATCCTTTATTATTCGTCATTTCAAATTGTTGTTTAGCCAACAGTCCTAAAACAGATACGAACATCATTAGGCATCATTCATGAGGCAATTAATCCAAGAGATAATGGGGTAGAATGGCAAGTTCATTTCCCCTTCCATTGCATACATCGCTGATTAGTTATATTTTACACTAAACAGACTATTATTTTTAGCAGATTATTTTACGACGCTTGATCAACATCTTAGGTTATTTAGCGTCGGAATGAGATGAAGATGATAATGCCGGTGAAATGAGTCCGGGGTCCAGCACCGAAAGTTACCCACCATTTGCTCATATTGGGTTGAGGGAAAACCCCGGAAAAAACCTTAACCAGATAATTTGCCCCGACAAGGAATCGAACACGGTCCACATGGTTTCGCGGCCAGACGCGCTAACCGTTACTCCACAGATGTGGACTCACACTATTACGAGACACAAGTAATATAAATCGCAATAATTCGTTGGTATCCTCCAAAATTAGTCAGTTTGTCGTCCGCATACACAAGATATAACATAGAAGGACGTCCAACTCAATTAACGAATTGCATTCAGCGTTCAGAGGTTTGTACATTATGTTTTGTATTCAGCCTACAGCGCTTTCAACGATTTCTCTTCTTTCGTAATCCGCGTACAGCGTTTTCAACAATTTCTCTTTTTTTCTTCGTATTCTGCATGCAGCGTTTTCAACGGTTTTACTATTTCGTAATCAGCGTACAGCGACTTCTACGATTTCTCTTGTTCCGTATTCTGCCTACAGCGATATCAATGATTTCATTTTTTCGTATTCACCGTCAACGATTTCAAAAATGTCTCTTCTTTCGTAATCAGTCTACAGCGATTTCAACGATTTCTCTTCTTTCGTATTCAGCGTACAGCGATTTCAACGATTTCACTTTTTCGTATTCAGCGTACAGCGATTTCTACTATTTCACATTTTCGTATTCAGCGTACAGCGATTTCAACGATTTCTCTTCTTTCGTATTCAGCCCAACAGGGATTTCAACGATTTCACTTTTTCGTATTCTGCGTACAGCGATTTCAACGATTTCACTTTTTCGTATTCAGCGTACAGCGATTTCTACGATTTCTCTTCTTTCGTATTCAGCCTACAGCGATTTCAACGATTTCACTTTTTCGTATTCAGCGTACAGCGATTTCAACGATTTCTCTTCTTTCGTATTCAGCCTACAGCGATTTCAACGATTTCACATATTAGTATTCAGCGAACAGCAACTTCAACGATTTCTCTAATTTCGTATTCAGTCTACAGCGATTTCAACGATTTCACTTTTTCGTATTCTGCGTACAGCGATTTCAACGATTTCTCTTCTTTCGTATTCAGCCCAACAGGGATTTCAACGATTTCACATTTTCGTATTCTGCGTACAGCGATTTCAACGATTTCACTTTTTCGTATTCAGCGTACAGCGATTTCAACGATTTCTCTTCTTTCGTATTCAGCCTACAGCGATATCAACGATTTCTCTTCTTTCGTATTCAGCGTACACCGATATCAACGATTTCACTTTTTCGTATTCAGCGTACAGCGATTTCAACTATTTCACTTTTTCCTATTCAGCGTACAGCGATTTCAACGATTTTTCTTTCGTATTCAGCCTACAGCGATTTCAACGATTTCACTTTCTCCGTATTCAGCGTACAGCGATTTCAACGGTTTCTCTTCTTTCGTATTCAGCCTACAGCGACTTCAACGATTTCACATTTTAATTTTCAGCGTACAGGAATTTCAACGATTTCACTTTTTCGTATTCAGCGTACAGCGATTTCTACTATTTCACATTTTCGTATTCAGCGTACAGCGATTTGAACGATTTCTCTTCTTTCGTATTCAGCCCAACAGGGATTTCAACCATTTCACTTTTTCGTATTCTGCGTACAGCGATTTCAACGATTTCACTTTTTCGTATTCAGCGTACAGCGGTTTCAACGATTTCTCTTCTTTCGTATTCAGTCCACAGCGATTTGGACAATTTCACTTTTTCGTATTCAGCGTACAGCGATTTCAACAATTTCTCTTTTTTCGTATTCAGCCTACACCGATTTCAACGATTTTTTTTTCTTTCGTATTCAGCCTACAGGGATTTCAACGATTTCACTTTTTCGTATTCAGCGAAAAGCGGTTTCAACTATTTCACTTTTTCGTATTCAGCTTATAGCGATTTCAACGATTTCTCATCTTTCGTATTCAGCCTAAAAGGATTTCAATGATTTCACTTTTTCGTATTTTGCGTACAGCGATTTAAACGATTTCTCTTCTTTCGTATTCGGCCTACAGCGATTTCAACGATTTCACTTTTTCTTATTCTGCGTACAGCGATTTTAACGATTTCTCTTCTTTCCTATTCAGCGTACAGCGGTTTCAACGATTTCTCTTCTTTCGTAGTCAGCCTACAGCGATTTCAACGATTTCACTTTTTCGTATTCAGCGTACAGCGATTTCAACGACTTCTCTTCTTTCGTATTCAGCCTACAGCGATTTCAACGATTTCTCTTCTTTCGTATTGAGCCTACAGCGCTTTCAACGATTTCTCTTCTTTCGTAATCCGCGTACAGCGTTTTCAACAATTTCTCTTTTTTTTCGTATTCTGCATGCAGCGTTTTCAACGGTTTTACTATTTCGTATTCAGCGTACAACGACTTCTACGATTTCTTTTGTTCCGTATTCTGCCTACAACGATATCAACGATTTCACATTTTCGTATTCAGCGTACAGCGATTTCAACGATTTCTCTTCTTTCGTATTCAGCCCAACAGGGATTTCAACGATTTCACTTTTTCGTATTCTGCGTACAGTGATTTTAAAGATTTCACTTTTTCGTATTCAGCGTACAGCGATTTCGACGATTTCTCTTCTTTCGTATTCAGCCTACAGCGTTTTCAACGATTTCACATATTAGTATTCAGCGAACAGCAAATTCAACGATTTCTCTTCTTTCGTATTCAGCCTACAGCGATTTCAACGATTTCACTTTTTCGTATTTTGCGTAGAGCGATTTCAACGATTTCTCTTCTTTCGTATTCAGCCCAACAGGGATTTCAACGATTTCACATTTTCGTATTCTGCGTACAGCGATTTCAACGATTTCACTTTTTCGTATTCTGCGTACAGCGATTTCAACGATTTCTCTTCTTTCGTATTCAGCCTACAGCGATTTCAACGATTTCATTTTTTCGTATTCAGCGTACAGCGATTTTAACGATTTCTCTTCTTTCGTATTCAGCCTACAGCGATATCAACGATTTCTCTTCTTTCTTATTCAGCGTACACCGATTTCAACGATTTCACTTTTTCGTATTCAGCGTACAGGGATTTCAACTATTTCACTTTTTCGTATTCAGCGTACAGCGACTTCAAAGATTTTTCTTTCGTATTCAGCCTACAGCGATTTCAACGATTTCACTTTCTCCGTATTCAGCGTACAGCGATTTCAACGATTTCTCTTCTTTCGTATTCAGTCTACAGCGATTTCAACGATTTCACATTTTAATATTCAGCGTACAGGAATTTCAACGATTTCACTTTTTCGTATTCTGCGTACAGCGATTTCTACTATTTCACAGTTTCGTATTCAGCGTACAGCGATTTCAACGATTTCTCTTCTTTCGTCTTCAGGCCAACAGGGATTTCAACAATTTCACTTTTTCGTATTCTGCGTACAGCGATTTCAACGATTTCACTTTTTCGTATTCAGCGTACAGCGATTTCAACGATTTCTCTTCTTTCGTATTCAGTCTACAGCGATTTGAACGATTTCACTTTTTCGTATTCAACGTACAGCGATTTCAACAATTTCTCTGTTTTCGTATTCTGCCTACACCGATTTCAACGATTTTTTTTTATTTCGTATTCAGCCTACAGGGATTTCAACGATTTCACGTTTTCGTATTCAGCGAAAAGCGATTTCAACTATTTCACTTTTTCGTATTCAGCTTATAGCGATTTCAGCGATTTCTCATCTTTCGTATTCAGCCTAAAAGGATTTCAAAGATTTCACTTTTTCGTATTTTGCGTACAGCGATTTCAACGATTTCTCTTCTTTCGTATTCGGCCTACAGCGATTTCAACGATTTCACTTTTTCTTATTCTGCGTACAGCGATTTCAACGATTTCTCTTCTTTCCTATTCAGCGTACAGCGATTTCAACGATTTCTCTTCTTTCGTAGTCAGCCTACAGCGATTTCAACGATTTCACTTTTTCGTATTCAGCGTACAGCGATTTCAACGACTTCTCTTCTTTCGTATTCAGCCTACAGCGATTTCAACGATTTCACTTTTTCGTATTCAGCGTACAGCGGTTTCAACGATTTCTCTTCATTCGTATTCAGCCTACAGCGATTTCAACGATTTCTCTTCTTTCGTATTCAGCGTACAGCGATTTCTACGATTTCACTTTTTCGTATTCATTGTACAGCGAATTCAACTATTTCACTTTTTCGTATTCAACGTACAGCGATTTTAAACAATTTTTTTTTCTATTCAGCCTATAGCGATTTCAACGATTTCACTTTCTCCGTATTCAGCATACAGCGATTTCAACGATTTCACTTTTTCGTATTCAGCGTACAGCGATTTCAACCTTTTCTCTTCTCTCCTATTCAGCGTACAGCGATTTCATAGATTTCTCTTCTTTCGTATTCAGCCTACAGCGATTTCTAATATTTCACTTTTTAATATTCAGCGCACAGCGATTTCAACGATTTCTCTTCTTTCGTGTTCAGCCTACAGAGATTTCAACGATTTGACATTTTGGTATTCAGCGTACAGCGATTTCAACGATTTCTCTTCTTTCCTATTTAGCGTACAGCGTTTTCAACGATTTCTCTTCTTTCGTATTCACCCTACAGCGATTTCAACGATTTCACTTTTTCGTATTCAGCGTACAGCGATCTCAACGACTTCTCTTCTTTCGTATTCAGCCTACAGCGATTTCAACGATTTCACTTTTTCGTATTCAGCGTAAAGCGATTTCAACGATTTCTCTACTTTCCTATTCAGCGTACAGCGATTTCATAGATTTCTCTTCTTTCGTATTCAGCCTACAGCGATTTCAACGATTTCACATTTTCGTATTCAGCGTACAGCGATTTCAACGAATTCTCTTCTTTCGTATTCAGCCTACAGCAATTTCAAAAATTTCACTTTTTCGTAATCAGCGTACAGCGATTTCAATGATTTCTTTTCTTTCGTATTCAGCCTACAGCGATTTCAACGATTTCTCTTCTTTCGTATTCGGCCTACAGCAATTTCAACGATTTCACTTTTTCGTATTCAGCGTACAGTGATTTTTAACGATTTCTCTTCTTTCATTTTCAGCCTTCAGCGATTTCAACGATTTCATATTTTAGTATTCAGCGTAGAGCGATTTCAACGATTTCTCTTCTTTCGTATTCAGCCTACAGCGATTTCAACTATTTCACTTTTTCTTATTCACCTACTTCGATTTCAACGATATCTCTTCTTTCGTAGTCAGCCTACAGCGGTTTCAACTATTCACTTTTTCGTATTCAGCGTACAGCGAATTCAACGTTTTCTCTTCTTTCGTATTCAGCCTACAGCGATTTCAACGATTTCACTTTTTCGTATTCGGCGTACAGCGATTTCAACGATTTCTCATCTTTCGTATTCAGCGTACAGCGTTTTCAACTATTTCTCTTCTGTCGTATTCAGTCTACAGCGATTTGAACGATTTCACTTTTTCGTATTCTGCGTACAGCGATTTCAACAATTTCTCTTTTTTCGTATTCAGCCTACACCGATTTCAACGATTTTTTTTCTTTCGTATTCAGCCTACGGCGATTTCAACTATTTCACTTTTTCTTATTCACCTACTTCCATTTCAACGATAACTCTTCTTTCGTAGTCAGCCTACAGCGGTTTCAACTATTTCACTTTTTCGTATTCAGCGTACAGCGATTTCAACGTTTTCTCTTCTTCCGTATTCAGCCTACAGAGATTTCAACGATTTCACTTTTTCGTATTCAGCGTACAGCGATTTCAACGATTTCTCTTCTTTCGTATTCAGCGTACAGCGTTTTCAACTATTTCTCTTCTTTCGTATTCTGCCTACAGCAATTTCAACGATTTCACTTTTTCGTATTCACCTACATCGATTTCAACGATTTCGCTTCTTTCGTATTCTGCGTACAGCGATTTCAACGATTTCTCTTCTTTCCTATTCAGCGTACAGCGATTTCATAGATTTCTCTTCTTTCGTATTCAGCCTACTGCGATATCAACTATTTTACTTTCTAATATTCAGCGTACAGCGATTTCAACTATTTCTCTTCTTTCGTATTCGGCCTACAGCGATTACAACGATTTCACTTTTTCGTATTCATTGTACAGCGATTTCAACTATTTCACTTTCTCGTATTCTGCGTACAGCGATTTCAACGATTTTTTTCGTATTCAGCGTACGGCGATTTCAACGATTTCTCCTATTTCGTATTCAGCGTACAGCGATTTCAAGGATTTCTCTTTTATATGTATTCAGCCTACTGTGATTTCAACGCCTTTTTCGTATTCCGCGTACAGCTGTTTCAATGATTTTTTTCGTATTGTACGTACGACGATTTCAACGATTTTTTTCGTATTCACGGTACAGCGATTCTTACTATTTTCTTCCTATTCATCGTTCAGCGATTTCAACTATTTTTTTTTCGTCCGTTCACAATTCCTTCCGGTCGATCCTTCAGTATACAGTTCTTTTTAGCCAGTGATCCAGGCAATTATTTTTTCTTCCTGATCTTTTTCAGCATCATTCTTTCTTCACCCTTTCTTTCCAACACAGCTTCATTTCTTATTCTGTCTGTCTATTTCACACCCTCCATTCTTCTCCATATCTACATTCCAAATGACTCTGGTCTCTTGTCTTCACTTCGTCGTAATCTCTAAGTTTCCTCCCTTTACATAAACATAGTCCACACAAAGCACTTCACTAGCCTCGGCACTCGTTGTTTTTCCAGAGTTCCGTAGAATTTTCTTTTTCTCTATTATAAGATTATTGGTATTATAAATGCAACTAATTATATAAGAAAAGAATTTGCTTTCCTAAAGGATTGTATATTTCTGCTGACTTACTTAGTCTTTGTATTCATTTACTATGCAATAACTTCTACTCTATTAAGTTAGATATTATGTCCTTTGTAATATGTACAGTATTACTACTCTTTTATACTTCAGGATATATTTTTCTTGTTTTTATATAGTTTGAAAATAAAAAAAGGAAGAACAATTGGCGAGGTAAGGTCGGCTATAGGGGAGGAGGAGGCCGAAAAAGGAGTAATAATACTGTACAATGTAAATAATATTTCGTGTTAGTTTTAATAATAATGATGATAATGTATGTATGTATTTATTCACACTGCAATGGGTATATACCTTGTGGCAATGGTAACTAATTACACTCAATAATCACAATAATAAACTTATTAACTAAAAATATATTTAATAATAATACTAATAATTAATACTAATAATAATAATAAACATAATAATAACAACAACAATAACAGGGAATATACTAAATTAAATGAAACAATCACTTAAAATAACATTTGAAATATTCTAATTTGTATCTAAGAACTGAGATCGAACTAAAATATTACACTCATTTCGCTATCAACTCACTCATTTCACTGGAATTACAACACATTTCACTGATTCTATCCAGATTTCACTAACACTTAAAAAACATTTCACTTTTCAAATTCCTTGAACTGCCACTATAAACTATAAGGCTTCACTGACAGGAACACGTTTCACTTACACAGCACACTTCACTGACACGACATACTTCTTCACTGATGCAGCACACTTCACTGACACAACATAATTCTTCACTGATACAACACTTCAATAACAACATATCATTTACACCCTTTAAATACTGTGTATAATTACCGCATATTAGTAAGGTCCTTAAGTCTATTTTTAAAGTAATAATATTAATAATGATAATAATATTAATAATAATAATAATAATAATAATAATAATAATAATATTAATAATTTTAGGGAACGGCCTGGGAACGCGATGAAAATTCTCAGGGAATGTTGGGTGAAGAAGATTTTAATTCTGTAGGTAGCCTACCCTACATTGCTGTAAATCCTAATATTCTTCACAGTTCGTCAGAAATAGTGGCTGTCCTCGAAAATTATTCATACTTCTTCCCTGTTACTCGTAATTCGTAATCATCCGTCACCCATTATAATTACTCATTATTTTATTTTATTCATCGTAGTCATCCTGTATTACTTGTCAACGTATGTCATCGGCATCTGACATTATTCTTCACCATAGGTCGTCATCCCTCATTATTCATCTTCATAGGTTATTTGCCGCAATTCATCGTAAGTTATCCGCCACAATTCTTCATAGTCATCCCCGTAACTCGTCATTATTGGTCATCAATCACCATTCCTCTGTCAGGCTCCATTATTCGCCGTACTAGATCATCACAAACTATAGTTAATCAGTAATCCTCCATTATCCTTCATAATATATCATCAATCTTAACTCGTCATAGTCATCCTCCTCGTCGTCATAGCAGAACATCAATCACAGTTCATCATTGGCATCCTTTATTATTCGTCATTTCAAATTGTTGTTTAGCCAACAGTCCTAAAACAGATACGAACATCATTAGGCATAATTCATGAGGCAATTAATCCAAGAGATAATGGGGTAGAATGGCAAGTTCATTTCCCCTTCCATTGCATACATCGCTGATTAGTTATATTTTACACTAAACAGACTATTATTTTTAGCAGATTATTTTACGACGCTTGATCAACATCTTAGGTTATTTAGCGTCGGAATGAGATGAAGATGATAATGCCGGTGAAATGAGTCCGGGGTCCAGCACCGAAAGTTACCCACCATTTGCTCATATTGGGTTGAGGGAAAACCCCGGAGAAACCTTAACCAGATAATTTGCCCCGACAAGGAATCGAACACGGTCCACATGGTTCCGCGGCCAGACGCGCTGACCGTTACTCCACAGATGTGAACTCACACTATTACGAGACACAAGTAATATAAATCGTCATAATTCGTTGGTATCCTCCAAAATTAGTCAGTTTGTCGTCCGCATACACAAGATATAACATAGAAGGACGTCCAACTCAATTTACGAATTGCATTCAGCGTTCAGAGGTTTGTACGTTATGTTTTGTATTCAGCCTACAGCGCTTTCAACGATTTCTCTTCTTTCGTAATCCGCGTACAGCGTTTTCAACGATTTCTCTTCTTTCGTATTCAGCCCAACTGGGATTTCAACGATTTCACTTTTTCGTATTTTGCGTACAGCGATTTCAGCGATTTCACTTTTTCGTATTCAGCGTACAGCGATTTCAACGATTTCTCTTCTTTCGTAATCCGCGTACAGCGTTTTCAACAATTTCTCTTTTTTTTCGTATTCTGCATGCACCGTTTTCAACGGTTTTACTATTTCGTATTCAGCGTACAGCGTCTTCTACATTTTTCTCTTGTTCCGTATTCTGCCTACAGCGCTATCTACGATTTCATTTTTTCGTATTCGCCGTCAACGATTTCAAAAATGTCTCTTCTTTCGTATTCAGTCTACAGCGATTTCAACGATTTCACTTTTTCGTATTCTGCGTACAGCGATTTCAACGATTTCACTTTTTCGTATTCAGTGTACAGCGATTTCTACTATTTCACATTTTCGTATTCAGCGTACAGCGATTTCAACGATTTCTCTTCTTTCGTATTCGGCCCAACAGGGATTTCAACGATTTCACTTTTTCGTATTCCGCGTACAGCGATTTCAACGATTTCACTTTTTCGTATTCAGCGTACAGCGATTTCAACGACTTCTCTTCTTTCGTATTCAGCCTACAGCGATTTCAACGATTTCACTTTTTCATATTCAGCGTACAGCGATTTCAACGATTTTTCTTCTTTCGTATTCAGCCTACAGCGATTTCAACGATTTCATTTTTTCGTATTCAGCGTACAGCGATTTTAACGATTTCTCTTCTTTCGTATTCAGCCTACAGCGATATCAACGATTTCTCTTCTTTCGTATTCAGCGTACACCGATTTCAACGATTTCACTTTTTCGTATTCAGCGTACAGCGATTTCCACTATTTCGCTTTTTCGTATTCTGCGTACAGCGATTTCAACGATTTTTCTTTCGTATTCAGCCTACAGCGATTTCAATGATTTCACTTTCTCCGTATTCAGCGTACAGCGATTTCAACGATTTCTCTTCTTTCGTATTCAGCCTACAGCGATTTCAACGATTTCACATTTTAATATTCAGCGTACAGGAATTTCAACGATTTCACTTTTTCGTATTCAGCGTACAGCGATTTCTACTATTTCACATTTTCGTATTCTGTGTACAGCGATTTCAACGATTTCTCTTCTTTCGTACTCAGCCCAACAGGGACTTCAACGATTTCACCTTTTCGTATTCTGCGTACAGCGATTTCAACGATTTCACTTTTTCTTATTCAGCGTACAGCGATTTCAACGATTTCTCTTCTTTCGTATTCAGTCTACAGCGATTTGAACGATTTCACTTTTTCGTATTCAGTGTACAGCGATTTCAACAATTTCTCTTTTTTCGTATTCAGCCTACACCGATTTCAACGATTTTTTTTTCTTTCGTATTCAGCCTACAGGGATTTCAACGATTTCACTTTTTCGTATTCAGCTTATAGCGATTTCAACGATTTCTCTTTCGTATTCAGCCTAAAAGGATTTCAATGATTTCACTTTTTCGTATTTTGCGTACAGCGATTTCAACGATTTCTCTTCTTTCGTATTCGGCCTACAGCGATTTCAACGATTTCACTTTTTCTTATTCTGCGTACAGCGATTTCAACGATTTCTCTTCTTTCCTATTCAGCGTACAGCGATTTCAACGATTTCTCTTCTTTCGTAGTGAGCCTACAGCGATTTCAACGATTTCACTTTTTCGTATTCAGCGTACAGCGATTTCAACGACTTCTCTTCTTTCGTATTCAGCCTACAGCGATTTCAACGATTTCACTTTTTCGTATTCAGCGTACAGCGGTTTCAACGATTTCAATTCTTTCGTATTCAGCCTACAGCGATTTCAACGATTTCTCCTCTTTCGTATTCAGCGTACAGCGATTTCAACGATTTCACTTTTTCGTATTCATTGTACAGCGATTTCAACTATTTCACTTTTTCGTATTCAGCGTACAGCGATTTCAACGATTTTTTTTGTATTCAGCCTACAGCGATTTCAACGATTTCACTTTCTCCGTATTCAGCATACAGCGATTTCAACGATTTCTCTTCTTTCGTATTCAGCCTACAGTAATTTCAACGATTTCACATTTTAGTTTTCTGCGTACAGCGATTTCTTTTCTTTCGTATTCAGGCTACAGTGATTTCAACTATTTCACTTTTTCGTATTCTGCGTACAGCGATCTCAACTATTTCTCTTCTTTCGCATTCAGCCTATAGCGATTTCAACGATTTCACATTTTTTTATTCAGCGTACAGCGATTTCAACGGTTTTTCTTCTTTCGTATTCAGCCTACAGTGATTTCAACGACGTCACTTTTTCGTATTTAGCGTACAGCGATTTCAACGACTTCTCTTGTTTCGTATTCAGCCTACAGCGATTTCAACGATTTCACTTTTTCGTATTCAGCGTTCAGCGATTTCAACTATTTCTCTTCTTTCGTATTCAGCCTATAGCGATATCAACGATTTCACATTTTCGTATTCTGCGTACAGCGACTGAAACGATTTCTCTTCGTTCGTATTCAGCCTACAGCGATATCAACGATTTCTCTTCTTTCATATTCCGCGTACAGCGTTTTGAACGATTTTTCTTTTTTCGTATTCAGCGTACAGCCATTTCAACGATTTCTCTTCTTTCGTATTCAGCCCAACAGGGATTTCAACGATTTCACTTTTTCGTATTCTGCGTACATCGATTTCAACGATTTCTCTTCTTTCCTATTCAGCGTACAGCGATTTCAACGATTTCTCTTCTTTCGTAGTCAGCCTACAGCGATTTCAACGATTTCACTTTTTCGTATTCAGCGTACAGCGATTTCAACGACTTCTCTTCTTTCGTATTCAGCCTACAGCGATTTCAACGATTTCACTTTTTCGTATTCAGCGTACAGCGGTTTCAACGATTTCTCTTCTTTCGTATTCAGCCTACAGCGATTTCAACGATTTCTCTTCTTTCGTATTCAGCGTACAGCGATTTCTACGATTTCACATTTTCGTATTCATTGTACAGCGATTTCAACTATTTCACTTTTTCGTATTCAACGTACAGCGATTTCAACAATTTTTTTTTCTATTCAGCCTACAGCGATTTCAACGATTTCACTTTCTCCGTATTCAGCATACTGCGATTTCAACGATTTCACTTTTTCGTATTCAGCGTACAGCGATTTCAACCTTTTCTCTTCTCTCCTATTCAGCGTACAGCGATTTCATAGATTTCTCTTCTTTCGTATTCAGCCTACAGCGATTTCTAATATTTCACTTTTTAATATTCAGCGCACAGCGATTTCAACGATTTCTCTTCTTTCGTGTTCAGCCTACAGAGATTTCAACGATTTGACATTTTGGTATTCAGCGTACAGCGATTTCAACGATTTCTCTTCTTTCCTATTTAGCGTACAGCGTTTTCAACGATTTCTCTTCTTTCGTATTCACCCTACAGCGTTTTCAACGATTTCACTTTTTCGTATTCAGCGTACAGCGATCTCAACGACTTCTCTTCTTTCGTATTCAGCCTACAGCGATTTCAACGATTTCACTTTTTCGTATTCAGCGTAAAGCGATTTCAACGATTTCTCTACTTTCCTATTCAGCGTACAGCGATTTCATAGATTTCTCTTCTTTCGTATTCAGCCTACAGCGATTTCAACGATTTCACATTTTCGTATTCAGCGTACAGCGATTTCAACGAATTCTCTTCTTTCGTATTCAGCCTACAGCAATTTCAAAAATTTCACTTTTTCGTAATCAGCGTACAGCGATTTCAATGATTTCTTTTCTTTCGTATTCAGCCTACAGCGATTTCAACGATTTCTCTTCTTTCGTATTCGGCCTACAGCAATTTCAACGATTTCACTTTTTCGTATTCAGCGTACAGTGATTTTTAACGATTTCTCTTCTTTCATTTTCAGCCTTCAGCGATTTCAACGATTTCATATTTTAGTATTCAGCGTAGAGCGATTTCAACGATTTCTCTTCTTTCGTATTCAGCCTACAGCGATTTCAACTATTTCACTTTTTCTTATTCACCTACTTCGATATCAACGATATCTCTTCTTTCGTAGTCAGCCTACAGCGGTTTCAACTATTCACTTTTTCGTATTCAGCGTACAGCGAATTCAACGTTTTCTCTTCTTTCGTATTCAGCCTACAGCGATTTCAACGATTTCACTTTTTCGTATTCGGCGTACAGCGATTTCAACGATTTCTCATCTTTCGTATTCAGCGTACAGCGTTTTCAACTATTTCTCTTCTGTCGTATTCAGTCTACAGCGATTTGAACGATTTCACTTTTTCGTATTCTGCGTACAGCGATTTCAACAATTTCTCTTTTTTCGTATTCAGCCTACACCGATTTCAACGATTTTTTTTCTTTCGTATTCAGCCTACGGCGATTTCAACTATTTCACTTTTTCTTATTCACCTACTTCCATTTCAACGATAACTCTTCTTTCGTAGTCAGCCTACAGCGGTTTCAACTATTTCACTTTTTCGTATTCAGCGTACAGCGATTTCAACGTTTTCTCTTCTTCCGTATTCAGCCTACAGAGATTTCAACGATTTCACTTTTTCGTATTCAGCGTACAGCGATTTCAACGATTTCTCTTCTTTCGTATTCAGCGTACAGCGTTTTCAACTATTTCTCTTCTTTCGTATTCTGCCTACAGCAATTTCAACGATTTCACTTTTTCGTATTCACCTACATCGATTTCAACGATTTCGCTTCTTTCGTATTCTGCGTACAGCGATTTCAACGATTTCTCTTCTTTCCTATTCAGCGTACAGCGATTTCATAGATTTCTCTTCTTTCGTATTCAGCCTACTGCGATATCAACTATTTTACTTTCTAATATTCAGCGTACAGCGATTTCAACTATTTCTCTTCTTTCGTATTCGGCCTACAGCGATTACAACGATTTCACTTTTTCGTATTCATTGTACAGCGATTTCAACTATTTCACTTTCTCGTATTCTGCGTACAGCGATTTCAACGATTTTTTTCGTATTCAGCGTACGGCGATTTCAACGATTTCTCCTATTTCGTATTCAGCGTACAGCGATTTCAAGGATTTCTCTTTTATATGTATTCAGCCTACTGTGAT
This sequence comes from Periplaneta americana, assembly GCF_040183065.1. Taxonomy (NCBI): domain Eukaryota; kingdom Metazoa; phylum Arthropoda; class Insecta; order Blattodea; family Blattidae; genus Periplaneta; species Periplaneta americana. Next base: position 4,474,690 of record NC_091118.1, read on the forward strand.
TTCAACGCCTTTTTCGTATTCCGCGTACAGCTGTTTCAATGATTTTTTTCGTATTGTACGTACGACGATTTCAACGATTTTTTTCGTATTCACGGTACAGCGATTCTTACTATTTTCTTCCTATTCATCGTTCAGCGATTTCAACTATTTTTTTTTCGTCCGTTCACAATTCCTTCCGGTCGATCCTTCAGTATACAGTTCTTTTTAGCCAGTGATCCAGGCAATTATTTTTTCTTCCTGATCTTTTTCAGCATCATTCTTTCTTCACCCTTTCTTTCCAACACAGCTTCATTTCTTATTCTGTCTGTCTATTTCACACCCTCCATTCTTCTCCATATCTACATTCCAAATGACTCTGGTCTCTTGTCTTCACTTCGTCGTAATCTCTAAGTTTCCTCCCTTTACATAAACATAGTCCACACAAAGCACTTCACTAGCCTCGGCACTCGTTGTTTTTCCAGAGTTCCGTAGAATTTTCTTTTTCTCTATTATAAGATTATTGGTATTATAAATGCAACTAATTATATAAGAAAAGAATTTGCTTTCCTAAAGGATTGTATATTTCTGCTGACTTACTTAGTCTTTGTATTCATTTACTATGCAATAACTTCTACTCTATTAAGTTAGATATTATGTCCTTTGTAATATGTACAGTATTACTACTCTTTTATACTTCAGGATATATTTTTCTTGTTTTTATATAGTTTGAAAATAAAAAAAGGAAGAACAATTGGCGAGGTAAGGTCGGCTATAGGGGAGGAGGAGGCCGAAAAAGGAGTAATAATACTGTACAATGTAAATAATATTTCGTGTTAGTTTTAATAATAATGATGATAATGTATGTATGTATTTATTCACACTGCAATGGGTATATACCTTGTGGCAATGGTAACTAATTACACTCAATAATCACAATAATAAACTTATTAACTAAAAATATATTTAATAATAATACTAATAATTAATACTAATAATAATAATAAACATAATAATAACAACAACAATAACAGGGAATATACTAAATTAAATGAAACAATCACTTAAAATAACATTTGAAATATTCTAATTTGTATCTAAGAACTGAGATCGAACTAAAACATTACACTCATTTCGCTATCAACTCACTCATTTCACTGGAATTACAACACATTTCACTGATTCTATCCAGATTTCACTAACACTTAAAAAACATTTCACTTTTCAAATTCCTTGAACTGCCACTATAAACTATAAGGCTTCACTGACAGGAACACGTTTCACTTACACAGCACACTTCACTGACACGACATACTTCTTCACTGATGCAGCACACTTCACTGACACAACATAATTCTTCACTGATACAACACTTCAATAACAACATATCATTTACACCCTTTAAATACTGTGTATAATTACCGCATATTAGTAAGGTCCTTAAGTCTATTTTTAAAGTAATAATATTAATAATGATAATAATATTAATAATAATAATAATCATAATAATAATAATAATAATAATATTAATAATTTTAGGGAACGGCCTGGGAACGCGATGAAAATTCTCAGGGAATGTTGGGTGAAGAAGATTTTAATTCTGTAGGTAGCCTACCCTACATTGCTGTAAATCCTAATATTCTTCACAGTTCGTCAGAAATAGTGGCTGTCCTCGAAAATTATTCATACTTCTTCCCTGTTACTCGTAATTCGTAATCATCCGTCACCCATTATAATTACTCATTATTTTATTTTATTCATCGTAGTCATCCTGTATTACTTGTCAACGTATGTCATCGGCATCTGACATTATTCTTCACCATAGGTCGTCATCCCTCATTATTCATCTTCATAGGTTATTTGCCGCAATTCATCGTAAGTTATCCGCCACAATTCTTCATAGTCATCCCCGTAACTCGTCATTATTGGTCATCAATCACCATTCCTCTGTCAGGCTCCATTATTCGCCGTACTAGATCATCACAAACTATAGTTAATCAGTAATCCTCCATTATCCTTCATAATATATCATCAATCTTAACTCGTCATAGTCATCCTCCTCGTCGTCATAGCAGAACATCAATCACAGTTCATCATTGGCATCCTTTATTATTCGTCATTTCAAATTGTTGTTTAGCCAACAGTCCTAAAACAGATACGAACATCATTAGGCATAATTCATGAGGCAATTAATCCAAGAGATAATGGGGTAGAATGGCAAGTTCATTTCCCCTTCCATTGCATACATCGCTGATTAGTTATATTTTACACTAAACAGACTATTATTTTTAGCAGATTATTTTACGACGCTTGATCAACATCTTAGGTTATTTAGCGTCGGAATGAGATGAAGATGATAATGCCGGTGAAATGAGTCCGGGGTCCAGCACCGAAAGTTACCCACCATTTGCTCATATTGGGTTGAGGGAAAACCCCGGAGAAACCTTAACCAGATAATTTGCCCCGACAAGGAATCGAACACGGTCCACATGGTTCCGCGGCCAGACGCGCTGACCGTTACTCCACAGATGTGAACTCACACTATTACGAGACACAAGTAATATAAATCGTCATAATTCGTTGGTATCCTCCAAAATTAGTCAGTTTGTCGTCCGCATACACAAGATATAACATAGAAGGACGTCCAACTCAATTTACGAATTGCATTCAGCGTTCAGAGGTTTGTACGTTATGTTTTGTATTCAGCCTACAGCGCTTTCAACGATTTCTCTTCTTTCGTAATCCGCGTACAGCGTTTTCAACGATTTCTCTTCTTTCGTATTCAGCCCAACTGGGATTTCAACGATTTCACTTTTTCGTATTTTGCGTACAGCGATTTCAGCGATTTCACTTTTTCGTATTCAGCGTACAGCGATTTCAACGATTTCTCTTCTTTCGTAATCCGCGTACAGCGTTTTCAACAATTTCTCTTTTTTTTCGTATTCTGCATGCACCGTTTTCAAAGGTTTTACTATTTCGTATTCAGCGTACAGCGTCTTCTACATTTTTCTCTTGTTCCGTATTCTGCCTACAGCGCTATCTACGATTTCATTTTTTCGTATTCGCCGTCAACGATTTCAAAAATGTCTCTTCTTTCGTATTCAGTCTACAGCGATTTCAACGATTTCACTTTTTCGTATTCTGCGTACAGCGATTTCAACGATTTCACTTTTTCGTATTCAGTGTACAGCGATTTCTACTATTTCACATTTTCGTATTCAGCGTACAGCGATTTCAACGATTTCTCTTCTTTCGTATTCGGCCCAACAGGGATTTCAACGATTTCACTTTTTCGTATTCCGCGTACAGCGATTTCAACGATTTCACTTTTTCGTATTCAGCGTACAGCGATTTCAACGACTTCTCTTCTTTCGTATTCAGCCTACAGCGATTTCAACGATTTCACTTTTTCATATTCAGCGTACAGCGATTTCAACGATTTTTCTTCTTTCGTATTCAGCCTACAGCGATTTCAACGATTTCATTTTTTCGTATTCAGCGTACAGCGATTTTAACGATTTCTCTTCTTTCGTATTCAGCCTACAGCGATATCAACGATTTCTCTTCTTTCGTATTCAGCGTACACCGATTTCAACGATTTCACTTTTTCGTATTCAGCGTACAGCGATTTCCACTATTTCGCTTTTTCGTATTCTGCGTACAGCGATTTCAACGATTTTTCTTTCGTATTCAGCCTACAGCGATTTCAATGATTTCACTTTCTCCGTATTCAGCGTACAGCGATTTCAACGATTTCTCTTCTTTCGTATTCAGCCTACAGCGATTTCAACGATTTCACATTTTAATATTCAGCGTACAGGAATTTCAACGATTTCACTTTTTCGTATTCAGCGTACAGCGATTTCTACTATTTCACATTTTCGTATTCTGTGTACAGCGATTTCAACGATTTCTCTTCTTTCGTACTCAGCCCAACAGGGACTTCAACGATTTCACCTTTTCGTATTCTGCGTACAGCGATTTCAACGATTTCACTTTTTCTTATTCAGCGTACAGCGATTTCAACGATTTCTCTTCTTTCGTATTCAGTCTACAGCGATTTGAACGATTTCACTTTTTCGTATTCAGTGTACAGCGATTTCAACAATTTCTCTTTTTTCGTATTCAGCCTACACCGATTTCAACGATTTTTTTTTCTTTCGTATTCAGCCTACAGGGATTTCAACGATTTCACTTTTTCGTATTCAGCTTATAGCGATTTCAACGATTTCTCTTTCGTATTCAGCCTAAAAGGATTTCAATGATTTCACTTTTTCGTATTTTGCGTACAGCGATTTCAACGATTTCTCTTCTTTCGTATTCGGCCTACAGCGATTTCAACGATTTCACTTTTTCTTATTCTGCGTACAGCGATTTCAACGATTTCTCTTCTTTCCTATTCAGCGTACAGCGATTTCAACGATTTCTCTTCTTTCGTAGTGAGCCTACAGCGATTTCAACGATTTCACTTTTTCGTATTCAGCGTACAGCGATTTCAACGACTTCTCTTCTTTCGTATTCAGCCTACAGCGATTTCAACGATTTCACTTTTTCGTATTCAGCGTACAGCGGTTTCAACGATTTCAATTCTTTCGTATTCAGCCTACAGCGATTTCAACGATTTCTCCTCTTTCCTATTCAGCGTACAGCGATTTCAACGATTTCACTTTTTCGTATTCATTGTACAGCGATTTCAACTATTTCACTTTTTCGTATTCAGCGTACAGCGATTTCAACGATTTTTTTTGTATTCAGCCTACAGCGATTTCAACGATTTCACTTTCTCCGTATTCAGCATACAGCGATTTCAACGATTTCTCTTCTTTCGTATTCAGCCTACAGTAATTTCAACGATTTCACATTTTAGTTTTCTGCGTACAGCGATTTCTTTTCTTTCGTATTCAGGCTACAGTGATTTCAACTATTTCACTTTTTCGTATTCTGCGTACAGCGATCTCAACTATTTCTCTTCTTTCGCATTCAGCCTATAGCGATTTCAACGATTTCACATTTTTTTATTCAGCGTACAGCGATTTCAACGGTTTTCTTCTTTCGTATTCAGCCTACAGTGATTTCAACGACGTCACTTTTTCGTATTTAGCGTACAGCGATTTCAACGACTTCTCTTGTTTCGTATTCAGCCTACAGCGATTTCAACGATTTCACTTTTTCGTATTCAGCGTTCAGCGATTTCAACTATTTCTCTTCTTTCGTATTCAGCCTATAGCGATATCAACGATTTCACATTTTCGTATTCTGCGTACAGCGACTGAAACGATTTCTCTTCGTTCGTATTCAGCCTACAGCGATATCAACGATTTCTCTTCTTTCATATTCCGCGTACAGCGTTTTGAACGATTTTTCTTTTTTCGTATTCAGCGTACAGCCATTTCAACGATTTCTCTTCTTTCGTATTCAGCCCAACAGGGATTTCAACGATTTCACTTTTTCGTATTCTGCGTACATCGATTTCAACGATTTCTCTTCTTTCCTATTCAGCGTACAGCGATTTCAACGATTTCTCTTCTTTCGTAGTCAGCCTACAGCGATTTCAACGATTTCACTTTTTCGTATTCAGCGTACAGCGATTTCAACGACTTCTCTTCTTTCGTATTCAGCCTACAGCGATTTCAACGATTTCACTTTTTCGTATTCAGCGTACAGCGGTTTCAACGATTTCTCTTCTTTCGTATTCAGCCTACAGCGATTTCAACGATTTCTCTTCTTTCGTATTCAACGTACAGCGATTTCTACGATTTCACATTTTCGTATTCATTGTACAGCGATTTCAACTATTTCACTTTTTCGTATTCAACGTACAGCGATTTCAACAATTTTTTTTTCTATTCAGCCTACAGCGATTTCAACGATTTCACTTTCTCCGTATTCAGCATACAGCGATTTCAACGATTTCACTTTTTCGTATTCAGCGTACAGCGATTTCAACCTTTTCTCTTCTCTCCTATTCAGCGTACAGCGATTTCATAGATTTCTCTTCTTTCGTATTCAGCCTACAGCGATTTCTAATATTTCACTTTTTAATATTCAGCGCACAGCGATTTCAACGATTTCTCTTCTTTCGTGTTCAGCCTACAGAGATTTCAATGATTTGACATTTTGGTATTCAGCGTACAGCGATTTCAACGATTTCTCTTCTTTCCTATTTAGCGTACAGCGATTTCAACGATTTCTCTTCTTTCGTATTCACCCTACAGCGATTTCAACGATTTCACTTTTTCGTATTCAGCGTACAGCGATCTCAACGACTTCTCTTCTTTCGTATTCAGCCTACAGCGATTTCAACGATTTCACTTTTTCGTATTCAGCGTAAAGCGATTTCAACGATTTCTCTACTTTCCTATTCAGCGTACAGCGATTTCATAGATTTCTCTTCTTTCGTATTCAGCCTACAGCGATTTCAACGATTTCACATTTTCGTATTCAGCGTACAGCGATTTCAACGAATTCTCTTCTTTCGTATTCAGCCTACAGCAATTTCAAAAATTTCACTTTTTCGTAATCAGCGTACAGCGATTTCAATGATTTCTTTTCTTTCGTATTCAGCCTACAGCGATTTCAACGATTTCTCTTCTTTCGTATTCGGCCTACAGCAATTTCAACGATTTCACTTTTTCGTATTCAGCGTACAGTGATTTTTAACGATTTCTCTTCTTTCATTTTCAGCCTTCAGCGATTTCAACGATTTCATATTTTAGTATTCAGCGTAGAGCGATTTCAACGATTTCTCTTCTTTCGTATTCAGCCTACAGCGATTTCAACTATTTCACTTTTTCTTATTCACCTACTTCGATTTCAACGATATCTCTTCTTTCGTAGTCAGCCTACAGCGGTTTCAACTATTCACTTTTTCGTATTCAGCGTACAGCGAATTCAACGTTTTCTCTTCTTTCGTATTCAGCCTACAGCGATTTCAACGATTTCACTTTTTCGTATTCGGCGTACAGCGATTTCAACGATTTCTCATCTTTCGTATTCAGCGTACAGCGTTTTCAACTATTTCTCTTCTGTCGTATTCAGTCTACAGCGATTTGAACGATTTCACTTTTTCGTATTCTGCGTACAGCGATTTCAACAATTTCTCTTTTTTCGTATTCAGCCTACACCGATTTCAACGATTTTTTTTCTTTCGAATTCAGCCTACAGCGATTTCAACTATTTCACTTTTTCTTATTCACCTACTTCCATTTCAACGATAACTCTTCTTTCGTAGTCAGCCTACAGCGGTTTCAACTATTTCACTTTTTCGTATTCAGCGTACAGCGATTTCAACGTTTTCTCTTCTTCCGTATTCAGCCTACAGAGATTTCAACGATTTCACTTTTTCGTATTCAGCGTACAGCGATTTCAACGATTTCTCTTCTTTCGTATTCAGCGTACAGCGTTTTCAACTATTTCTCTTCTTTCGTATTCTGCCTACAGCGATTTCAACGATTTCACTTTTTCGTATTCACCTACATCGATTTCAACGATTTCGCTTCTTTCGTATTCAGCGTACAGCGATTTCAACGATTTCTCTTCTTTCCTATTCAGCGTACAGCGATTTCATAGATTTCTCTTCTTTCGTATTCAGCCTACTGCGATTTCAACTATTTTACTTTCTAATATTCAGCGTACAGCGATTTCAACTATTTCTCTTCTTTCGTATTCGGCCTACAGCGATTACAACGATTTCACTTTTTCGTATTCATTGTACAGCGATTTCAACTATTTCACTTTCTCGTATTCTGCGTACAGCGATTTCAACGATTTTTTTCGTATTCAGCGTACTGCGATTTCAACGATTTCTCCTATTTCGTATTCAGCGTACAGCGATTTCAAGGATTTCTCTTTTATATGTATTCAGCCTACTGTGATTTCAACGCCTTTTTCGTATTCCGCGTACAGCTGTTTCAATGATTTTTTTCGTATTGTACGTACGACGATTTCAACGATTTTTTTCGTATTCACGGTACAGCGATTCTTACTATTTTCTTCCTATTCATCGTTCAGCGATTTCAACTATTTTTTTTCGTCCGTTCACAATTCCTTCCGGTCGATCCTTCAGTATACAGTTCTTTTTAGCCAGTGATCCAGGCAATTATTTTTTCTTCCTGATCTTTTTCAGCATCATTCTTTCTTCACCCTTTCTTTCCAACACAGCTTCATTTCTTATTCTGTCTGTCTATTTCACACCCTCCATTCTTCTCCATATCTACATTCCAAATGACTCTGGTCTCTTGTCTTCACTTCGTCGTAATCTCTAAGTTTCCTCCCTTTACATAAACATAGTCCACACAAAGCACTTCACTAGCCTCGGCACTCGTTGTTTTTCCAGAGTTCCGTAGAATTTTCTTTTTCTCTATTATAAGATTATTGGTATTATAAATGCAACTAATTATATAAGAAAAGAATTTGCTTTCCTAAAGGATTGTATATTTCTGCTGACTTACTTAGTCTTTGTATTCATTTACTATGCAATAACTTCTACTCTATTAAGTTAGATATTATGTCCTTTGTAATATGTACAGTATTACAACTCTTTTATACTTCAGGATATATTTTTCTTGTTTTTATATAGTTTGAAAATAAAAAAAGGAAGAACAATTGGCGGGGTAAGGTCGGCTATAGGGGAGGAGGAGGCCGAAAAAGGAGTAATAATACTGTACAATGTAAATAATATTTCGTGTTAGTTTTAATAATAATGATGATAATGTATGTATGTATTTATTCACACTGCAATGGGTATATACCTTGTGGCAATGGTAACTAATTACACTCAATAATCACAATAATAAACTTATTAACTAAAAATATATTTAATAATAATACTAATAATTAATACTAATAATAATAATAAACATAATAATAACAACAACAATAACAGGGAATATACTAAATTAAATGAAACAATCACTTAAAATAACATTTGAAATATTCTAATTTGTATCTAAGAACTGAGATCGAACTAAAACATTACACTCATTTCGCTATCAACTCACTCATTTCACTGGAATTACAACACATTTCACTGATTCTATCCAGATTTCACTAACACTTAAAAAACATTTCACTTTTCAAATTCCTTGCACTGCCACTATAAACTATAAGGCTTCACTGACAGGAACACGTTTCACTTACACAGCACACTTCACTGACACGACATACTTCTTCACTGATGCAGCACACTTCACTGACACAACATAATTCTTCACTGATACAACACTTCAATAACAACATATCATTTACAACCTTTAAATACTGTGTATAATTACCGCATATTAGTAAGGTCCTTAAGTCTATTTTTAATGTAATAATAATAATAATGATAATAATATTAATAATAATAATAATAATCATAATAATATTAATAATAATAATAATAATAATAATTTTAGGGAACGGCCTGGGAACGCGATGAAAATTCTCAGGGAATGTTGGGTGAAGAAGATTTTAATTCTGTAGGTAGCCTACCCTACATTGCTGTAAATCCTAATATTCTTCACAGTTCGTCAGAAATAGTGGCTGTCCTCGAAAATTATTCATACTTCTTCCCTGTTACTCGTAATTCGTAATTATCCGTCACCCATTATAATTACTCATTATTTTATTTTATTCATCGTAGTCATCCTGTATTACTTGTCAACGTATGTCATCGGCATCTGACATTATTCTTCACCATAGGTCGTCATCCCTCATTATTCATCTTCATAGGTTATTTGCCGCAATTCATCGTAAGTTATCCGCCACAATTCTTCATAGTCATCCCCGTAACTCGCCATTATTGGTCATCAATCACCATTCCTCTGTCAGGCTCCATTATTCGCCGTACTAGATCATCACAAACTATAGTTAATCAGTAATCCTCCATTATCCTTCATAATATATCATCAATCTTAACTCGTCATAGTCATCCTCCTCGTCGTCATAGCAGAACATCAATCACAGTTCATCATTGGCATCCTTTATTATTCGTCATTTCAAATTGTTGTTTAGCCAACAGTCCTAAAACAGATACGAACATCATTAGGCATCATTCATGAGGCAATTAATCCAAGAGATAATGGGGTAGAATGGCAAGTTCATTTCCCCTTCCATTGCATACATCGCTGATTAGTTATATTTTACACTAAACAGACTATTATTTTTAGCAGATTATTTTACGACGCTTGATCAACATCTTAGGTTATTTAGCGTCGGAATGAGATGAAGATGATAATGCCGGTGAAATGAGTCCGGGGTCCAGCACCGAAAGTTACCCACCATTTGCTCATATTGGGTTGAGGGAAAACCCCGGAGAAACCTTAACCAGATAATTTGCCCCGACAAGGAATCGAACACGGTCCACATGGTTCCGCGGCCAGACGCGCTGACCGTTACTCCACAGATGTGAACTCACACTATTACGAGACACAAGTAATATAAATCGTCATAATTCGTTGGTATCCTCCAAAATTAGTCAGTTTGTCGTCCGCATACACAAGATATAACATAGAAGGACGTCCAACTCAATTTACGAATTGCATTCAGCGTTCAGAGGTTTGTACGTTATGTTTTGTATTCAGCCTACAGCGCTTTCAACGATTTCTCTTCTTTCGTAATCCGCGTACAGCGTTTTCAACGATTTCTCTTCTTTCGTATTCAGCCCAACTGGGATTTCAACGATTTCACTTTTTCGTATTTTGCGTACAGCGATTTCAGCGATTTCACTTTTTCGTATTCAGCGTACAGCGATTTCAACGATTTCTCTTCTTTCGTAATCCGCGTACAGCGTTTTCAACAATTTCTCTTTTTTTTCGTATTCTGCATGCACCGTTTTCAACGGTTTTACTATTTCGTATTCAGCGTACAGCGTCTTCTACATTTTTCTCTTGTTCCGTATTCTGTCTACAGAGATATCAACGATTTCATTTTTTCGTATTCGCCGTCAACGATTTCAAAAATGTCTCTTCTTTCGTATTCAGTCTACAGCGATTTCAACGATTTCACTTTTTCGTATTCTGCGTACAGCGATTTCAACGATTTCACTTTTTCGTATTCAGCGTACAGCGATTTCTACTATTTCACATTTTCGTATTCAGCGTACAGCGATTTCAACGATTTCTCTTCTTTCGTATTCGGCCCAACAGGGATTTCAACGATTTCACTTTTTCGTATTCCGCGTACAGTGATTTCAACGATTTCACTTTTTCGTATTCAGCGTAAAGCGATTTCAACGACTTCTCTTCTTTCGTATTCAGCCTACAGCGATTTCAACGATTTCACTTTTTCATATTCAGCGTACAGCGATTTCAACGGTTTTTCTTCTTTCGTATTCAGCCTACAGCGATTTCAACGATTTCATTTTTTCGTATTCAGCGTACAGCGATTTTACCGATTTCTCTTCTTTCGTATTCAGCCTACAGCGATATCAACGATTTCTCTTCTTTCGTATTCAGCGTACACCGATTTCAACGATTTCACTTTTTCGTATTCAGCGTACAGCGATTTCCACTATTTCGCTTTTTCGTATTCTGCGTACAGCGATTTCAACGATTTTTCTTTCGTATTCAGCCTACAGCGATTTCAATGATTTCACTTTCTCCGTATTCAGCGTACAGCGATTTCAACGATTTCTCTTCTTTCGTATTCAGCCTACAGCGATTTCAACGATTTCACATTTTAATATTCAGCGTACAGGAATTTCAACGATTTCACTTTTTCGTATTCAGCGTACAGCGATTTCTACTATTTCACATTTTCGTATTCTGTGTACAGCGATTTCAACGATTTCTCTTCTTTCGTACTCAGCCCAACAGGGACTTCAACGATTTCACCTTTTCGTATTCTGCGTACAGCGATTTCAACGATTTCACTTTTTCTTATTCAGCGTACAGCGATTTCAACGATTTCTCTTCTTTCGTATTCAGTCTACAGCGATTTGAACGATTTCACTTTTTCGTATTCAGTGTACAGCGATTTCAACAATTTCTCTTTTTTCGTATTCAGCCTACACCGATTTCAACGATTTTTTTTTCTTTCGTATTCAGCCTACAGGGATTTCAACGATTTCACTTTTTCGTATTCAGCTTATAGCGATTTCAACGATTTCTCTTTCGTATTCAGCCTAAAAGGATTTCAATGATTTCACTTTTTCGTATTTTGCGTACAGCGATTTCAACGATTTCTCTTCTTTCGTATTCGGCCTACAGCGATTTCAACGATTTCACTTTTTCTTATTCTGCGTACAGCGATTTCAACGATTTCTCTTCTTTCCTATTCAGCGTACAGCGATTTCAACGATTTCTCTTCTTTCGTAGTCAGCCTACAGCGATTTCAACGATTTCACTTTTTCGTATTCAGCGTACAGCGATTTCAACGACTTCTCTTCTTTCGTATTCAGCCTACAGCGATTTCAACGATTTCACTTTTTCGTATTCAGCGTACAGCGGTTTCAACGATTTCAATTCTTTCGTATTCAGCCTACAGCGATTTCAACGAATTCTCCTCTTTCGTATTCAGCGTACAGCGATTTCAACGATTTCACTTTTTCGTATTCATTGTACAGCGATTTCAACTATTTCACTTTTTCGTATTCAGCGTACAGCGATTTCAACGATTTTTTTTGTATTCAGCCTACAGCGATTTCAACGATTTCACTTTCTCCGTATTCAGCATACAGCGATTTCAACGATTTCTCTTCTTTCGTATTCAGCCTACAGTAATTTCAACGATTTCACATTTTAGTTTTCTGCGTACAGCGATTTCAGCGATTTCTTTTCTTTCGTATTTAGGCTACAGTGATTTCAACTATTTCACTTTTTCGTATTCTGCGTACAGCGATCTCAACTATTTCTCTTCTTTCGCATTCAGCCTATAGCGATTTCAACGATTTCACATTTTTTTATTCAGCGTACAGCGATTTCAACGGTTTTTCTTCTTTCGTATTCAGCCTACAGTGATTTCAACGACGTCACTTTTTCGTATTTAGCGTACAGCGATTTCAACGACTTCTCTTGTTTCGTATTCAGCCTACAGCGATTTCAACGATTTCACTTTTTCGTATTCAGCGTTCAGCGATTTCAACTATTTCTCTTCTTTCGTATTCAGCCTATAGCGATATCAACGATTTCACATTTTCGTATTCTGCGTACAGCGATTGAAACGATTTCTCTTCGTATTCAGCCTACAGCGATATCAACGATTTCTCTTCTTTCGTATTCCGCGTACAGCGTTTTGAACGATTTTTCTTTTTTCGTATTCAGCGTACAGCCATTTCAACGATTTCTCTTCTTTCGTATTCAGCCCAACAGGGATTTCAACGATTTCACTTTTTCGTATTCTGCGTACAGCGATTTCAACGATTTCTCTTCTTTCCTATTCAGCGTACAGCGATTTCAACGATTTCTCTTCTTTCGTAGTCAGCCTACAGCGATTTCAACGATTTCACTTTTTCGTATTCAGCGTACAGCGATTTCAACGACTTCTCTTCTGTCGTATTCAGCCTACAGCGATTTCAACGATTTCACTTTTTCGTATTCAGCGTACAGCGGTTTCAACGATTTCTCTTCTTTCGTATTCAGCCTACAGCGATTTCAACGATTTCTCTTCTTTCGTATTCAGCGTACAGCGATTTCTACGATTTCACTTTTTCGTATTCATTGTACAGCGATTTCAACTATTTCACTTTTTCGTATTCAACGTACAGCGATTTCAACAATTTTTTTTCTATTCAGCCTACAGCGATTTCAACGATTTCACTTTCTCCGTATTCAGCATACAGCGATTTCAACGATTTCACTTTTTCGTATTCAGCGTACAGCGATTTCAACCTTTTCTCTTCTCTCCTATTCAGCGTACAGCGATTTCATAGATTTCACTTCTTTCGTATTCAGCCTACAGCGATTTCTAATATTTCACTTTTTAATATTCAGCGCACAGCGATTTCAACGATTTCTCTTCTTTCGTGTTCAGCCTACAGAGATTTCAACGATTTGACATTTTGGTATTCAGCGTACAGCGATTTCAACGATTTCTCTTCTTTCCTATTTAGCGTACAGCGATTTCAACGATTTCTCTTCTTTCGTATTCACCCTACAGCGATTTCAACGATTTCACTTTTTCGTATTCAGCGTACAGCGATCTCAACGACTTCTCTTCTTTCGTATTCAGCCTACAGCGATTTCAACGATTTCACTTTTTCGTATTCAGCGTAAAGTGATTTCAACGATTTCTCTACTTTCCTATTCAGCGTACAGCGATTTCATAGATTTCTCTTCTTTCGTATTCAGCCTACAGCGATTTCAACGATTTCACATTTTCGTATTCAGCGTACAGCGATTTCAACGAATTCTCTTCTTTCGTATTCAGCCTACAGCAATTTCAAAAATTTCACTTTTTCGTAATCAGCGTACAGCGATTTCAATGATTTCTTTTCTTTCGTATTCAGCCTACAGCGATTTCAACGATTTCTCTTCTTTCGTATTCGGCCTACAGCAATTTCAACGATTTCACTTTTTCGTATTCAGCGTACAGTGATTTTTAACGATTTCTCTTCTTTCATTTTCAGCCTTCAGCGATTTCAACGATTTCATATTTTAGTATTCAGCGTAGAGCGATTTCAACGATTTCTCTTCTTTCGTATTCAGCCTACAGCGATTTCAACTATTTCACTTTTTCTTATTCACCTACTTCGATTTCAACGATATCTCTTCTTTCGTAGTCAGCCTACAGCGGTTTCAACTATTCACTTTTTCGTATTCAGCGTACAGCGAATTCAACGTTTTCTCTTCTTTCGTATTCAGCCTACAGCGATTTCAACGATTTCACTTCTTCGTATTCGGCGTACAGCGATTTCAACGATTTCTCATCTTTCGTATTCAGCGTACAGCGTTTTCAACTATTTCTCTTCTGTCGTATTCAGTCTACAGCGATTTGAACGATTTCACTTTTTCGTATTCTGCGTACAGCGATTTCAACAATTTCTCTTTTTTCGTATTCAGCCTACACCGATTTCAACGATTTTTTTTCTTTCGTATTCAGCCTACAGCGATTTCAACTATTTCACTTTTTCTTATTCACCTACTTCCATTTCAACGATAACTCTTCTTTCGTAGTCAGCCTACAGCGGTTTCAACTATTTCACTTTTTCGTATTCAGCGTACAGCGATTTCAACGTTTTCTCTTCTTCCGTATTCAGCCTACAGAGATTTCAACGATTTCACTTTTTCGTATTCAGCGTACAGCGATTTCAACGATTTCTCTTCTTTCGTATTCAGCGTACAGCGTTTTCAACTATTTCTCTTCTTTCGTATTCTGCCTACAGCGATTTCAACGATTTCACTTTTTCGTATTCACCTACATCGATTTCAACGATTTCGCTTCTTTCGTATTCAGCGTACAGCGATTTCAACGATTTCTCTTCTTTCCTATTCAGCGTACAGCGATTTCATAGATTTCTCTTCTTTCGTATTCAGCCTACTGCGATTTCAACTATTTTACTTTCTAATATTCAGCGTACAGCGATTTCAACTATTTCTCTTCTTTCGTATTCGGCCTACAGCGATTACAACGATTTCACTTTTTCGTATTCATTGTACAGCGATTTCAACTATTTCACTTTCTCGTATTCTGCGTACAGCGATTTCAACGATTTTTTTCGTATTCAGCGTACTGCGATTTCAACGATTTCTCCTATTTCGTATTCAGCGTACAGCGATTTCAAGGATTTCTCTTTTATATGTATTCAGCCTACTGTGATTTCAACGCCTTTTTCGTATTCCGCGTACAGCTGTTTCAATGATTTTTTTCGTATTGTACGTACGACGATTTCAACGATTTTTTTCGTATTCACGGTACAGCGATTCTTACTATTTTCTTCCTATTCATCGTTCAGCGATTTCAACTATTTTTTTTTCGTCCGTTCACAATTCCTTCCGGTCGATCCTTCAGTATACAGTTCTTTTTAGCCAGTGATCCAGGCAATTATTTTTTCTTCCTGATCTTTTTCAGCATCATTCTTTCTTCACCCTTTCTTTCCAACACAGCTTCATTTTTTATTCTGTCTGTCTATTTCACACCCTCCATTCTTCTCCATATCTACATTCCAAATGACTCTGGTCTCTTGTCTTCACTTCGTCGTAATCTCTAAGTTTCCTCCCTTTACATAAACATAGTCCACACAAAGCACTTCACTAGCCTCGGCACTCGTTGTTTTTCCAGAGTTCCGTAGAATTTTCTTTTTCTCTATTATAAGATTATTGGTATTATAAATGCAACTAATTATATAAGAAAAGAATTTGCTTTCCTAAAGGATTGTATATTTCTGCTGACTTACTTAGTCTTTGTATTCATTTACTATGCAATAACTTCTACTCTATTAAGTTAGATATTATGTCCTTTGTAATATGTACAGTATTACTACTCTTTTATACTTCAGGATATATTTTTCTTGTTTTTATATAGTTTGAAAATAAAAAAAGGAAGAACAATTGGCGAGGTAAGGTCGGCTATAGGGGAGGAGGAGGCCGAAAAAGGAGTAATAATACTGTACAATGTAAATAATATTTCGTGTTAGTTTTAATAATAATGATGATAATGTATGTATGTATTTATTCACACTGCAATGGGTATATACCTTGTGGCAATGGTAACTAATTACACTCAATAATCACAATAATAAACTTATTAACTAAAAATATATTTAATAATAATACTAATAATTAATACTAATAATAATAATAAACATAATAATAACAACAACAATAACAGGGAATATACTAAATTAAATGAAACAATCACTTAAAATAACATTTGAAATATTCTAATTTGTATCTAAGAACTGAGATCGAACTAAAACATTACACTCATTTCGCTATCAACTCACTCATTTCACTGGAATTACAACACATTTCACTGATTCTATCCAGATTTCACTAACACTTACAAAACATTTCACTTTTCAAATTCCTTGCACTGCCACTATAAACTATAAGGCTTCACTGACAGGAACACGTTTCACTTACACAGCACACTTCACTGACACGACATACTTCTTCACTGATGCAGCACACTTCACTGACACAACATAATTCTTCACTGATACAACACTTCAATAACAACATATCATTTACACCCTTTAAATACTGTGTATAATTAGCGCATATTGGTAAGGTCCTTAAGTCTATTTTTAAAGTAATAATAATAATAATGATAATAATATTAATAATAATAATAATCATAATAATAATAAAAATAATAATATTAATAATTTTAGGGAACGGCCTGGGAACGCGATGAAAATTCTCAGGGAATGTTGGGTGAAGAAGATTTTAATTCTGTAGGTAGCCTACCCTACATTGCTGTAAATCCTAATATTCTTCACAGTTCGTCAGAAATAGTGGCTGTCCTCGAAAATTATTCATACTTCTTCCCTGTTACTCGTAATTCGTAATTATCCGTCACCCATTATAATTACTCATTATTTTATTTTATTCATCGTAGTCATCCTGTATTACTTGTCAACGTATGTCATCGGCATCTGACATTATTCTTCACCATAGGTCGTCATCCCTCATTATTCATCTTCATAGGTTATTTGCCGCAATTCATCGTAAGTTATCCGCCACAATTCTTCATAGTCATCCCCGTAACTCGTCATTATTGGTCATCAATCACCATTCCTCTGTCAGGCTCCATTATTCGCCGTACTAGATCATCACAAACTATAGTTAATCAGTAATCCTCCATTATCCTTCATAATATATCATCAATCTTAACTCGTCATAGTCATCCTCCTCGTCGTCATAGCAGAACATCAATCACAGTTCATCATTGGCATCCTTTATTATTCGTCATTTCAAATTGTTGTTTAGCCAACAGTCCTAAAACAGATACGAACATCATTAGGCATCATTCATGAGGCAATTAATCCAAGAGATAATGGGGTAGAATGGCAAGTTCATTTCCCCTTCCATTGCATACATCGCTGATTAGTTATATTTTACACTAAACAGACTATTATTTTTAGCAGATTATTTTACGACGCTTGATCAACATTTTAGGTTATTTAGCGTCGGAATGAGATGAAGATGATAATGCCGGTGAAATGAGTCCGGGGTCCAGCACCGAAAGTTACCCACCATTTGCTCATATTGGGTTGAGGGAAAACCCCGGAGAAACCTTAACCAGATAATTTGCCCCGACAAGGAATCGAACACGGTCCACATGGTTCCGCGGCCAGACGCGCTGACCGTTACTCCACAGATGTGAACTCACACTATTACGAGACACAAGTAATATAAATCGTCATAATTCGTTGGTATCCTCCAAAATTAGTCAGTTTGTCGTCCGCATACACAAGATATAACATAGAAGGACGTCCAACTCAATTTAAGAATTGCATTCAGCGTTCAGAGGTTTGTACGTTATGTTTTGTATTCAGCCTACAGCGCTTTCAACGATTTCTCTTCTTTCGTAATCCGCGTACAGCGTTTTCAACGATTTCTCTTCTTTCGTATTCAGCCCAACTGGGATTTCAACGATTTCACTTTTTCGTATTTTGCGTACAGCGATTTCAGCGATTTCACTTTTTCGTATTCAGCGTACAGCGATTTCAACGATTTCTCTTCTTTCGTAATCCGCGTACAGCGTTTTCAACAATTTCTCTTTTTTTTCGTATTCTGCATGCACCGTTTTCAACGGTTTTACTATTTCGTATTCAGCGTACAGCGTCTTCTACATTTTTCTCTTGTTCCGTATTCTGCCTACAGCGATATCAACGATTTCATTTTTTCGTATTCGCCGTCAACGATTTCAAAAATGTCTCTTCTTTCGTATTCAGTCTACAGCGATTTCAACGATTTCACTTTTTCGTATTCTGCGTACAGCGATTTCAACGATTTCACTTTTTCGTATTCAGCGTACAGCGATTTCTACTATTTCACATTTTCGTATTCAGCGTACATCGATTTCAACGATTTCTCTTCTTTCGTATTCGGCCCAACAGGGATTTCAACGATTTCACTTTTTCGTATTCCGCGTACAGCGATTTCAACGATTTCACTTTTTCGTATTCAGCGTAAAGCGATTTCAACGACTTCTCTTCTTTCGTATTCAGCCTACAGCGATTTCAACGATTTCACTTTTTCATATTCAGCGTACAGCGATTTCAACGATTTTTCTTCTTTCGTATTCAGCCTCCAGCGATTTCAACGATTTCATTTTTTCGTATTCAGCGTACAGCGATTTTACCGATTTCTCTTCTTTCGTATTCAGCCTACAGCGATATCAACGATTTCTCTTCTTTCGTATTCAGCGTACACCGATTTCAACGATTTCACTTTTTCGTATTCAGCGTACAGCGATTTCCACTATTTCGCTTTTTCGTATTCTGCGTACAGCGATTTCAACGATTTTTCTTTCGTATTCAGCCTACAGCGATTTCAATGATTTCACTTTCTCCGTATTCAGCGTACAGCGATTTCAACGATTTCTCTTCTTTCGTATTCAGCCTACAGCGATTTCAACGATTTCACATTTTAATATTCAGCGTACAGGAATTTCAACGATTTCACTTTTTCGTATTCAGCGTACAGCGATTTCTACTATTTCACATTTTCGTATTCTGTGTACAGCGATTTCAACGATTTCTCTTCTTTCGTACTCAGCCCAACAGGGACTTCAACGATTTCACCTTTTCGTATTCTGCGTACAGCGATTTCAACGATTTCACTTTTTCTTATTCAGCGTACAGCGATTTCAACGATTTCTCTTCTTTCGTATTCAGTCTACAGCGATTTGAACGATTTCACTTTTTCGTATTCAGTGTACAGCGATTTCAACAATTTCTCTTTTTTCGTATTCAGCCTACACCGATTTCAACGATTTTTTTTTCTTTCGTATTCAGCCTACAGGGATTTCAACGATTTCACTTTTTCGTATTCAGCTTATAGCGATTTCAACGATTTCTCTTTCGTATTCAGCCTAAAAGGATTTCAATGATTTCACTTTTTCGTATTTTGCGTACAGCGATTTCAACGATTTCTCTTCTTTCGTATTCGGCCTACAGCGATTTCAACGATTTCACTTTTTCTTATTCTGCGTACAGCGATTTCAACGATTTCTCTTCTTTCCTATTCAGCGTACAGCGATTTCAACGATTTCTCTTTCGTAGTCAGCCTACAGCGATTTCAACGATTTCACTTTTTCGTATTCAGCGTACAGCGATTTCAACGACTTCTCTTCTTTCGTATTCAGCCTACAGCGATTTCAACGATTTCACTTTTTCGTATTCAGCGTACAGCGGTTTCAACGATTTCAATTCTTTCGTATTCAGCCTACAGCGATTTCAACGATTTCTCCTCTTTCGTATTCAGCGTACAGCGATTTCAACGATTTCACTTTTTCGTATTCTTTGTACAGCGATTTCAACTATTTCACTTTTTCGTATTCAGCGTACAGCGATTTCAACGATTTTTTTTGTATTCAGCCTACAGCGATTTCAACGATTTCACTTTCTCCGTATTCAGCATACAGCGATTTCAACGATTTCTCTTCTTTCGTATTCAGCCTACAGTAATTTCAACGATTTCACATTTTAGTTTTCTTTGTACAGCGATTTCAGCGATTTCTCTTCTTTCGTATTCAGGCTACAGTGATTTCAACTATTTCACTTTTTCGTATTCTGCGTACAGCGATCTCAACTATTTCTCTTCTTTCGCATTCAGCCTATAGCGATTTCAACGATTTCACATTTTTTTATTCAGCGTACAGCGATTTCAACGGTTTTTCTTCTTTCGTATTCAGCCTACAGTGATTTCAACGACGTCACTTTTTCGTATTTAGCGTACAGCGATTTCAACGACTTCTCTTGTTTCGTATTCAGCCTACAGCGATTTCAACGATTTCACTTTTTCGTATTCAGCGTTCAGCGATTTCAACTATTTCTCTTCTTTCGTATTCAGCCTATAGCGATATCAACGATTTCACATTTTCGTATTCTGCGTACAGCGATTGAAACGATTTCTCTTCGTTCGTATTCAGCCTACAGCGATATCAACGATTTCTCTTCTTTCGTATTCCGCGTACAGCGTTTTGAACGATTTTTCTTTTTTCGTATTCAGCGTACAGCCATTTCAACGATTTCTCTTCTTTCGTATTCAGCCCAACAGGGATTTCAACGATTTCACTTTTTCGTATTCTGCGTACAGCGATTTCAACGATTTCACTTTTTCGTATTCTGCGTACAGCGATTTCAACGATTTCTCTTGTTTCGTATTCAGCCTACAGCGATTTCAACGATTTCACTTTTTCGTATTCAGCGTGCAGCGATTTCAACGATTCCTCTTCTTTCGTATTCAGTCTACAGCGATTTCAACGATTTCACTTTTTCGTATTCAGTGTACAGCGATTTCAACAATTTCTCTTTTTTCGTATTCAGCCTACAGCGATTTCAACGATTTCTCTTCTTTCGTATTCAGCCTATACGGATTTCAACGATTTCACTTTTTCGTATTCAGCCTACAGGGATTTCAACGATTTCATTTTTTCGTATTCTGCGTACAGCAATTTCAACGATTTCCCTTCTTTCGTTTTCAGCCTACAGTGATTTCAACGATTTCACTTTTTCGTATTCAGGCTACAGCGATTTCAACGATTTCTCTTCTTTCGTATTCAGCCTACAGCGATTTCAACGATTTCACTTTTTCGTATTCGGCCTACAGCGATTACAACGATTTCTCTTGTTTCGTATTCTGACAACAGCAATTTCAACGATTTCATTTTTTCGTATTCAGCTTACAGCGATTTCAACGATTTCTCTTCTTTCGTATTCAGCCTACAGCGCTTTCAACGATTTTTCTTCTTTCGTATACCGCGTACAGCCATTTCAACTATTTCACTTTTTTATGTATTCAGCGTACTACGATTTCCACTATTTCACTTTTTCGTATTCAGCGTACTGCGATTTCAACGATTTCCCTTCTTTCGTATTCAGCCTACAGCGATATTGAAGATTTCACATTTTAGTATTCAGCCTACAGCGATTTCAACGATTTCTCTTCTTTCCTATTCAGCGTACAGCGATTTCAACGATTTCACTTTTTCGTATTCATTGTACAGCGATTTCAACTATTTCACTTTCTCGTATTCTGCGTACAGCGATTTCAACGATTTTTTTCGTATTCAGCGTACGGCGATTTCAACGATTTCTCCTATTTCGTATTCAGCGTACAGCGATTTCAAGGATTTCTCTTTTATATGTATTCAGCCTACTGTGATTTCAACGCCTTTTTCGTATTCCGCGTACAGCTGTTTCAATGATTTTTTTCGTATTGTACGTACGACGATTTCAACGATTTTTTTCGTATTCACGGTACAGCGATTCTTACTATTTTCTTCCTATTCATCGTTCAGCGATTTCAACTATTTTTTTTCGTCCGTTCACAATTCCTTCCGGTGGATCCTTCAGTATACAGTTCTTTTTAGCCAGTGATCCAGGCAATTATTTTTTCTTCCTGATCATTTTCAGCATCATTCTTTCTTCACCCTTTCTTTCCAACACAGCTTCATTTCTTATTCTGTCTGTCTATTTCACACCCTCCATTCTTCTCCATATCTACATTCAAAATGACTCTGGTCTCTTGTCTTCACTTCGTCGTAATCTCTAAGTTTCCTCCCTTTACATAAACATAGTCCACACAAAGCACTTCACTAGCCTCGGCTCTCGTTGTTTTTCCAGAGTTCCGTAGAATTTTCTTTTTCTCTATTATAAGATTATTGGTATTATAAATGCAACTAATTATATAAGAAAAGAATTTGCTTTCCTAAAGGATTGTATATTTCTGCTGACTTACTTAGTCTTTGTATTCATTTACTATGCACTAACTTCTACTCTATTAAGTTAGATATTATGTCCTTTGTAATATGTACAGTATTACTACTCTTTTATACTTCAGGATATATTTTTCTTGTTTTTATATAGTTTGAAAATAAAAAAAGGAAGAACAATTGGCGAGGTAAGGTCGGCTATAGGGGAGGAGGAGGCCGAAAAAGGAGTAATAATACTGTACAATGTAAATAATATTTCGTGTTAGTTTTAATAATAATGATGATAATGTATGTATCTATTTATTCACACTGCAAAGGGTATATACCCGGTGGCAATGGTAACTAATTACACTCAATAATCACAATAATAAACTTATTAACTAAAAATATATTTAATAATAATACTAATAATTAATACTAATAATAATAATAAACATAATAATAACAACAACAACAATAACAGGGAATATACTAAATTAAATGAAACAATCACTTAAAATAACATTTGAAATATTCTAATTTGTATCTAAGAACTGAGATCGAACTAAAACCCACAAGTATATGCTGATATCTGCACAAGTACCTTTCAACATTACACTCATTTCGCTATCAACTCACTCATTTCACTGGAATTACAACACATTTCACTGATTCTATCCAGATTTCAATAACACTTAAAAAACATTTCACTTTTCAAATTCCTTGCACTGCCACTATAAACTATAAAGCTTCACTGACAGGAACACGTTTCACTTACACAGCACACTTCACTGACACGACATACTTCTTCACTGATGCAGCACACTTCACTGACACAACATAATTCTTCACTGATACAACACTTCAATAACAACATATCATTTACACCCTTTAAATACTGTGTATAATTACCGCATATTAGTAAGGTCCTTAAGTCTATTTTTAAAGTAATAATAATAATGATAATAATATTAATAATAATCATCATAATCATAATAATAATATTAATAATAATAATAATAATTTTAATAATTTTAGGGAACGGCCTGGGAACGCGATGAAAATTCTCAGGTAAAGATGGGTGAAGAAGATTTTAATTCTGTAGGTAGCCTATCCTACATTGCTGTATATCCTTATATTCTTCACAGTTCGTCAGAAATAGTGGCTGTCCTCGAAAATTATTCATACTTCTTCCCTGTTACTCGTAATTCGTAATTATCCGTCACCCATTATAATTACTCATTATTTTATTTTATTCATCGTAGTCATCCTGTATTACTTGTCAACGTATGTCATCGGCATCTGACATTATTCTTCACCATAGGTCGTCATCCCTCATTATTCATAATCATAGGTTATTTGCCGCAATTCATCGTAAGTTATCCGCCACAATTCTTCATAGTCATCCCCGTAACTCGTCATTATTGGTCATCAATCACCATTCCTCTGTCAGGCTCCATTATTCGCCGTACTAGATCATCACAAACTATAGTTAATCAGTAATCCTCCATTATCCTTCATAATATATCATCAATCTTAACTCGTCATAGTCATCCTCCTCGTCGTCATAGCAGAACATCAATCACAGTTGATCATTGGCATCCTTTATTATTCGTCATTTCAAATTGTTGTTTAGCCAACAGTCCTAAAACAGATACGAACATCATTAGGCATCATTCATGAGGCAATTAATCCAAGAGATAATGGGGTAGAATGGCAAGTTCATTTCCCCTTCCATTGCATACATCGCTGATTAGTTATATTTTACACTAAACAGACTATTATTTTTAGCAGATTATTTTACGACGCTTGATCAACATCTTAGGTTATTTAGCGTCGGAATGAGATGAAGATGATAATGCCGGTGAAATGAGTCCGGGGTCCAGCACCGAAAGTTACCCACCATTTGCTCATATTGGGTTGAGGGAAAACCCCGGAAAAAAATTTAACCAGATAATTTGCCCCGACAAGGAATCGAACACGGTCCACATGGTTTCGCGGCCAGACGCACTGACCGTTACTCCACAGATGTGGACTCACACTATTACGAGACACAAGTAATATAAATCGTCATAATTCGTTGGTATCCTCCAAAATTAGTCAGTTTGTCGTCCGCATACACAAGATATAACATAGAAGGACGTCCAACTCAATTTACGAATTGCATTCAGCGTTCAGAGGTTTGTACGTTATGTTTTGTATTCAGCCTACAGCGCTTTCAACGATTTCTCTTCTTTCGTAATCCGAGTACAGCGTTTTCAACAATTTCTCTTTTTTTTCGTATTCTGCATGCAGCGTTTTCAACGGTTTTACTATTTCTTATTCAGAGTACAGCGACTTCTACGATTTCTATTGTTCCGTATTCTGCCTACAGCGATATCAACGATTTCATTTTTTCGTATTCACCGTCAACGATTTCAAAAATGTCTCTTCTTTCGTATTCAGTCTACAGCGATTTCAACGATTTCACTTCTTTCGTATTCAGCGTACAGCGATTTCAACGATTTCACTTTTTCGTATTCAGCGTACAGCGATTTCAACGATTTCACTTTTTCGTATTCTTTGTACAGCGATTTCAACTATTTCACTTTTTCGTATTCAGCGTACAGCGATTTCAACGATTTTTTTTGTATTCAGCCTACAGCGATTTCAACGATTTCACTTTCTCCGTATTCAGCATACAGCGATTTCAACGATTTCTCTTCTTTCGTATTCAGCCTACAGTAATTTCAACGATTTCACATTTTAGTTTTCTTTGTACAGCGATTTCAGCGATTTCTCTTCTTTCGTATTCAGGCTACAGTGATTTCAACTATTTCACTTTTTCGTATTCTGCGTACAGCGATCTCAACTATTTCTCTTCTTTCGCATTCAGCCTATAGCGATTTCAACGATTTCACATTTTTTTATTCAGCGTACAGCGATTTCAACGGTTTTTCTTCTTTCGTATTCAGCCTACAGTGATTTCAACGACGTCACTTTTTCGTATTTAGCGTACAGCGATTTCAACGACTTCTCTTGTTTCGTATTCAGCCTACAGCGATTTCAACGATTTCACTTTTTCGTATTCAGCGTTCAGCGATTTCAACTATTTCTCTTCTTTCGTATTCAGCCTATAGCGATATCAACGATTTCACATTTTCGTATTCTGCGTACAGCGATTGAAACGATTTCTCTTCGTTCGTATTCAGCCTACAGCGATATCAACGATTTCTCTTCTTTCGTATTCCGCGTACAGCGTTTTGAACGATTTTTCTTTTTTCGTATTCAGCGTACAGCCATTTCAACGATTTCTCTTCTTTCGTATTCAGCCCAACAGGGATTTCAACGATTTCACTTTTTCGTATTCTGCGTACAGCGATTTCAACGATTTCACTTTTTCGTATTCTGCGTACAGCGATTTCAACGATTTCTCTTGTTTCGTATTCAGCCTACAGCGATTTCAACGATTTCACTTTTTCGTATTCAGCGTGCAGCGATTTCAACGATTCCTCTTCTTTCGTATTCAGTCTACAGCGATTTCAACGATTTCACTTTTTCGTATTCAGTGTACAGCGATTTCAACAATTTCTCTTTTTTCGTATTCAGCCTACAGCGATTTCAACGATTTCTCTTCTTTCGTATTCAGCCTATACGGATTTCAACGATTTCACTTTTTCGTATTCAGCCTACAGGGATTTCAACGATTTCATTTTTTCGTATTCTGCGTACAGCAATTTCAACGATTTCCCTTCTTTCGTTTTCAGCCTACAGTGATTTCAACGATTTCACTTTTTCGTATTCAGGCTACAGCGATTTCAACGATTTCTCTTCTTTCGTATTCAGCCTACAGCGATTTCAACGATTTCACTTTTTCGTATTCGGCCTACAGCGATTACAACGATTTCTCTTGTTTCGTATTCTGACAACAGCAATTTCAACGATTTCATTTTTTCGTATTCAGCTTACAGCGATTTCAACGATTTCTCTTCTTTCGTATTCAGCCTACAGCGCTTTCAACGATTTTTCTTCTTTCGTATACCGCGTACAGCCATTTCAACTATTTCACTTTTTTATGTATTCAGCGTACTACGATTTCCACTATTTCACTTTTTCGTATTCAGCGTACTGCGATTTCAACGATTTCCCTTCTTTCGTATTCAGCCTACAGCGATATTGAAGATTTCACATTTTAGTATTCAGCCTACAGCGATTTCAACGATTTCTCTTCTTTCCTATTCAGCGTACAGCGATTTCAACGATTTCACTTTTTCGTATTCATTGTACAGCGATTTCAACTATTTCACTTTCTCGTATTCTGCGTACAGCGATTTCAACGATTTTTTTCGTATTCAGCGTACGGCGATTTCAACGATTTCTCCTATTTCGTATTCAGCGTACAGCGATTTCAAGGATTTCTCTTTTATATGTATTCAGCCTACTGTGATTTCAACGCCTTTTTCGTATTCCGCGTACAGCTGTTTCAATGATTTTTTTCGTATTGTACGTACGACGATTTCAACGATTTTTTTCGTATTCACGGTACAGCGATTCTTACTATTTTCTTCCTATTCATCGTTCAGCGATTTCAACTATTTTTTTTCGTCCGTTCACAATTCCTTCCGGTGGATCCTTCAGTATACAGTTCTTTTTAGCCAGTGATCCAGGCAATTATTTTTTCTTCCTGATCATTTTCAGCATCATTCTTTCTTCACCCTTTCTTTCCAACACAGCTTCATTTCTTATTCTGTCTGTCTATTTCACACCCTCCATTCTTCTCCATATCTACATTCAAAATGACTCTGGTCTCTTGTCTTCACTTCGTCGTAATCTCTAAGTTTCCTCCCTTTACATAAACATAGTCCACACAAAGCACTTCACTAGCCTCGGCTCTCGTTGTTTTTCCAGAGTTCCGTAGAATTTTCTTTTTCTCTATTATAAGATTATTGGTATTATAAATGCAACTAATTATATAAGAAAAGAATTTGCTTTCCTAAAGGATTGTATATTTCTGCTGACTTACTTAGTCTTTGTATTCATTTACTATGCACTAACTTCTACTCTATTAAGTTAGATATTATGTCCTTTGTAATATGTACAGTATTACTACTCTTTTATACTTCAGGATATATTTTTCTTGTTTTTATATAGTTTGAAAATAAAAAAAGGAAGAACAATTGGCGAGGTAAGGTCGGCTATAGGGGAGGAGGAGGCCGAAAAAGGAGTAATAATACTGTACAATGTAAATAATATTTCGTGTTAGTTTTAATAATAATGATGATAATGTATGTATCTATTTATTCACACTGCAAAGGGTATATACCCGGTGGCAATGGTAACTAATTACACTCAATAATCACAATAATAAACTTATTAACTAAAAATATATTTAATAATAATACTAATAATTAATACTAATAATAATAATAAACATAATAATAACAACAACAACAATAACAGGGAATATACTAAATTAAATGAAACAATCACTTAAAATAACATTTGAAATATTCTAATTTGTATCTAAGAACTGAGATCGAACTAAAACCCACAAGTATATGCTGATATCTGCACAAGTACCTTTCAACATTACACTCATTTCGCTATCAACTCACTCATTTCACTGGAATTACAACACATTTCACTGATTCTATCCAGATTTCAATAACACTTAAAAAACATTTCACTTTTCAAATTCCTTGCACTGCCACTATAAACTATAAAGCTTCACTGACAGGAACACGTTTCACTTACACAGCACACTTCACTGACACGACATACTTCTTCACTGATGCAGCACACTTCACTGACACAACATAATTCTTCACTGATACAACACTTCAATAACAACATATCATTTACACCCTTTAAATACTGTGTATAATTACCGCATATTAGTAAGGTCCTTAAGTCTATTTTTAAAGTAATAATAATAATGATAATAATATTAATAATAATCATCATAATCATAATAATAATATTAATAATAATAATAATAATTTTAATAATTTTAGGGAACGGCCTGGGAACGCGATGAAAATTCTCAGGTAAAGATGGGTGAAGAAGATTTTAATTCTGTAGGTAGCCTATCCTACATTGCTGTATATCCTTATATTCTTCACAGTTCGTCAGAAATAGTGGCTGTCCTCGAAAATTATTCATACTTCTTCCCTGTTACTCGTAATTCGTAATTATCCGTCACCCATTATAATTACTCATTATTTTATTTTATTCATCGTAGTCATCCTGTATTACTTGTCAACGTATGTCATCGGCATCTGACATTATTCTTCACCATAGGTCGTCATCCCTCATTATTCATCTTCATAGGTTATTTGCCGCAATTCATCGTAAGTTATCCGCCACAATTCTTCATAGTCATCCCCGTAACTCGTCATTATTGGTCATCAATCACCATTCCTCTGTCAGGCTCCATTATTCGCCGTACTAGATCATCACAAACTATAGTTAATCAGTAATCCTCCATTATCCTTCATAATATATCATCAATCTTAACTCGTCATAGTCATCCTCCTCGTCGTCATAGCAGAACATCAATCACAGTTGATCATTGGCATCCTTTATTATTCGTCATTTCAAATTGTTGTTTAGCCAACAGTCCTAAAACAGATACGAACATCATTAGGCATCATTCATGAGGCAATTAATCCAAGAGATAATGGGGTAGAATGGCAAGTTCATTTCCCCTTCCATTGCATACATCGCTGATTAGTTATATTTTACACTAAACAGACTATTATTTTTAGCAGATTATTTTACGACGCTTGATCAACATCTTAGGTTATTTAGCGTCGGAATGAGATGAAGATGATAATGCCGGTGAAATGAGTCCGGGGTCCAGCACCGAAAGTTACCCACCATTTGCTCATATTGGGTTGAGGGAAAACCCCGGAAAAAAATTTAACCAGATAATTTGCCCCGACAAGGAATCGAACACGGTCCACATGGTTTCGCGGCCAGACGCGCTGACCGTTACTCCACAGATGTGGACTCACACTATTACGAGACACAAGTAATATAAATCGTCATAATTCGTTGGTATCCTCCAAAATTAGTCAGTTTGTCGTCCGCATACACAAGATATAACATAGAAGGACGTCCAACTCAATTTACGAATTGCATTCAGCGTTCAGAGGTTTGTACGTTATGTTTTGTATTCAGCCTACAGCGCTTTCAACGATTTCTCTTCTTTCGTAATCCGAGTACAGCGTTTTCAACAATTTCTCTTTTTTTTCGTATTCTGCATGCAGCGTTTTCAACGGTTTTACTATTTCTTATTCAGAGTACAGCGACTTCTACGATTTCTATTGTTCCGTATTCTGCCTACAGCGATATCAACGATTTCATTTTTTCGTATTCACCGTCAACGATTTCAAAAATGTCTCTTCTTTCGTATTCAGTCTACAGCGATTTCAACGATTTCACTTCTTTCGTATTCAGCGTACAGCGATTTCAACGATTTCACTTTTTCGTATTCAGCGTACAGCGATTTCAACGATTTCTCTTCTTTCGTATTCAGCCTACAGCGATTTCAACGATTTCAATTTTTCGTATTCAGCGTACAGCGATTTCAACGATTTCTCTTCTTTCGTATTCAGCCTACAGCGATTTCAACGATTTCACATATTAGTATTCAGCGAACAGCAACTTCAACGATTTCTCTTCTTTCGTATTCAGCCTACGGCGATTTCAACGATTTCACTTTTTCGTATTGTGCGTACAGCGATTTCAACGATTTCTCCTCTTTCGTATTCAGCCCAACAGGGATTTCAACGATTTCACATTTTCGTATTCTGCGTACAGCGACTTCTACGATTTCTCTTGTTCCGTATTCTGCCTACAGCGATATCTACGATTTCATTTTTTCGTATTCACCGTCAACGATTTCAAAAATGTCTCTTCTTTCGTCTTCATTCTACAGCGATTTCAACGATTTCACTTCTTTCGTATTCAGCGTACAGCGATTTCAACGATTTCACTTTTTCGTATTCAGCGTACAGCGATTTCTACTATTTCACATTTTCGTATTCAGCGTACAGCGATTTCAACGATTTCTCTTCTTTCGTATTCAGCCCAACAGGGATTTCAACGATTTCACTTTTTCGTATTCTGCGTACAGCGATTTCAACGATTTCACTTTTTCCTATTCAGCGTACAGCGATTTCAACAATTTCTCTTCTTTCGTATTCAGCCTACAGCGATTTCAACGATATCACTTTTTCGTATTCCGCGTACAGCGATTTCAACGATTTCTCTTCTTTCGTATTCAGCCTACAGCGATTTCAACGATTTCACATATTAGTATTCAGCGAACAGCAACTTCAACGATTTCTCTTCTTTCGTATTCAGTCTACAGCGATTTCAACGATTTCACTTTTTCGTATTCAGCGTACAGCGATTTCAACGATTACTCTTCTTTCGTATTCAGCCTACAGCGATTTCAATGATTTCACATATTAGAATTCAGCGAACAGCAACTTCAACGATTTCACTTTTTCGTATTCAGCGTACAGCGATTTCAACGATTTCACTTTTTCGTATTCTGCGTACAGCGATTTCAACGATTTCTCATCTTTCGTATTCAGCCCAACAGGGATTTCAACGATTTCACATTTTCGTATTCTGCGTACAGCGATTTCAACGATTTCACTTTTTCGTATTCAGCGTACAGCGATTTCAACGATTTCTCTTCTTTCGTATTCAGCCTACAGCGATTTCAACGATTTCATTTTTTCGTATTCAGCGTACAGCGATTTTAACGATTTCTCTTCTTTCGTATTCAGCCTACAGCGATATCAACGATTTCTCTTCTTTCGTATTCAGCGTACACCGATTTCAACGATTTCACTTTTCCGTATTCAGCGTACAGCGATTTCAACTATTTCACTTTTTCGTATTCAGCGTACAGCGATTTCAACGATTTTTCTTTCGTATTCAGCCTACAGCGATTTCAACGATTTCACTTTCTCCGTATTATGCGTACAGCGATTTCAACGATTTCACATTTTAATATTCAGCGTACAGGAATTTCAACGATTTCACTTTTTCGTATTCAGCGTACAGCGATTTCTACTATTTCACATTTTCGTATTCAGCGTACAGCGATTTCAACGATTTCTCTTCTTTCGTATTCAGCCCAACAGGGATTTCAACGATTTCACTTTTTCGTATTCTGCGTACAGCGATTTCAACGATTTCACTTTTTCGTATTCAGCGTACAGCGATGTCAACGATTTCTCTTCTTTCGTATTCAGTCTACAGCGATTTGAACGATATCACTTTTTCGTATTCAGCGTACAGCGATTTCAACAATTTCTCTTTTTTCGTATTCAGCCTACACCGATTTCAACGATTTTTTTTTTTCGTATTCAGCCTACAGGGATTTCAACGATTTCACTTTTTCGTATTCAGCGAAAAGCGATTTCAACTATTTCACTTTTCCGTATTCAGCTTATAGCGATTTCAACGATTTCTCATCTTTCGTATTCAGCCTAAAAGGATTTCAATGATTTTACATTTTCGTATTTTGCGTACAGCGATTTCAACGATTTCTCTTCTTTCGTATTCGGCCCACAGCGATTTCAACGATTTCACTTTTTCTTATTCTGCGTACAGCGATTTCAACGATTTCTCTTCTTTCCTATTCAGCGTACAGCGATTTCAACGATTTCTCTTCTTTCGTAGTCAGCCTACAGCGATTTCAACGATTTCTCTTCTTTCGTAATCCGCGTACAGCGTTTTCAACGATTTCTCTTCTTTCGTATTCAGCCCAACAGGGATTTCAACGATTTCACTTTTTCGTATTTTGCGTACAGCGATTTCAACGATTTCACTTTTTCGTATTCAGCGTACAGCGATTTCAACAATTTCTCTTCTTTCGTAATCAGCGTACAGCGTTTTCAACAATTTCTCTTTTTTTTCGTATTCTGCATGCAGCGTTTTCAACGGTTTTTTCTATTTCGTATTCAGCGTACAGCGACTTCTACATTTTTATCTTGTTCCGTATTCTGCCTACAGCGATATCAACGATTTCATTTTTTCGTATTCACCGTCAACGATTTCAAATATGTCTCTTCTTTCGTATTCAGTCTGCATCGAATTCTACGATTTCACTTCTTTCGTATTCAGCGTACAGCGATTTCAACGATTTCACTTTTTCGTATTCAGCGTACAGCGATTTCTACTATTTCACATTTTCGTATTCAGCGTACAGCGATTTCAACGATTTCTCTTCTTTCGTATTCGGCCCAACAGGGATTTCAACGATTTCACTTTTTCGTATTCTGCGTACAGCGATTTCAACGATTTCACTTTTTCGTATTCAGCGTACAGCGATTTCAACGATTTCTCTTCTTTCGTATTAAGCCTACAGCGATTTCAACGATTTCACTTTATCGTATTCAGCGTACAGCGATTTCAACGATTTCTCTTCTTTCGTATTCAGCCTACAGCGATTTCAACGATTTCACATATTAGTATTCAGCGAACAGCAACTTCAACGATTTCTCTTCTTTCGTATTCAGCCTACAGCGATTTCAACGATTTCACTTTTTCGTATTCTGCGTACAGCGATTTCAACGATTTCTCTTCTTTCGTATTCAGCCCAACAGGGATTTCAACGATTTCACATTTTCGTATTCTGCGTACAGAGATTTCAACGATTTCACTTTTTCGTATTCAGCGTACAGCGATTTCAACGATTTCTCTTCTTTCGTATTCAGCCTACAGCGATTTCACGTATTTCACTTTTTCATATTCAGCGTACAGCGATTTCAACGATTTCTCTTCTTTCGTATTCAGCCTACAGCGATTTCAACGATTTCACATATTAGTATTCAGCGAACAGCAACTTCAACGATTTCTCTTCTTTCGTATTCAGCCTACAGCGATTTCAACGATTTCACTTTTTCGTATTCTGCGTACAGCGATTTCAACGATTTCTCTTTCGTATTCAGCCCAACAGGGATTTCAACGATTTCACATTTTAATATTCTGCGTACAGCGATTTCAACGATTTCACTTTTTCGTATTCAGCGTACAGCGATTTCAACGATTTCTCTTCTTTCGTATTCAGCCTACAGCGATTTCAACGATTTCATTTTTTCGTATTCAGCGTACAGCGATTTTAACGATTTCTCTTCTTTCGTATTCAGCCTACAGCGATATCAACGATTTCTCTTCTTTCGTATTCAGCGTACACCGCTTTCAACGATTTCACTTCTTTCGTATTCAGCCCAACAGGGATTTCAACGATTTCACTTTTTCGTATTCTGCGTACAGCGATTTCAACGATTTCACTTTTTCCTATTCAGCGTACAGCGATTTCAACGATTTCTCTTCTTTCGTATTCAGCCTACAGCGATTTCAACGATATCACTTTTTCGTATTCCGCGTACAGCGATTTCAACGATTTCTCTTCTTTCGTATTCAGCCTACAGCGATTTCAACGATTTCACATATTAGTATTCAGCGAACAGCAACTTCAACGATTTCTCTTCTTTCGTATTCAGTCTACAGCGATTTCAACGATTTCACTTTTTCGTATTCAGCGTACAGCGATTTCAACGATTACTCTTCTTTCGTATTCAGCCTACAGCGATTTCAATGATTTCACATATTAGAATTCAGCGAACAGCAACTTCAACGATTTCACTTTTTCGTATTCAGCGTACAGCGATTTCAACGATTTCACTTTTTCGTATTCTGCGTACAGCGATTTCAACGATTTCTCTTCTTTCGTATTCAGCCCAACAGGGATTTCAACGATTTCACATTTTCGTATTCTGCGTACAGCGATTTCAACGATTTCACTTTTTCGTATTCAGCGTACAGCGATTTCAACGTTTTCTCTTCTTTCGTATTCAGTCTACAGCGAGTTCAACGATTTCATTTTTTCGTATTCAGCGTACAGCGATTTTAACGATTTCTCTTCTTTCGTATTCAGCCTACAGCGATATCAACGATTTCTCTTCTTTCGTATTCAGCGTACACCGATTTCAACGATTTCACTTTTCCGTATTCAGCGTACAGCGATTTCAACTATTTCACTTTTTCGTATTCAGCGTACAGCGATTTCAACGATTTTTCTTTCGTATTCAGCCTACAGCGATTTCAACGATTTCACTTTCTCCGTACTATGCGTACAGCGATTTCAACGATTTCACATTTTAATATTCAGCGTACAGGAATTTCAACGATTTCACTTTTTCGTATTCAGCGTACAGCGATTTCTACTATTTCACATTTTCGTATTCAGCGTACAGCGATTTCAACGATTTCTCTTCTTTCGTATTCAGCGTACAGCGATGTCAACGATTTCTCTTCTTTCGTATTCAGTCTACAGCGATTTGAACGATATCACTTTTTCGTATTCAGCGTACAGCGATTTCAACAATTTCTCTTTTTTCGTATTCAGCCTACACCGATTTCAACGATTTTTTTTTCTTTCGTATTCAGCCTACAGGGATTTCAACGATTTCACTTTTTCGTATTCAGCGAAAAGCGATTTCAACTATTTCACTTTTCCGTATTCAGCTTATAGCGATTTCAACGATTTCTCATCTTTCGTATTCAGCCTAAAAGGATTTCAATGATTTCACATTTTCGTATTTTGCGTACAGCGATTTCTACGATTTCTCTTCTTTCGTATTCGGCCTACAGCAATTTCAACGATTTCACTTTTTCTTATTCTGCGTACAGCGATTTCAACGATTTCTCTTCTTTCCTATTCAGCGTACAGCGATTTCAACGATTTCTCTTCTTTCGTAGTCAGCCTACAGCGATTTCAACGATTTCTCTTCTTTCGTAATCCGCGTACAGCGTTTTCAACGATTTCTCTTCTTTCGTATTCAGCCCAACAGGGATTTCAACGATTTCACTTTTTCGTATTTTGCGTACAGCGATTTCAACGATTTCACTTTTTCGTATTCAGCGTACAGCGATTTCAACAATTTCTCTTCTTTCGTAATCAGCGTACAGCGTTTTCAACAATTTCTCTTTTTTTTCGTATTCTGCATGCAGCGTTTTCAACGGTTTTACTATTTCGTATTCAGCGTACAGCGACTTCTACATTTTTATCTTGTTCCGTATTCTGCCTACAGCGATATCAACGATTTCATTTTTTCGTATTCACCGCCAACGATTTCAAAAATGTCTCTTCTTTCGTATTCAGTCTACATCGAATTCTACGATTTCACTTCTTTCGTATTCAGCGTACAGCGATTTCAACGATTTCACTTTTTCGTATTCAGCGTACAGCGATTTCTACTATTTCACATTTTCGTATTCAGCGTACAGCGATTTCAACGATTTCTCTTCTTTCGTATTCGGCCCAACAGGGATTTCAACGATTTCACTTTTTCGTATTCTGCGTACAGGGATTTCAACGATTTCACTTTTTCGTATTCAGCGTACAGCGATTTCAACGATTTCTCTTCTTTCGTATTAAGCCTACAGCGATTTCAACGATTTCACTTTATCATATTCAGCGTACAGCGATTTCAACGATTTCTCTTCTTTCGTATTCAGCCTACAGCGATTTCAACGATTTCACATATTAGTATTCAGCGAAAAGCAACTTCAACGATTTCTCTTCTTTCGTATTCAGCCTACAGCGATTTCAACGATTTCACTTTTTCGTATTCTGCGTACAGCGATTTCAACGATTTCTCTTCTTTCGTATTCAGCCCAACAGGGATTTCAACGATTTCACATTTTCGTATTCTGCGTACAGAGATTTCAACTATTTCACTTTTTCGTATTCAGCGTACAGCGATTTCAACGATTTCTCTTCTTTCGTATTCAGCCTACAGCGAATTCAACTATTTCACTTTTTCATATTCAGCGTACAGCGATTTCAACGACTTCTCTTCTTTCGTATTCAGCCTACAGCGATTTCAACGATTGCACATATTAGTATTCAGCGAACAGCAACTTCAACGATTTCTCTTCTTTCGTATTCAGCCTACAGCGATTTAAACGATTTCACTTTTTCGTATTCTGCGTTGAGCGATTTCAACGATTTCTCTTTCGTATTCAGCCCAACAGGGATTTCAACTATTTCACATTTTCGTATTCTGCGTACAGCGATTTCAACGATTTCACTTATTCGTATTCAGCGTACAGCGATTTCAACGATTTCTCTTCTTTCGTATTCAGCCTACAGCGATTTTAACGATTTCATTTTTTCGTATTCAGCGTATAGCGATTTTAACGATTTCTCTTCTTTCGTATTCAGCCTACAGCGATATCAACGATTTCTCTTCTTTCGTATTCAGCGTACACCGATTTTAACGATTTCACTTTTTCGTATTCAGCGTACAGCGATTTCAACTATATCACTTTTTCGTATTCGGCGTACAGCGATTTCAACGATTTTTCTTTCGTATTCTGCCTACAGCGATTTCAATGATTTCACTTTCTCCGTATTCAGCGTACAGCGATTTCAACGATTTCTCTTCTTTCG
This sequence comes from Periplaneta americana, assembly GCF_040183065.1. Classification (NCBI taxonomy): domain Eukaryota; kingdom Metazoa; phylum Arthropoda; class Insecta; order Blattodea; family Blattidae; genus Periplaneta; species Periplaneta americana. Next base: position 4,511,912 of record NC_091118.1, read on the forward strand.
TATTCAGCCTACAGCGATTTCAACGATTTCACATTTTAATATTCAGCGTACAGGAATTTCAACGATTTCACTTTTTCGTATTCAGCGTACAGCGATTTCTACTATTTCACATTTTCGTATTCAGTGAACAGCGATTTCAACGATTTCTCTTCTTTCGTACTCAGCCCAACAGGGACTTCAACGATTTCACCTTTTCTTATTCTGCGTACAGCGATTTCAACGATTACACTTTTTCGTATTCAGCGTACAGCGATTTCAACGTTTTCTCTCCTTTCGTATTCAGTCTACAGCGATTTGAACGATTTCACTTTTTCGTATTCAGCGTACAGCGATTCCAACAATTTCTCTTTTTTCGTATTCTGACTACACCGATTTCAACGATTTTTTTTTCTTTCGTATTCAGCCTACAGGGATTTCAACGATTTCACTTTTTCGTACTCAGCTTATAGCGATTTCAACGATTTCTCATCTTTCGTATTCAGGCTAAAAGGATTTCAATGATTTCATTTTTTCGTATTTTGCGTTCAGCGATTTCAACGATTTCTCTTTCGTATTCGGCCTACAGCGATTTCAACGATTTCACTTTTTCTTATTCTGCGTACAGCGATTTCAACGATTTCTCTTCTTTCCTATTCAGCGTACAGCGATTTCAACGATTTCTCTTCTTTCGTAGTCAGCCTACAGCGATTTCAACGATTTCTCCTCTTTCGTATTCAGCGTACAGCGATTTCAACGATTTCACTTTTTCGTATTCAGCGTACAGCGATTTCAACGACTTCTCTTCTTTCGTATTCAGCCTACAGCGATTTCAACGATTTCACTTTTTCGTATTCAGCGTACAGCGGTTTCAACGATTTCTCTTCTTTCGTATTCAGCCTACAGCGATTTCAACGATTTCTCCTCTTTCGTATTCAGCGTACAGCGATTTCAACGATTTCACTTTTTCGTATTCATTGCACAGCGATTTCAACTATTTCACTTTTTCGTATTCAGCGTACAGCGATTTCAACGATTTTTTTTTGTATTCATCCTACAGCGATTTCAACGATTTCACTTTCTCCGTATTCAGCATACAGCGATTTCAAAGATTTCTCTTCTTTCGTATTCAGCCTACAGTGATTTCAACGATTTCACATTTTAGTTTTCTGCGTACAGCGATTTCAACGATTTCTCTTCTTTCGTATTCAGCCTACAGTGATTTCAACTATTTCACTTTTTCGTATTCTGCGTACAGCGATCTCAACTATTTCTCTTCTTTCGCATTCAGCCTATAGCGATTTCAACGATTTCACATTTTTGTATTCAGCGTCCAGCTATTTCTACGGTTTCTCTTCTTTCGTATTCAGCCTACAGTGATTTCAACGTCACTTTTTCGTATTTAGCGTACAGCGATTTCAACGACTTCTCTTGTTTCCTATTCAGCCTACAGCGATTACAACGATTTCACTTTTTCGTATTCTGCGTTCAGCGATTTCAACTATTTCTCTTCTTTCGTATTCAGCCTATAGCGATATCAACGATTTCACATTTTCGTATTCTGCGTACAGCGATTGCAACGATTTCTCTTCTTTAGTATTCAGTCTACAGCGATATCAACGATTTCTCTTCTTTCGTATTCCGCGTACAGCGTTTTGAACGATTTTTCTTTTTTCGTATTCAGTCTACAGCGATTTGAACGATATCACTTTTTCGTATTCAGCGTACAGCGATTTCAACAATTTCTCTTTTTTCGTATTCAGCCTACACCGATTTCAACGATTTTTTTTTCTTTCGTATTCAGCCTACAGGGATTTCAACGATTTCACTTTTTCGTATTCAGCGAAAAGCGATTTCAACTATTTCACTTTTCCGTATTCAGCTTATAGCGATTTCAACGATTTCTCATCTTTCGTATTCAGCCTAAAAGGATTTCAATGATTTCACATTTTCGTATTTTGCGTACAGCGATTTCTACGATTTCTCTTCTTTCGTATTCGGCCTACAGCAATTTCAACGATTTCACTTTTTCTTATTCTGCGTACAGCGATTTCAACGATTTCTCTTCTTTCCTATTCAGCGTACAGCGATTTCAACGATTTCTCTTCTTTCGTAGTCAGCCTACAGCGATTTCAACGATTTCTCTTCTTTCGTAATCCGCGTACAGCGTTTTCAACGATTTCTCTTCTTTCGTATTCAGCCCAACAGGGATTTCAACGATTTCACTTTTTCGTATTTTGCGTACAGCGATTTCAACGATTTCACTTTTTCGTATTCAGCGTACAGCGATTTCAACAATTTCTCTTCTTTCGTAATCAGCGTACAGCGTTTTCAACAATTTCTCTTTTTTTTCGTATTCTGCATGCAGCGTTTTCAACGGTTTTACTATTTCGTATTCAGCGTACAGCGACTTCTACATTTTTATCTTGTTCCGTATTCTGCCTACAGCGATATCAACGATTTCATTTTTTCGTATTCACCGCCAACGATTTCAAAAATGTCTCTTCTTTCGTATTCAGTCTACATCGAATTCTACGATTTCACTTCTTTCGTATTCAGCGTACAGCGATTTCAACGATTTCACTTTTTCGTATTCAGCGTACAGCGATTTCTACTATTTCACATTTTCGTATTCAGCGTACAGCGATTTCAACGATTTCTCTTCTTTCGTATTCGGCCCAACAGGGATTTCAACGATTTCACTTTTTCGTATTCTGCGTACAGGGATTTCAACGATTTCACTTTTTCGTATTCAGCGTACAGCGATTTCAACGATTTCTCTTCTTTCGTATTAAGCCTACAGCGATTTCAACGATTTCACTTTATCATATTCAGCGTACAGCGATTTCAACGATTTCTCTTCTTTCGTATTCAGCCTACAGCGATTTCAACGATTTCACATATTAGTATTCGGCGAAAAGCAACTTCAACGATTTCTCTTCTTTCGTATTCAGCCTACAGCGATTTCAACGATTTCACTTTTTCGTATTCTGCGTACAGCGATTTCAACGATTTCTCTTCTTTCGTATTCAGCCCAACAGGGATTTCAACGATTTCACATTTTCGTATTCTGCGTACAGAGATTTCAACTATTTCACTTTTTCGTATTCAGCGTACAGCGATTTCAACGATTTCTCTTCTTTCGTATTCAGCCTACAGCGAATTCAACTATTTCACTTTTTCATATTCAGCGTACAGCGATTTCAACGACTTCTCTTCTTTCGTATTCAGCCTACAGCGATTTCAACGATTGCACATATTAGTATTCAGCGAACAGCAACTTCAACGATTTCTCTTCTTTCGTATTCAGCCTACAGCGATTTAAACGATTTCACTTTTTCGTATTCTGCGTTGAGCGATTTCAACGATTTCTCTTTCGTATTCAGCCCAACAGGGATTTCAACGATTTCACATTTTCGTATTCTGCGTACAGCGATTTCAACGATTTCACTTATTCGTATTCAGCGTACAGCGATTTCAACGATTTCTCTTCTTTCGTATTCAGCCTACAGCGATTTTAACGATTTCATTTTTTCGTATTCAGCGTATAGCGATTTTAACGATTTCTCTTCTTTCGTATTCAGCCTACAGCGATATCAACGATTTCTCTTCTTTCGTATTCAGCGTACACCGATTTTAACGATTTCACTTTTTCGTATTCAGCGTACAGCGATTTCAACTATATCACTTTTTCGTATTCGGCGTACAGCGATTTCAACGATTTTTCTTTCGTATTCTGCCTACAGCGATTTCAATGATTTCACTTTCTCCGTATTCAGCGTACAGCGATTTCAACGATTTCTCTTCTTTCGTATTCAGCCTACAGCGATTTCAACGATTTCACATTTTAATATTCAGCGTACAGGAATTTCAACGATTTCACTTTTTCGTATTCAGCGTACAGCGATTTCTACTATTTCACATTTTCGTATTCAGTGAACAGCGATTTCAACGATTTCTCTTCTTTCGTACTCAGCCCAACAGGGACTTCAACGATTTCACCTTTTCTTATTCTGCGTACAGCGATTTCAACGATTACACTTTTTCGTATTCAGCGTACAGCGATTTCAACGTTTTCTCTCCTTTCGTATTCAGTCTACAGCGATTTGAACGATTTCACTTTTTCGTATTCAGCGTACAGCGATTCCAACAATTTCTCTTTTTTCGTATTCTGACTACACCGATTTCAACGATTTTTTTTTCTTTCGTATTCAGCCTACAGGGATTTCAACGATTTCACTTTTTCGTACTCAGCTTATAGCGATTTCAACGATTTCTCATCTTTCGTATTCAGGCTAAAAGGATTTCAATGATTTCATTTTTTCGTATTTTGCGTTCAGCGATTTCAACGATTTCTCTTTCGTATTCGGCCTACAGCGATTTCAACGATTTCACTTTTTCTTATTCTGCGTACAGCGATTTCAACGATTTCTCTTCTTTCCTATTCAGCGTACAGCGATTTCAACGATTTCTCTTCTTTCGTAGTCAGCCTACAGCGATTTCAACGATTTCTCCTCTTTCGTATTCAGCGTACAGCGATTTCAACGATTTCACTTTTTCGTATTCAGCGTACAGCGATTTCAACGACTTCTCTTCTTTCGTATTCAGCCTACAGCGATTTCAACGATTTCACTTTTTCGTATTCAGCGTACAGCGGTTTCAACGATTTCTCTTCTTTCGTATTCAGCCTACAGCGATTTCAACGATTTCTCCTCTTTCGTATTCAGCGTACAGCGATTTCAACGATTTCACTTTTTCGTATTCATTGCACAGCGATTTCAACTATTTCACTTTTTCGTATTCAGCGTACAGCGATTTCAACGATTTTTTTTTGTATTCATCCTACAGCGATTTCAACGATTTCACTTTCTCCGTATTCAGCATACAGCGATTTCAAAGATTTCTCTTCTTTCGTATTCAGCCTACAGTGATTTCAACGATTTCACATTTTAGTTTTCTGCGTACAGCGATTTCAACGATTTCTCTTCTTTCGTATTCAGCCTACAGTGATTTCAACTATTTCACTTTTTCGTATTCTGCGTACAGCGATCTCAACTATTTCTCTTCTTTCGCATTCAGCCTATAGCGATTTCAACGATTTCACATTTTTGTATTCAGCGTCCAGCTATTTCTACGGTTTCTCTTCTTTCGTATTCAGCCTACAGTGATTTCAACGTCACTTTTTCGTATTTAGCGTACAGCGATTTCAACGACTTCTCTTGTTTCCTATTCAGCCTACAGCGATTACAACGATTTCACTTTTTCGTATTCTGCGTTCAGCGATTTCAACTATTTCTCTTCTTTCGTATTCAGCCTATAGCGATATCAACGATTTCACATTTTCGTATTCTGCGTACAGCGATTGCAACGATTTCTCTTCTTTAGTATTCAGTCTACAGCGATATCAACGATTTCTCTTCTTTCGTATTCCGCGTACAGCGTTTTGAACGATTTTTCTTTTTTCGTATTCAGCGTACAGCCATTTCAACGATTTCACTTTTTCGTATTCTGCGTACAGCGATTTCAACGATTTCTCATATTCCGTATTCTGCCTACAGCGATATCAACGATTTCATTTTTTCGTATTCACCGTCAACGATTTAAAAAATTTCTCTTCTTTCGTATTCAGTCTACAGCGATTTCAACGATTTCACTTTTTCGTATTCAGCGTGCAGCGATTTCAACGATTCCTCTTCTTTCGTATTCAGTCTACAGCGATTTCAACGATTTCACTTTTTCTTATTCAGTGTACAGCGAATTCAACTATTTCTCTTTCGTATTCAGCCTACAGCGATTTCAACGATTTCTCTTCTTTCGTATTCAGCCTACACGGATTTCAACGATTTCACTTTTTCGTATTCTGCCTACAGGGATTTCAACGATTTCATTTTTTCGTATTCTGCGTACAGCAATTTCAACGATTTCCCTTCTTTCGTTTTCAGCCTACAGTGATTTCAACGATTTCACTTTTTCGTATTCAGCGTACAGCGATTTCAACGATTTCTCTTCTTTCGTATTCAGCCTACAGCGATTTCAACGATTTCACTTTTTCGTATTCGGCCTACAGCGATTACCACGATTTCTCTTGTTTCGTATTCTGACAACAGCGATTTCAACGATTTCTCTTCTTTCGTATTCAGCCTACAGCGCTTTCAACGATTTTTCTTCTTTCGTATACCGCGTACAGCCATTTCAACTATTTCACTTTTTTATGTATTCAGCGTACTTCGATTTCCACTATTTCACTTTTTCGTATTCAGCGTACTGCGATTTCAACGATTTCCCTTCTTTCGTATTCAGCCTACAGGGATATCGAAGATTTCACATTTTAGTATTCAGCCTACAGCGATTTCAACGATTTCTCTTCTTTCGTATTCAGCCTACAGCGATTTCAACTATTTCAATTTTTCGTATTCAGCGAACAGCGATTTCAACGATTTCTCTTCTTTCGTATTCAGGCTACAGCGATTTCAACGATTTCACTTTTTCGTATTCTGCGTACAGAGATTTCAACGATTTCCCCTCTTTAGTATTCATCCTACAGCGATTTCAACGATTTCACTTTTTCCGTATTCAGCGTACAGCGATATCAACGATTTCTCTTCTTTCGTATTCAGCCTACAGAGATTTCAACGATTTCATTTTTTCCTATTCAGCGTACAGCGATTTCAACGATTTCTCTTCTTTCCTATTCAGCGTACAGCGATTTCATAGATTTCTCTTCTTTCGTATTCAGCGTACAGCGATTTCAACTGTTTCACTTTCTAATAATCAGCGTACAGCGATTTCAACGATTTTTCTTCTTTCGTATTCGGCCTACAGCGATTTCAACGATTTCACTTTTTCGTATTCGGCGTACAGCGATTTCAACAATTTCTCTTCTTTCCTATTCAGCGTACAGCGATTTCAACGATTTCCCTTCTTTCGTAGTCAGCCTACAGAGATTTCAACGATTTCACTTTTTCGTATTCAGCGTACAGCGATTTCAACGAATTCTCTTCTTTCGTATTCAGCCTACAGCGATTTCAACGATTTCACTTTTTCGTATTCAGCGTACATCGATTTCAACGATTTGTCTTCTTTCCTATTCAGCGTACACCGATTTCATAGATTTCACTTCTTTCGTATTCAGCCTACAGCGATTTCAACGATTTCACTTTTTCGTATTCAGCGTACAGCGATTTCAACGATTTCTCTTCTTTCGTATTCAGCCTACAGCGATTTCAACTATTTCACTTTATCGTAATCAGCGTATAGCGATTTCAACGATTTCGCTTCTTTCCTATTCAGCCTACTGCAATTTCAACGATTTCTCTTATTTCGTATTCAGCCTAGAACGATTTCACTTTTTCGTATTCAGCGTACAGCGATTTCAACGATTTCTCTTTATTCGTTTTCAGCCTACAGCGATTTCAACGATTTCACTTTTTTCGTATTCTGCGTACAGCGATTTCAACGATTTCTCTTTGGTATTCAGCCTACAGGGATTTCAACGATTTCCCTTTTTCGTATTTAGCCTACAGCGATTTCAACTATTTCACTTTTTCGTTTTGAGCTAACAGCGATTTCAACGATTTCTCATCTTTTGTATTCAGCCTAAAAGGATTTCAAAGATTTCACTTTTTCGCATTCTGCGTACAGCGATTTCAACTGTTTCTCTTCTTTCGTATTCAGCCTACAGCGATTTCAACGACTTCCCTTTTTCGTATTAAGCGTACAGCGATTTCAACGATTTCTCTTCTTTCGTATTCAGCCTACAGCAATTTCAACTATTTCACTTTTTCGTAATCTGCGTACAGCAATTTTTCAACGATTTCTCTTTCGTATTCAGCCTACAGCGATTTCAACGATTTCACTTCTTTCGTATTCACCCTACAGCGATTTCAACTATTTCAATCTTTCGTATTCACCGTACAGCGATTTCAACGATTTCTCTTCTTTCGTATTCAGCCTACAGCGATTTCAACTATTTCACTTTCTAATAATCAGCGTACAGCGATTTCAACGATTTCTCTTCTTTCGTATTCGGCCTACAGCGATTTCAACGAATTCACTTTTTCGTATTCAGCGTACAGCGATTTCAACGATTTCTCTTCTTTCCTATTCAGCGTACAGCGATTTCAACGATTTCTCTTCTTTCGTAGTCAGCCTACAGTGATTTCAACGATTTCACTTTTTTGTATTCAGCGTACAGCGATTTCAACGACTTCTCTTCTTTCGTATTCAGCCTACAGAGATTTCAACGATTTCAATTTTTACGTATTCTGCGTACAGCGATTTCAACGACTTCTCTTCTTTCCTATTCAGCGTACAGCGATTTCATAGATTTCTCTTCTTTCGTATTCAGCCTACAGCGATTTCAACTATTTCACTTTCTAATAATCAGCGTACAGCGATTTCAACGATTTCTCTTCTTTCGTATTCGGCCTACAGCGATTTCAACGATTTCACTTATTCGTATTCAGCGTACAGCGATTTCCACAATTTCTCTGATTTCCTATTCAGCGTACAGCGATTTCAACGATTTCACATCTTTCGTAGTCAGCCTACAGCGATTTCAACGATGTTACTTTTTCGTAATCAGCGTACAGCGATTTCAACGACGTCTCTTCTTTCGTATTCAGCCTACAGCGATTTCAACGATTTCACTTTTTCGTATTCAGCGTACAGCAATTTCAACGATTTCTCTTCTTTCCTATTCAGCGTACACCGATATCATAGATTTCTCTCCTTTCGTATTCAGCCTACAGCGATTTCAACGATTTCACTTTTTCTTATTCAGCGTACAGCGATTTCAACGATTTCTCTTCTTTCGTATTCAGCCTACAGCGATTTCAACTATTTCACTTTATCGTAATCAGCGTATAACGATTTCAACGATTTCTCTTCTTTTGTATTCAGCCTACAGCAATTTCAACGATTTCTCATATTTCGTATTCAGCCTACAACGATTTCACTTTTTCGTATTCAGCGTACAGCGATTTCAACGATTTCTCTTCTTTCGTTTTCAGCCTACAGCGATTTCAACGATTTCACTTTTTTCGTATTCAGCGTACAGGGATTTCAAAGATTTCTCTTTCGTATTCAGACTACAGGGATTTCAACGATTTCAATTTTTCGCATTCTGCGTACAGCGATTTCAACTATTTCACTTTTTCGTTTTGAGCTTACTGCGATTTCAACGATTTCTCATCTTTCGTATTCAGCCTAAAAGGATTTATAGGATTTCACTTTTTCGTATTCTGCGCACAGCGATTTCAACGACTTCACTTTTTCGTATTAAGCGTACAGCGATTTGAACGATTTCTCTTGTTTCGTATTCTGCCTAGAGCGATTTCAACTATTTCATTTTTTCGTATTCAGCGTACAGCGGTTTCAACGATTTCTCTTCTTTCGTATTCAGCCTACAGCGATTTCAACGATTTCCTTTCTTTCGTATTCAGCCTACAGGTATTTCTACGATTTCACTTTTTCGTATTCTGCGTACAGCGATTTCAACTATTTCACTTTTTCGTTTTCAGCTTACAGCGATTTCAACGATTTCTCATCTTTCGTATTCAGCCTAAAAGGATTTCAGTGATTTCACTTTTTCGTATTCTGCGTACAGCGATTTCAAAGGTTACTCTTCTTTCGTATTTAGCCTACAGCGATTTCAACGACTTCACTTTTTCGTATTAAGCGTACAGCGATTTCAACGATTTCTCTTGTTTCGTATTCAGCCTAGAGCGATTTCAACGATTTTATTTTTTCGTATTCTGCGTACAGCGGTTTCAACGATTCCTCTACTTTCGTATTCAGCCTACAGCAATTTCTACTATTTCACTTTTTCGTAATCAGCGTACAACAATTTTTCAACGATTTCTCTTCTTTCGTATTCAGCCTACAGCGATTTCTACGATTTCTATTCTTTCGTATTCAGCCTATAGCGATTTCAACGATTTCACTTTTTCGTATTCAGCGTACAGCAATTTCTAACGATTTCTCTTCTTTCGTTTTCAGCCTACAGCGATTTCAACTATTTCACTTTTTTTGTATTCACCGTACAGCGATTTCAACGATTTCTCTTTCGTATTCCGCATACAGCGGTTTCAACGATTTCACTTTTTCGTATTCGGCGTACAGCGATTTCTACGATTTCTCTTCTTTCGTATTCTTTGTACAGCGATTTCAACTATTTCACTTTCTCGTATTCTGCCTACAGCGATTTCAACGATTTTTTTTCGTATTCAGCCTACAGCGATTTCAACGATTTCACTTTCTCCGTATTCAGCGTACAGCGATTTCAAGGATTTCTCATCTTTCGTATTCAGCCTAAAAGGATTTATAAGATTTCACTTTTTCGTATTCTGCGCACAGCGATTTCAACGACTTCACTTTATCGTATTAAGCGTACAGCGATTTGAACGATTTCTCTTGTTTCGTATTCTGCCTAGAGCGATTTCAACTATTTCATTTTTTCGTATTCAGCGTACAGCATTTCAACGATTTCTCTTCTTTCGTATTCAGCCTACAGCGACTTCAACGATTTCCTTTCTTTCGTATTCAGCCTACAGGGATTTCTACGTTTTCACTTTTTCGTATTCTGCGTACAGCGATTTCAACTATTTCACTTTTTCGTTTTCAGCTTACAGCGATTTCAACGATTTCTCATCTTTCGTATTCAGCCTAAAAGGATTTCAGTGATTTCACTTTTTCGTATTCTGCGTACAGCGATTTCAAAGGTTACTCTTCTTTCGTATTTAGCCTACAGCGATTTCAACGACTTCACTTTTTCGTATTAAGCGTACAGCGATTTCAACGATTTCTCTTGTTTCGTATTCAGCCTAGAGCGATTTCAACGATTTCATTTTTTCGTATTCTGCGTACAGCGGTTTCAACGATTCCTCCACTTTCGTATTCAGCCTACAGCAATTTCTACTATTTCACTTTTTCGTAATCAGCGTACAACAATTTTTCAACGATTTCTCTTCTTTCGTATTCAGCCTACAGCGATTTCTACGATTTCTATTCTTTCGTATTCAGCCTACAGCGATTTCAACGATTTCACATTTTCGTATTCAGCGTACAGCGATTTCTAACGATGTCTCTTCTTTCGTTTTCAGCCTACAGCGATTTCAACTATTTCACTTTTTTTTTGTATTCACCGTACAGCGATTTCTACGATTTCTCTTTCGTATTCCGCCTACAGCGGTTTCAACGATTTCACTTTTTCGTATTCGGCGTACAGCGATTTCAACGATTTCTCTTCTTTCGTATTCTTTGTACAGCGATTTCAACTATTTCACTTTCTCTTATTCTGCCTACAGCGATTTCAACGATTTTTTTTTCGTATTCAGCCTACAGCGTATTCTACGATTTCACTTTCTCCGTATTCAGCGTACAGCGATTTCAACGATTTCTCTTCTTTCGTATTCAGCCTACAGCGATTTCAACGATTTCACATTTTATTATTCAGCGTACAGCGATTTCAACGATTTCTCTTCTTTTGTATTCAGCCTACAGCGATTTCAACGATTCCTCCTCTTTCGTATTCAGCCTACAGCGATTTCAACGATTTCACTTTTTCCGTATAAAGCGTACAGCGATTTCAACGATTTCTCTTGTTTCGTATTCAGCCTAGAGCGATTTCAACGATTCCTCATCTTTCGTATTCAGCCTACAGCGATTTCAACGATTTCTCTTCTTTCCTATTCCGCGTACAGCGTTTTCAACGATTTCTCTTTTTTCGTATTCTGCGTGCAGCCATTTCAACGATATCACTATTTCGTATTCTGCGTACAGCGATTTCTACGATTTCTCCTTTTTCGTATTAAGCCTACAGCGATTTCAACGATTTCACTTTTTCGTATTCAGCGTACAAAGATTTCAACCATTTCTCTTCTTTCGTATTCAGCCTACAGCAATTTCAACTATTTCACTTTTTCGTAATCAGCGTACAACAATTTTTCAACGATTTCTCTTCTTTCCTATTCAGCCTACAGCGATTTCAACGATTTCTCTTCTTTCGTATTCAGCCTACAGCGATTTCAACGATTTCACATTTTCGTATTCAGCGTACAGCGATTCTTAACGATTTCTCTTCTTTCGTTTTCAGCCTACAGCGATTTCAACTATTTCAATTTTTTTTGTATTCACCGTACAGCGATTTCAACGATTTCTCTTTCGTATTCAGCCTACAGCGATTTTAACGATTTCACTTTTTCATATTCGGCGAACAGCGATTTCAACGATTTCTCTTCTTTCGTATTCAGCCTACAGGGATTTCAACGATTTCACTTTTTCGTATTCAGCTTACAGCGATTTCAACGATTTCTCATCTTTCGTATTCAGCCTATAGGGTTTACATTGATTTCACTTTTTCGTATTCACCCTACAGCGATTTCAACTATGTCTCTTCTTTAGTATTCAGGCAATAGCGATTTCAACGATTTCACATTTTCGTATTCAGCGTACAGCGATTTCAACGATTTCTCTTCTTTCGAATTCAGCCTACAGCGATTTCAACGATTTCACTTTTTCGTATTCAGCCTATAGCGATTTCAACGCTTTCTCATCTTTCGTATTCAGCCTACTGCGATTTCAACGATTTCACTTTTTCGTATTCAGCGTACAGCGATTTCAACGATTTCACTTTTTTCCTATTCAGCGTACAGCGATTTCAACGATTTCATTTTTTCGTATTCGGCGTACAGCGGTTTCAACGATTTCTCTTCTTTCGTATTCTGCCTACAGCGATTTCAACGATTTCTCTTCTTTCGTATTCAGCGTACAGCGATTTCAACGTTTTCACTTTTTCGTATTCATTGTACAGCGATTTCAACTGTTTCACTTTCTCGTATTCTGCGTACAGCGATTTCAACGATTTTTTTTCGTATTCAGCCTGCAGCGATTTCAACGATTTAACTTTCTCCGTATTCAGCGTACAGCGATTTCAACGATTTCTCTTCTTTCGTATTCAGACTACAGCGATTTCAAAGATTTCACATTTTATTATTCAGCGTACAGCGATTTCAACGATTTCTCTTCTTTCGTATTCAGTCTACAGCGATTTCAACGATTTCTCCTCTTTTGTATTCAGCCTACAGCGATTTCAACGATTTCACTTTTTCCGTATTAAGCCTACAGCGATTTCAACGATTTCTCTTGTTTCGTATTCAGCCTAGAGCGGTTTCAATGATTCCTCTTCCTTCGTATTCAGAATACACCGATTTCAACGATTTCTCTTTCGTATTCAGCCAAAGCGATTTCAACGATTTCACTTTTTCCGTATTAAGCGTACAGCGATTTCAACGATTTGTCTTGTTTCGTATTTGGCCTAGAGCGATTTCAACGATTCCTCTTCTTTCGTATTCAGCTTACTGTGATTTCAACGATTTCTCTTCTTTCCTATTCCGCGTACAGCGTTTTCAACGATTTCTCTTTTTTCGTATTCAGCGTGCAGCCTTTTCAACGATATCACTATTTCGTATTCAGCGTACAGCGATTTCTACGATTTCTCTTTCGTATTCAGCCTATAGCGATTTCAACCATTTCACTTTTTCGTATTCAGCGTACAACGATTTCAACGATTTCTCTTCTTTCGTATTCAGCCTACAGCAATTTCAACTATTTCTCATTTTCGTAATCAGCGTACAGCTATTTTTCAACGATTTCTCTTGTTTCGTATCCAGCCTACAGCGATTTCAACGATTTCTCTTCCTTCGTATTCAGCGTACAGCGATTTCAACGTTTTCACTTTTTCGTATTCATTGTACAGCGATTTCAACTATTTCACTTTCTCGTATTCTGCGTACAGCGATTTCAACGATTTTTTTTTCGTATTCAGCCTGCAGCGATTTCAACGATTTAACTTTCTCCGTATTCAGCGTACAGCGATTTCAACGATTTCTCTTCTTTCGTATTCAGCCTACAGCAATTTCAACGATTTCACATTTTATTATTCAGCGTACAGCGATTTCAACGATTTCTCTTCTTTCATATTCAGCCCACAGCGATTTCAACGATTTCTCCTCTTTCGTATTCAGCCTACAGCGATTTCAACGATTTCACTTTTTCCGTATGAAGCGTACAGCGATTTCAACGATTTCTCTTGTTTCGTATTCTGCCTAGAGCGGTTTCAATGATTCCTCTTCTTTCGTATTCAGCCTACAGCGATTTCAACGATTTCTCTTCCTTCCTATTCCGCGTACAGCGTTTTCAACGATTTCTCTTTTTTCGTATTCAGCGTGCAGCCATATCAACGATATCACTATTTCGTATTCTGCGTACAGCGATTTCTACGATTTCTCTTCTTTCGTATTCAGCCTACAGCGATTTCAACCATTTCACTTTTTCGTATTCGGCGTACAACGATTTCTCTTCTTTCGTATTCTGCCTACAGCAATTTCAACTATTTCACTTTTTCGTAATCAGCGTACAGCAATTTTTCAACGATTTCTCTTCTTTCGTATTCTGCCTACAGCGATTTCAACGATTTCTCTTCTTTCGTATTCAGCCTACAGCGATTTCAACGATTTTACTTTTTCGTATTCAGCCTATAGCGATTTCAACGCTTTCTCATCTTTAGTATTCAGCCTCCTGCGATTTCAACGATTTCACTTTTTCGTATTCAGCGTACAGCGATTTCAACGATTTCTCTTTTTTCCTATTCAGCGTACAGCGATTTCATAGATTTCTCTTCTTTCGTATTCAGGCCACAGCGATTTCTACGATTTCACTTTTTCGTATTCAGCGTACAGCGATTTCAACTATTTCTCTACTTTCGTATTCAGGCTACAGCAATTTCAACTATTTCACTTTTTCGTAATCAGCGTACAGCAATTTTTCAACGATTTTTCTTCTTTCGTATTCAGCCTACAGCGCTTTTAACAATTTCTCTTCTTTCGTATTCAGAATACACCGATTTCAACGATTTCCCCTCTTTCGTATTCAGCCTACAGCGATTTCAACGATTTCACTTTTTCCGTATTAAGCGTACAGCGATTTCAACGATTTCTCTTGTTTCGTATTTAGCCTAGAGCGATTTCAACGATTCTTCTTCTTTCGTATTCAGCTTATTGTGATTTCAACGATTTCTCTTCGTTCCTATTCCGCGTACAGCGATTTCAACGATTTCACTTTTTCGTATTCAGCGTACAACGATTTCTCTTCTTTCGTATTCAGCCTACAGCAATTTCAACTATTTCACTTTTTCGTAATCAGCGTACAGCAATTTTTCAACGATTTCTCTTCTTTCGTATTCAGCCTACAGCGATTTCAACGATTTCTCTTCTTTCGTATTCAGCCTACAGCAATTTCAATGATTTCACTTTTTCGTATTCAGCCTATAGCGATTTCAACGCTTTCTCATCTTTCGTATTCAGCCTCCTGCGATTTCAACGATTTCACTTTTTCGTATTCAGCGTACAGCGATTTCAACGATTTCTCTTTTTTCCTATTCAGCGTACAGCGATTTCATAGATTTCTCTTCTTTCGTATTCAGGCCATAGCGATTTCAACGATTTCACTTTTTCGTATTCAGCGTACACCAATTTCAACTATTTCTCTTCTTTCGTATTCAGGCTACAGCAATTTCGACTATTTCACTTTTTCGTAATCAGCGTACAGCAATTTTTCAACGATTACTCTTCTTTCGTATTCAGCCTACAGCGATTTTAACGATTTCTCTTCTTTCGTATTCAGAATACACCGATTTCAACGATTTCCCCTCTTTCGTATTCAGCCTACAGCGATTTCAACGATTTGACTTTTTCCGTATTAAGCGTACAGCGATTTTAACTATTTCTCTTGTTTCGTATTTAGCCTAGAGTTATTTCAACGATTCTTCTTCTTTCGTATTCAGCTTACTGTGATTTCTACGATTTCTCTTCTTTCCTATTCCGCGTACAGCGTTTTCAACGATTTCTCTTTTTTCGTATTCAGCGTGCAGCCATTTCAACGGTATCACTATTTCGTATTCAGCGTACAGCGATTTCTACGATTTCTCTTTCGTATTCAGCCTATAGCGATTTCAACGATTTCAATTTTTCGTATTCAGCGTACAACGATTTCAACGATTTCTGTTATTTCGTATTCGGCCTACAGCAATTTCAACTATTTCACTTTTTCGTAATCAGCGTACAGCTATTTTTCAACGATTTCTCTTCTTTCGTATTCAGCCTACAGCGATTTCAACGATTTCTCTTCTTTCGTATTCAGCCTACAGCGATTTCAACGGTTTCACTTTTTCGTATTCAGCGTACAGCGATTTTTAACGATTTCTCTTCTTTCGTTTTCAGCCTACAGCGATTTCAACAATTTCACTTTTTTTGTATTCACCCGACAGCGATTTCAACGATTTCTCTTTCGTATTCAGCCTACAGCGATTTCAACGATTTCACTTTTTCGTATTGAGCGTACAGCGATTTCAACGATTTCTCTTCTTTTGTATTCAGACTACAACGATTTCAACGATTTCACTTTTTCGTATTCTGCGTATAGCGATTTCAAAGATTTCTCTTCTTTCGTATTCAGCCTACAGTTATTTCAACTTTTTCACTTTTTCGTATTCAGCTTGCAGCGATTTCAACGATTTCACTTTTTCGTATTCAGCGTACAGCGATTTCAACGATTTCTCTTTCGTTTTCATCCAACAGCGATTTCAACGATTTCACATTTTCGTATTCTGCGTACAGCGATTTCAACGATTTCTCTTCTTTCTTATTCAGATTACAGCGATTTCAACGATTTCACTTTTTCCAATTCTACGTACAGCGATTTCAACTATTTCTCTTCTTTCGTATTCAGACTACAACAATTTCGCATTTTCGTATTCAGCGCACAGCGATTTCAACGGTTTCTCTTCTTTCGTATTCAGCCCACAGCGATTTCAACGATTTCACTTTTTCGTATTCAGTGTACAGCGATTTCAACTATTTCTCTTCTTTCGTATTCAGCCTACAGCAATTTCAACTATTTCACTTTTTCGTAGTCAGCGTACAGCAATTTTTCAACGATTTCTCCTCTTTCGTATTCAGCCTGCAGCGATTTCTACGATTTCTCTTCTTTCGTATTCAGCCTACAGCGATTTCAACGATTTCACTTTTTCGTATTCATCGTACAGCGATTATTAACGATTTCTCTTCTTTCGTTTTCAGCCTACAGCGATTTCAACGATTTCACTTTTTCGTATTCAGCGTACAGCGATTTCAACGATTTCTCTTTTTTCCTATTCAGCGTACAGCGATTTCATAGATTTCTCTTCAATCGTATTCAGCCATCAGCGATTTCAACGATTTCACTTTTTCGTATTCTGGCTACAGCGATTTCAACTATTTCACTTTTTAATATTCAGCGTACAGAAATTTCAACGATTTCTCTTCTTTCGTATTCAGCCTACAGCGATTTCAACGATTTCACTTTTACGTATTCTGCTTACAGCGATTTCAACAACTTCTCTTCCTTCGTATTCAGCCTACAGCGATTTCAACGACTTCACTTTTTCGTATTCAGCGTACAGCGATTTCAACGATTTCTCTACTTTCCTATTCAGCGTACAGCGATTTCATAGATTTCTCTTCTTTCGTATTCAGCCTACAGTGATTTCAACGATTTCACTTTTTTGTATTCAGCGTACAGCGATTTCAACGGTTTCTCTTTCGTTTTCAGCCTACAGCGATTTCAACTATTTCACATTTTCGTAATCGGCGTACAGCGATTTCAACGATTTCTCTGCTTTCGTATTCAGCCTACAGCGATTTCAACGATTTCTCTTTTTTCGAATTCAGCCTACAGCGATTTCAACGATATCACTTTTTCGTATTCAGCGTACAGCGATTTCTACGATTAATCTTGTTTCGTATTCAGCCTACAGCGATTTCAACGATTTCATTTTATCGTATTCAGCGTACAGCGATTTCAACAATTTCTCTTTTTTCCTATTCAGCGTACAGCGATTTCATAGATTTCTCTTCTTTCGTATTCAGGCCACAGCGATTTCTACGATTTCACTTTCTCTTATTCTGCCTACAGCGATTTCAACGATTTTTTTTTCGTATTCAGCCTACAGCGTATTCTACGATTTCACTTTCTCCGTATTCAGCGTACAGCGATTTCAACGATTTCTCTTCTTTCGTATTCAGCCTACAGCGATTTCAACGATTTCACATTTTAGTATTCAGCGTACAGCGATTTCAACGATTTCTCTTTCGTATTCAGCCTACAGCGATTTCAACTATTTCACTTTTTCGTATTCAGCGTACAGCGATTTCAACGATTTCTCTTCTTTCGTATTCAGACTACAGCGATTTCAACGATTTCACTTTTTTGTATTCAGCCTACAGCGATTTCAACGATTTCTCCTCTTTCGTATTCAGCCTACAGCGATTTCAAGGATTTCACTTTTTCCGTATTAAGCGTACAGCGATTTCAACGATTTCTCTTTTTTCGTATTCAGCCTAGAGCGATTTCAACGATTCCTCATTTTTCGTATTCAGCCTACAGCGATTTCAACGATTTCACTTTTTTTGTATTCACCGTACAGCGATTTCAAAGATTTCTCTTTCGTATTCAGCATACAGCGATTTCAACGATTTCACTTTTCCGTATTCGGCGTACAGCGATTTCAACGATTTCTCTTCTTTCGTATTCAGCCTAAAGAGATTACATTGATTTCACTTTTTCGTATTCACCGTACAGCGATTTCAACTATTGCTCTTCTTTAGTATTCAGCCTATAGCGATTTCAACGATTTCACATTTTCGTATTCAACGTACAGCGATTTCAACGATTTCTCATCTTTCGAATTCAGCCTACAGCGATTTCAACGATTTCACTTTTTCGTATTCAGCCTATAGCGATTTCAACGCTTTCTCATCTTTCGTATTCAGCCTACTGCGATTTCAACGATTTCACTTTTTCGTATTCAGCGTACAGCGATTTTAACGATTTCTCTTTTTTCCTATTCAGCGTACAGCGATTTCAACGATTTCATTTTTTCGTATTCGGCGTACAGCGGTTTCAACGATTTCTCTTCTTTCGTATTCAGCCTACAGCTTTTTCAACGATTTCTCTTCTTTCGTATTCAGCGTACATCGATTTCAACGTTTTCATTTTTTCGTATTCATTGTACAGCGATTTCAAGTATTTCACTTTCTCGTATTCTGCGTACAGCGATTTCAACGATTTTTTTTTCGTATTCAGCCTGCAGCGATTTCTACGATTTAACTTTCTCCGTATTCAGCCTACAGCGATTTCAACTATTTCACTTTTTCGTATTCAGCGTACAGCGATTTCAACGATTTCTCTTCTTTCGTATTCAGACTACAGCGATTTCAACGATTTCACTTTTTTGTATTCAGCCTACAGCGATTTCAACGATTTCTCCTCTTTCGTATTCAGCCTACAGCGATTTCAAGGATTTCACTTTTTCCGTATTAAGCGTACAGCGATTTCAACGATTTCTCTTTTTTCGTATTCAGCCTAGAGCGATTTCAACGATTCCTCATTTTTCGTATTCAGCCTACAGCGATTTCAACGATTTCACTTTTTTTGTATTCACCGTACAGCGATTTCAAAGATTTCTCTTTCGTATTCAGCATACAGCGATTTCAACGATTTCACTTTTCCGTATTCGGCGTACAGCGATTTCAACGATTTCTCTTCTTTCGTATTCAGCCTAAAGAGATTACATTGATTTCACTTTTTCGTATTCACCGTACAGCGATTTCAACTATTGCTCTTCTTTAGTATTCAGCCTATAGCGATTTCAACGATTTCACATTTTCGTATTCAACGTACAGCGATTTCAACGATTTCTCATCTTTCGAATTCAGCCTACAGCGATTTCAACGATTTCACTTTTTCGTATTCAGCCTATAGCGATTTCAACGCTTTCTCATCTTTCGTATTCAGCCTACTGCGATTTCAACGATTTCACTTTTTCGTATTCAGCGTACAGCGATTTTAACGATTTCTCTTTTTTCCTATTCAGCGTACAGCGATTTCAACGATTTCATTTTTTCGTATTCGGCGTACAGCGGTTTCAACGATTTCTCTTCTTTCGTATTCAGCCTACAGCTTTTTCAACGATTTCTCTTCTTTCGTATTCAGCGTACATCGATTTCAACGTTTTCATTTTTTCGTATTCATTGTACAGCGATTTCAAGTATTTCACTTTCTCGTATTCTGCGTACAGCGATTTCAACGATTTTTTTTTCGTATTCAGCCTGCAGCGATTTCTACGATTTAACTTTCTCCGTATTCAGCGTACAGCGATTTCAACGATTTCTCTTCTTTCGTATTCAGCCTACAGCGATTTCAACGATTTCACATTTTATTATTCAGCGTACAGCGATTTCAACGATTTCTCTTCTTTCGTATTCAGCCTACAGCGATTTCAACGATTCCTCCTCTTTCGTATTCAGACTACAGCGATTTCAACGATTTCACTTTTTCCGTATAAAGCGTACAGCGATTTCAACGATTTCTCTTGTTTCGTATTCAGCCTAGAGCGATTTCAACGATTCCTCATCTTTCCTATTCCGCGTACAGCGTTTTCAACGATTTCTCTTTTTTCGTATTCTGCGTGCAGCCATTTCAACGATATCACTATTTCGTATTCTGCGTACAGTGAATTCTACGATTTCTCCTTTTTCGTATTAAGCCTACAGCGATTTCAACGATTTCAGTTTTTCGTATTCAGCGTACAAAGATTTCAACCATTTCTCTTCTTTCGTATTCAGCCTACAGCAATTTCAACTATTTCACTTTTTCGTAATCAGCGTACAACAATTTTTCAACGATTTCTGTTCTTTCCTATTCAGCCTACAGCGATTTCAACGATTTCTCTTCTTTCGTATTCAGCCTACAGCGATTTCAACGATTTCACATTTTCGTATTCAGCGTACAGCGATTCTTAACGATTTCTCTTCTTTCGTTTTCAGCCTACAGCGATTTCAACTATTTCAATTTTTTTTGTATTCACCGTACAGCGATTTCAACGATTTCTCTTTCGTATTCAGCCTACAGCGATTTTAACGATTTCACTTTTTCGTATTCGGCGAACAGCGATTTCAACGATTTCTCTTCTTTCGTATTCAGCCTACAGGGATTTCAACGATTTCACTTTTTCGTATTCAGCTTACAGCGATTTCAACGATTTCTCATCTTTCGTATTCAGCCTATAGGGATTACATTGATTTCACTTTTTCGTATTCACCGTACAGCGATTTCAACTATGTCTCTTCTTTAGTATTCAGGCAATAGCGATTTCAACGATTTCACATTTTCGTATTCAGCGTACAGCGATTTCAACGATTTCTCTTCTTTCGAATTCAGCCTACAGCGATTTCAACGATTTCACTTTTTCGTATTCAGCCTATAGCGATTTCAACGCTTTCTCATCTTTCGTATTCAGCCTACTGCGATTTCAACGATTTCACTTTTTCGTATTCAGCGTACAGCGATTTCAACGATTTCTCTTTTTTCCTATTCAGCGTACAGCGATTTCAACGATTTCATTTTTTCGTATTCGGCGTACAGCGGTTTCAACGATTTCTCTTCTTTCGTATTCTGCCTACAGCGATTTCAGCGATTTATCTTCTTTCGTATTCAGCGTACAGCGATTTCAACGTTTTCACTTTTTCGTATTCATTGTACAGCGATTTCAACTGTTTCACTTTCTCGTATTCTGCGTACAGCGATTTCAACGATTTTTTTTCGTATTCAGCCTGCAGCGATTTCAACGATTTAACTTTCTCCGTATTCAGCGTACAGCGATTTCAACGATTTCTCTTCTTTCGTATTCAGACTACAGCGATTTCAAAGATTTCACATTTTATTATTCAGCGTACAGCGATTTCAACGATTTCTCTTCTTTCGTATTCAGTCTACAGCGATTTCAACGATTTCTCCTCTTTTGTATTCAGCCTACAGCGATTTCAACGATTTCACTTTTTCCGTATTAAGCCTACAGCGATTTCAACGATTTCTCTTGTTTCGTATTCAGCCTAGAGCGGTTTCAATGATTCCCCTTCCTTCGTATTCAGAATACACCGATTTCAACGATTTCTCCTCTTTCGTATTCAGCCTACAGCGATTTCAACGATTTCACTTTTTCCGTATTAAGCGTACAGCGATTTCAACGATTTGTCTTGTTTCGTATTTGGCCTAGAGCGATTTCAACGATTCCTCTTCTTTCGTATTCAGCTTACTGTGATTTCAACGATTTCTCTTCTTTCCTATTCCGCGTACAGCGTTTTCAACGATTTCTCTTTTTTCGTATTCAGCGTGCAGCCTTTTCAACGATATCACTATTTCGTATTCAGCGTACAGCGATTTCTACGATTTCTCTTTCGTATTCAGCCTATAGCGATTTCAACCATTTCACTTTTTCGTATTCAGCGTACAACGATTTCAACGATTTCTCTTCTTTCGTATTCAGCCTACAGCAATTTCAACTATTTCTCATTTTCGTAATCAGCGTACAGCTATTTTTCAACGATTTCTCTTGTTTCGTATCCAGCATACAGCGATTTCAACGATTTCTCTTCCTTCGTATTCAGCGTACAGCGATTTCAACGTTTTCACTTTTTCGTATTCATTGTACAGCGATTTCAACTATTTCACTTTCTCGTATTCTGCGTACAGCGATTTCAACGATTTTTTTTTCGTATTCAACCTGCAGCGATTTCAACGATTTAACTTTCTCCGTATTCAGCGTACAGCGATTTCAACGATTTCTCTTTCGTATTCAGCCTACAGCAATTTCAACGATTTCACATTTTATTATTCAGCGTACAGCGATTTCAACGATTTCTCTTCTTTCATATTCAGCCCACAGCGATTTCAACGATTTCTCCTCTTTCGTATTCAGCCTACAGCGATTTCAACGATTTCACTTTTTCCGTATGAAGCGTACAGCGATTTCAACGATTTCTCTTGTTTCGTATTCTGCCTAGAGCTGTTTCAATGATTCCTCTTCTTTCGTATTCAGCCTACAGCGATTTCAACGATTTCTCTTCCTTCCTATTCCGCGTACAGCGTTTTCAACGATTTCTCTATTTTTTCGTATTCAGTGTGCAGCCATATCAACGATATCATTATTTCGTATTCTGCGTACAGCGATTTCTACGATTTCTCTTCTTTCGTATTCAGCCTAGAGCGATTTCAACCATTTCACTTTTTCGTATTCGGCGTACAACGATTTCTCTTCTTTCGTATTCTGCCTACAGCAATTTCAACTATTTCACTTTTTCGTAATCAGCGTACAGCAATTTTTCAACGATTTCTCTTCTTTCGTATTCTGCCTACAGCGATTTCAACGATTTCTCTTCTTTCGTATTCAGCCTACAGCGATTTCAACGATTTTACTTTTTCGTATTCAGCCTATAGCGATTTCAACGCTTTCTCATCTTTCGTATTCAGCCTCCTGCGATTTCAACGATTTCACTTTTTCGTATTCAGCGTACAGCGATTTCAACGATTTCTCTTTTTTCCTATTCAGCGTACAGCGATTTCATAAATTTCTCTTCTTTCGTATTCAGGCCACAGCGATTTCTACGATTTCACTTTTTCGTATTCAGCGTACAGCGATTTCAACTATTTCTCTTCTTTCGTATTCAGCCTACAGCAATTTCAACTATTTCACTTTTTCGTAATCAGCGTACAGCAATTTTTCAACGATTTTTCTTCTTTCGTATTCAGCCTACAGCGCTTTTAACAATTTCTCTTCTTTCGTATTCAGAATACACCGATTTCAACGATTTCCCCTCTTTCGTATTCAGCCTACAGCGATTTCAACGATTTCACTTTTTCCGTATTAAGCGTACAGCGATTTCAACGATTTCTCTTGTTTCGTATTTAGCCTAGAGCGATTTCAACGATTCTTCTTCTTTCGTATTCAGCTTACTGTGATTTCAACGATTTCTCTTCTTTCCTATTCCGCGTACAGCGATTTCAACGATTTCACTTTTTCGTATTCAGCGTACAACGATTTCTCTTCTTTCGTATTCAGCCTACAGCAATTTCAACTATTTCACTTTTTCGTAATCAGCGTACAGCAATTTTTCAACGATTTCTCTTCTTTCGTATTCAGCCTACAGCGATTTCAACGATTTCTCTTCTTTCGTATTCAGCCTACAGCAATTTCAATGATTTCACTTTTTCGTATTCAGCCTATAGCGATTTCAACGCTTTCTCATCTTTCGTATTCAGCCTCCTGCGATTTCAACGATTTCACTTTTTCGTATTCAGCGTACAGCGATTTCAACGATTTCTCTTTTTTCCTATTCAGCGTACAGCGATTTCATAGATTTCTCTTCTTTCGTATTCAGGCCATAGCGATTTCAACGATTTCACTTTTTCGTATTCAGCGTACACCGATTTCAACTATTTCTCTTCTTTCGTATTCAGGCTACAGCAATTTCGACTATTTCACTTTTTCGTAATCAGCGTACAGCAATTTTTCAACGATTACTCTTCTTTCGTATTCAGCCTACAGCGATTTTAACGATTTCTCTTCTTTCGTATTCAGAATACACCGATTTCAACGATTTCCCCTCTTTCGTATTCAGCCTACAGCGATTTCAACGATTTGACTTTTTCCGTATTAAGCGTACAGCGATTTCAACTATTTCTCTTGTTTCGTATTTAGCCTAGAGTTATTTCAACGATTCTTCTTCTTTCGTATTCAGCTTACTGTGATTTCTACGATTTCTCTTCTTTCCTATTCCGCGTACAGCGTTTTCAACGATTTCTCTTTTTTCGTATTCAGCGTGCAGCCATTTCAACGGTATCACTATTTCGTATTCAGCGTACAGCGATTTCTACGATTTCTCTTTCGTATTCAGCCTATAGCGATTTCAACGATTTCACTTTTTCGTATTCAGCGTACAACGATTTCAACGATTTCTGTTATTTCGTATTCGGCCTACAGCAATTTCAACTATTTCACTTTTTCGTAATCAGCGTACAGCTATTTTTCAACGATTTCTCTTCTTTCGTATTCAGCCTACAGCGATTTCAACGATTTCTCTTCTTTCGTATTCAGCCTACAGCGATTTCAACGGTTTCACTTTTTCGTATTCAGCGTACAGCGATTTTTAACGATTTCTCTTCTTTCGTTTTCAGCCTACAGCGATTTCAACAATTTCACTTTTTTTGTATTCACCCGACAGCGATTTCAACGATTTCTCTTTCGTATTCAGCCTACAGCGCTTTCAACGATTTCACTTTTTCGTATTGAGCGTACAGCGATTTCAACGATTTCTCTTCTTTCGTATTCAGACTACAACGATTTCAACGATTTCACTTTTTCGTATTCTGCGTATAGCGATTTCAAAGATTTCTCTTCTTTCGTATTCAGCCTACAGTTATTTCAACTTTTTCACTTTTTCGTATTCAGCGTGCAGCGATTTCAACGATTTCACTTTTTCGTATTCAGCGTACAGCGATTTCAACGATTTCTCTTTCGTTTTCATCCTACAGCGATTTCAACGATTTCACATTTTTCGTATTCTGCGTACAGCGATTTCAACGATTTCTCTTCTTTCTTATTCAGATTACAGCGATTTCAACGATTTCACTTTTTCCAATTCCACGTACAGCGATTTCAACTATTTCTCTTCTTTCGTATTCAGACTACAACGATTTCAACAATTTCGCATTTTCGTATTCAGCGCACAGCGATTTCAACGGTTTCTCTTCTTTCGTATTCAGCCCACAGCGATTTCAACGATTTCACTTTTTCGTATTCAGTGTACAGCGATTTCAACTATTTCTCTTCTTTCTTATTCAGCCTACAGCAATTTCAACTATTTCACTTTTTCGTAGTCAGCGTACAGCAATTTTTCAACGATTTCTCCTCTTTCGTATTCAGCCTGCAGCGATTTCTACGATTTCTCTTCTTTCGTATTCAGCCTACAGCGATTTCAACGATTTCACTTTTTCGTATTCATCGTACAGCGATTATTAACGATTTCTCTTCTTTCGTTTTCAGCCTACAGCGATTTCAACGATTTCACTTTTTCGTATTCAGCGTACAGCGATTTCAACGATTTCTCTTTTTTCCTATTCAGCGTACAGCGATTTCATAGATTTCTCTTCAATCGTATTCAGCCATCAGCGATTTCAACGATTTCACTTTTTCGTATTCTGGCTACAGCGATTTCAACTATTTCACTTTTTAATATTCAGCGTACAGAAATTTCAACGATTTCTCTTCTTTCGTATTCAGCCTACAGCGATTTCAACGATTTCACTTTTACGTATTCTGCTTACAGCGATTTCAACAACTTCTCTTCCTTCGTATTCAGCCTACAGCGATTTCAACGACTTCACTTTTTCGTATTCAGCGTACAGCGATTTCAACGATTTCTCTACTTTCCTATTCAGCGTACAGCGATTTCATAGATTTCTCTTCTTTCGTATTCAGCCTACAGTGATTTCAACGATTTCACTTTTTTGTATTCAGCGTACAGCGATTTCAACGGTTTCTCTTTCGTTTTCAGCCTACAGCGATTTCAACTATTTCACATTTTCGTAATCGGCGTACAGCGATTTCAACGATTTCTCTGCTTTCGTATTCAGCCTACAGCGATTTCAACGATTTCTCTTTTTTCGAATTCAGCCTACAGCGATTTCAACGATATCACTTTTTCGTATTCAGCGTACAGCGATTTCTACGATTAATCTTGTTTCGTATTCAGCCTACAGCGATTTCAACGATTTCATTTTATCGTATTCAGCGTACAGCGATTTCAACAATTTCTCTTCTTTCGTATCAGAATACAGCGATTTCTCCGATTTCACCTTTTCGTGTTCTGCGTACAGCGATTTCAACGATTTCTCCTCTTTCGTATTCAGCCTACAGCGATTTAAACGATTTCACTTTTTCGTATTCAACGTACAGCGATTTCAACGATTTCTCTTCTTTCGTATTCAGCCTACAGCGATTTCAACTGTTTCACTTTTTCGTATTCAGCGTACAGCGATTTCAACGATTTCTCTTCTTTCGTATTAGGCCTACAGCTATTTCAACTATTTCACTTTTTCGTATTCAGCGTGCAGCGATTTCAACGATTTGTCTCCTTTCGTATTCAGCCTACAGCGATTTCAACGATTTCACTTTTTCGTATTCATTGTACAGCGATTTCAACAATTTCTCTTTTTCCGTATTCAGCCTATAGCGATTTCAACGATTTCTCTTCTTTCGTATTCAGCCTACAGCGATTTCAACGATTTCACATTTTCGTATTCAGCGTACAGCGATTCTTAACGATTTCTCTTCTTTCGTTTTCAGCCTACAGCGATTTCAACTATTTCAATTTTTTTTGTATTCACCGTACAGCGATTTCAACGATTTCTCTTTCGTATTCAGCCTACAGCGATTTTAACGATTTCACTTTTTCGTATTCGGCGAACAGCGATTTCAACGATTTCTCTTCTTTCGTATTCAGCCTTCAGGGATTTCAACGATTTCACTTTTTCGTATTCAGCTTACAGCGATTTCAACGATTTCTCATCTTTCGTATTCAGCCTAAAGGGATTACATTGATTTCACTTTTTCGTATTCACCGTACAGCGATTTCAACTATGTCTCTTCTTTAGTATTCAGCCTATAGCGATTTCAACGATTTCACATTTTCGTATTCATCGTACAGCGATTTCAACGATTTCTCTTCTTTCGAATTCAGCCTACAACGATTTCAACGATTTCACTTTTTCGTATTCAGCCTATAGCGATTTCAACGCTTTCTCATCTTTCGTATTCAGCCTACTGCGATTTCAACGATTTCACTTTTTCGTATTCAGCGTACAGCGATTTCAACGATTTCTCTTTTTTCCTATTCAGCGTACAGCGATTTCAACGATTTCATTTTTTCGTATTCGGCGTACAGCGGTTTCAACGATTTCTCTTCTTTCGTATTCTGCCTACAGCGATTTCAACGATTTCTCTTCTTTCGTATTCAGCGTACAGCGATTTCAACGTTTTCACTTTTTCGTATTCATTGTACAGCGATTTCAACTATTTCACTTTCTCGCATTCTGCGTACAGCGATTTCGACGATTTTTTTTCGTATTCAGCCTGCAGCGATTTCAACGATTTAACTTTCTCCGTATTCAGCGTACAGCGATTTCAACGATTTCTCTTCTTTCGTATTCAGCCTACAGCGATTTCAAAGATTTCACATTTTATTATTCAGCGTACAGCGATTTCAACGATTTCTCTTCTTTCGTATTCAGCCTACAGCGATTTCAACGATTTCTCCTCTTTTGTATTCAGCCTACAGCGATTTCAACGATTTCACTTTTTCCGTATTAAGCGTACAGCGATTTCAACGATTTCTCTTGTTTCGTATTCAGCCTAGAGCGGTTTCAATGATTCCTCTTCCTTCGTATTCAGAATACACCGATTTCAACGATTTCTCCTCTTTCGTATTCAGCCTACAGCGATTTCAACGATTTCACTTTTTCCGTATTAAGCGTACAGCGATTTCAACGATTTGTCTTGTTTCGTATTTGGCCTAGAGCGATTTCAACGATTCCTCTTCTTTCGTATTCGGCTTACTGTGATTTCAACGATTTCTCTTCTTTCCTATTCCGCGTACAGCGTTTTCAACGATTTCTCTTTTTTCGTATTCAGCGTGCAGCCATTTCAACGATATCACTATTTCGTATTCAGCGTACAGCGATTTCTACGATTTCTCTTTCGTATTCAGCCTATAGCGATTTCAACCATTTCACTTTTTCGTATTCAGCGTACAACGATTTCAACGATTTCTCTTCTTTCGTATTCAGCCTACAGCAATTTCAACTATTTCTCATTTTCGTAATCTGCGTACAGCTATTTTTCAACGATTTCTCTTCTTTCGTATTCAGCGTACAGCGATTTCAACGTTTTCACTTTTTCGTATTCATTGTACAGCGATTTCAACTATTTCACTTTCTCGTATTCTGCGTACAGCGATTTCAACGATTTTTTTTTCGTATTCAGCCTGCAGCGATTTCAACGATTTAACTTTCTCCGTATTCAGCGTACAGCGATTTCAACGATTTCTCTTCTTTCGTATTCAGCCTACAGCGATTTCATCGATTTCACATTTTATTATTCAGCGTACAGCGATTTCAACGATTTCTCTTCTTTCGTATTCAGCCCACAGCGATTTCAACGATTTCTCCTCTTTCGTATTCTGCCTACAGCGATTTCAACGATTTCACTTTTTCCGTATGAAGCGTACAGCGATTTCAACGATTTCTCTTGTTTCGTATTCTGCCTAGAGCGGTTTCAATGATTCCTCTTCTTTCGTATTCAGCCTACAGCGATTTCAACGATTTCTCTTCCTTCCTATTCCGCGTACAGCGTTTTCAACGATTTCTCTTTTTTCGTATTCAGCGTGCAGCCATATCAACGATATCCCTATTTCGTATTCTGCGTACAGCGATTTCTACGATTTCTCTTCTTTCGTATTCAGCCTACAGCGATTTCAACCATTTCACTTTTTCGTATTCGGCGTACAACGATTTCTCTTCTTTCGTATTCAGCCTACAGCAATTTCAACTATTTCACTTTTTCGTAATCAGCGTACAGCATTTTTCAACGATTTCTCTTCTTTCGTATTCAGCCTACAGCGATTTCAACGATTTCTCTTCTTCCGTATTCAGCCTACAGCGATTTCAACGATTTTACTTTTTCGTATACAGCCTATAGCGATTTCAACGCTTTCTCATCTTTCGTATTCAGCCTCCTGCGATTTCAACGATTTCACTTTTTCGTATTCAGCGTACAGCGATTTCAACGATTTCTCTTTTTTCCTATTCAACGTACAGCGATTTCATAGATTTCTCTTCTTTCGTATTCAGACCACAGCGATTTCAACTATTTCACTTTTTCGTAGTCATCGTACACCGATTTCAACTATTTCTCTTCTTTCGTATTCAGGCTACAGCAATTTCGACTATTTCACTTTTTCTTAATCAGCGTACAGCTATTTTTCAACGATTACTCTTCTTTCGTATTCAGCCTACAGCGATTTTAACGATTTCTCTTCTTTCGTATTCAGAATACACCGATTTCAACGATTTCACCTCTTTCGTATTCAGCCTACAGCGATTTCAACGATTTGACTTTTTCCGTATTAAGCGTACAGCGATTTCAACGATTTCTCTTGTTTCGTATTTAGCCTCGAGCGATTTCAACGATTCTTCTTCTTTCGTATTCAGCTTACTGTGATTTCAACGATTTCTCTTCTTTCCTATTCCGCGTACAGCGTTTTCAACGATTTCTCTTTTTTCGTATTCATCGTGCAGCCATTTCAACGGTATCACTATTTCGTATTCAGCGTACAGCGATTTCTACGATTTCTCTTTCGTATTCAGCCTATAGCGATTTCAACGATTTCACTTTTTCGTATTCAGCGTACAACGATTTCAACGATTTCTCTTATTTCGTATTCAGCCTACAGCAATTTCAACTATTTCACTTTTTCGTAATCAGCGTACAGCTATTTTTCAACGATTTCTCTTCTTTCGTATTCAGCCTACAGCGATTTCAACGATTTCTCTTCTTTCGTATTCAGCCTACAGCGATTTCAACGATTTCACTTTTTCGTATTCAGCGTACAGCGATTTTTAACGATTTCTCTTCTTTCGTTTTCAGCCTACAGCGATTTCAACAATTTCACTTTTTTTGTATTCACCCTACAGCGATTTCAACGATTTCTCTTTCGTATTCAGCCTACAGCGATTTCAACGATTTCACTTTTTCGTATTCAGCGTACAGCGATTTCAACGATTTCTCTTCTTTCGTATTCAGACTACAACGATTTCAACGATTTCACTTTTTCGTATTCTGCGTATAGCGATTTCAAAGATTTCTCTTCTTTCGTATTCAGCCTACAGTTATTTCAACTTTTTCACTTTTTCGTATTCAGCGTGCAGCGATTTCAACGATTTCACTTTTTCGTATTCAGCGTACAGCGATTTCAACGATTTCTCTTTCGTTTTCATCCTACAGCGATTTCAACGATTTCACATTTTTCGTATTCTGCGTACAGCGATTTCAACGATTTCTCTTCTTTCTTATTCAGATTACAGCGATTTCAACGATTTCACTTTTTCCAATTCTACGTACAGCGATTTCAACTATTTCTCTTCTTTTGTATTCAGACTACAACGATTTCAACAATTTCGTATTTTCGTATTCAGCGTACAGCGATTTCAACGGTTTCTCTTCTTTCGTATTCAGCCCACAGCGATTTCAACGATTTCACTTTTTCGTATTCAGCGTACAGCGATTTCAACTATTTCTCTTCTTTCGTATTCAGCCTACAGCAATTTCAACTATTTCACTTTTTCGTAGTCAGCGTACAGCAATTTTTCAACGATTTCTCTTTCGTATTCTGCCTACAGCGATTTCTACGATTTCTCTTCTTTCCTATGCAGCCTACAGCGATTTCAACGATTTCACTTTTTCGTATTCATCGTACAGCGATTATTAACGATTTCTCTTCTTTCGTTTTCAGCCTACAGCGATTTCAACGATTTCACTTTTTCGTATTCAGCGTACAGCGATTGCAACGATTTCTCTTTTTTCCTATTCAGCGTACAGCGATTTCATAGATTTCTCTTCAATCGTATTCAGCCATCAGCGATTTCAACGATTTCACTTTTTCGTATTCTGGCTACAGCGATTTCAACTATTTCACTTTTTAATATTCAGCGTACAGAAATTTCAACGATTTCTCTTCTTTCGTATTCAGCCTACAGCGATTTCAACGATTTCACTTTTACGTATTCTGCTTACAGCGATTTCAACAACTTCTCTTCCTTCGTATTCAGCCTACAGCGATTTCAACGACTTCACTTTTTCGTATTCAGCGTACAGCGATTTCAACGATTTCTCTACTTTCCTATTCAGCGTACAGCGATTTCATAGATTTCTCTTCTTTCGTATTCAGCCTACAGTGATTTCAACGATTTCACTTTTTTGTATTCAGCGTACAGCGATTTCAACGGTTTCTCTTTCGTTTTCAGCCTACAGCGATTTCAACTATTTCACATTTTCGTAATCAGCGTACAGCGATTTCAACGATTTCTCTGCTTTCGTATTCAGCCTACAGCGATTTCAACGATTTCTCTTTTTTCGAATTCAGCCTACAGCGATTTCAACGATATCACTTTTTCGTATTCAGCGTACAGCGATTTCTACGATTAATCTTGTTTCGTATTCAGCCTACAGCGATTTCAACGATTTCATTTTATCGTATTCAGCGTACAGCGATTTCAACAATTTCTCTTCTTTCGTATCAGAATACAGCGATTTCTACGATTTCACCTTTTCGTGTTCTGCGTACAGCGATTTCAACGATTTCTCCTCTTTCGTATTCAGCCTACAGCGATTTCAACGATTTCACTTTTTCGTATTCAACGTACAGCGATTTCAACGATTTCTCTTCTTTCGTATTCAGCCTACAGCGATTTCAACTGTTTCACTTTTTCGTATTCAGCGTACAGCGATTTCAACGATTTCTCTTCTTTCGTATTAGGCCTACAGCTATTTCAACTATTTCACTTTTTCCTATTCAGCGTGCAGCGATTTCAACGATTTCTCTCCTTTCGTATTCAGCCTACAGCGATTTCAACGTTTTCACTTTTTCGTATTCAGTGTACAGCGATTTCAACAATTTCTCTTTTTCCGTATTCAGCCTACAGCGATTTGAACGATTTCTCTTCTTTCTTATTCAGCCTACACGGATTTCAACGATTTCACTTTTTCGTATTCTGCCTACAGGGATTTCAACGATTTCATTTTTTCGTATTCTGCGTACAGCAATTTCAACGATTTCCCTTCTTTCGTTTTCAGCCTACAGTGATTTCAACAATTTCACTTTTTCGAATTCAGCGTACAGCGATTTCAACGATTTCTCTTCTTTCGTATTCAGCCTACAGCGATTTCAACGATTTCACTTTTTCGTATTCGGCCTACAGCGATTACCACGATTTCTCTTGTTTCGTATTCTGACAACAGCAATTTCAACGATTTCATTTTTTCGTATTCAGCTTACAGCGATTTCAACGATTTCTCTTCTTTCGTATTCAGCCTACAGCGCTTTCAACGATTTTTCTTCTTTCGTAAATCGCGTACAGCCATTTCAACTATTTCAGTTTTTCATGTATTCAGCGTACTTCGATTTCCACTATTTCACTTTTTCGTATTCAGCGTATTGCGATTTCAACGATTTCCCTTCTTTCGTATTCAGCCTACAGCGATATCGAAGATTTCACATTTTAGTATTCAGCCTACAGCGATTTCAACGATTTCTCTTCTTTCGTATTCAGCCTACAGCGATTTCAACTATTTCAATTTTTCGTATTCAGCGTGCAGCGATTTCAACGATTTCTCTTCTTTCGTATTCAGCCTACAGCGATTTCAACGATTTCACTTTTTCGTATTCAGCATACAGCGATTTCAACGATTTCCCCTCTTTCGTATTCATCCTACAGCGATTTCAACGATTTCACTTTTTCCGAATTCAGCGTACAGCGATATCAACGATTTCTCTCCTTTCGTATTCAGCCTACAGAGATTTCAACGATTTCACTTTTTCGTATTCAGCGTACAGCGATTTCAACGATATCTCTTCTTTCCTATTCAGCGTACAGCGATTTCATAGATTTCTCTTCTTTCGTATTCAGCGTACAGCGATTTCAACTGTTTCACTTTCTAATAATCAGCGTACAGCGATTTCAACGATTTTTCTTCTTTCGTATTCGGCCTACAGCGATTTCAACGATTTCACTTTTTCGTATTCGGCGTACAGCGATTTCAACAATTTCTCTTCTTTCCTATTCAACGTACAGCGATTTCAACGATTTCTCTTCTTTCGTAGTCAGCCTACAGAGATTACAACGATTTCTCTTTTTCGTATTCAGCGTACAGCGATATCAACGAATTCTCTTCTTTCGTATTCAGCCTACAGCGATTTCAACGATTTCACATTTTCGTATTCAGCGTACATCGATTTCAACGATTTGTCTTCTTTCCTGTTCAGCGTACACCGATTTCATAGATTTCTCTTCTTTCGTATTCAGCCTACAGCGATTTCAACGATTTCACTTTTTCGTATTCAGCGTACAGCGATTTCAACGATTTCTCTTCTTTCGTATTCAGCCTACAGCGATTTCAACTAGTTCACTTTATCGTAATCAGCGTATAGCGATTTCAACGATTTCTCTTCTTTCCTATTCAGCCTACTGCAATTTCAACGATTTCTCTTATTTCGTATTCTGCCTAGAACGATTTCACTTTTTCGTATTCAGCGTACAGCGATTTCAACGATTTCTCTTCCTTCGTTTTCAGCCTACAGCGATTTCAACGATTTCACTTTTTTCGTATTCAGCGTACAGCGATTTCAACGATTTCTCTTCTTTGGTATTCAGCCTACAGGGATTTCAACGATTTCACTTTTTCGTATTTAGCCCACAGCGATTTCAACTATTTCACTTTTTCGTTTTGAGCTAACAGCGATTTCAACGATTTCTCATCTTTCGTATTCTGCCTAAAAGGATTTAAATGATTTCACTTTTTCGCATTCTGCGTACAGCGATTTCAACGGTTTCTCTTCTTTCGTATTCAGCCTACAGCGATTTCAACTACTTCACTTTTTCGTATTAAGCGTACAGCGATTTCAACGATTTCTCTTCTTTCGTATTCAGCCTACAGCAATTTCAACTATTTCACTTTTTCGTAATCTGCGTACAGCAATTTTTCAACGATTTCTCTTCTTTCGTATTCTGCCTACAGCGATTTCCACGATTTCACTTCTTTCGTATTCACCCTACAGCGATTTCAACTATTTCAATTTTTCGTATTCACCGTACAGCGACTTCAACGATTTCTCTTCTTTCGTATTCAGCCTACAGCGATTTCAACGATTTCACTTTTTCGTATTCAGCGTACAGCGATTTCAACGATTTCTCCTCTTTCGTATTCATCCTATAGCGATTTCAACGATTTCACTTTTTCCGTATTCAGCGTACAGCGATATCAACGATTTCTATTCTTTCGTATTCAGCCTACAGCGATTTCAACTATTTCACTTTCTAATAATCAGCGTACAGCGATTTCAACGATTTCTCTTCTTTCGTATTCGGCCTACAGCGATTTCAACGAATTCACTTTTTCGTATTCAGCGTACAGCGATTTCAACTATTTCTCTTCTTTCCTATTCAGCGTACAGCGATTTCAACGATTTCTCTTCTTTCGTAGTCAGCCTACAGCGATATTAACGATTTCACTTTTTTGTATTCAGCGTACAGCGATTTCAACGACTTCTCTTCTTTCGTATTCAGCCTACAGAGATTTCAACGATTTCACATTTTCGTATTCTGCGTACAGCGATTTCAACGACTTCTCTTCTTTCCTATTCAGCGTACAGCGATTTCATAGATTTCTCTTCTTTCGTATTCAGCCTACAGCGATTTCAACTATTTCACTTTCTAATAATCAGCGTACAGCGATTTCAACGATTTCTCTTCTTTCGTATTCGGCCTAAAGCGATTTCAACGATTTCACTTATTCGTATTCAGCGTACAGCGATTTCCACAATTTCTCTTATTTCCTATTCAGCTTACAGCGATTTCAACGATTTCACATCTTTCGTAGTCAGCCTACAGCGATTTCAACGATTTCACTTTTTCGTATTCAGCGTACAGCGATTTCAACGACTTCTCTTCTTTCGTATTCACCCTACAGCGATTTCAACGATTTCACTTTTTCGTATTCAGCGTACAGCAATTTCAACGATTTCTCTTCTTTCCTATTCAGCGTACACCGATTTCATAGATTTCTCTTCTTTCGTATTCAGCCTACAGCGATTTCAAAGATTTCACATTTTATTATTCAGCGTACAGCGATTTCAACGATTTCTCTTCTTTCGTATTCAGCCTACAGCGATTTCAACGATTTCTCTTCTTTCCTATTCAGCCTACTGCAATTTCAACGATTTCTTTTATTTCGTATTCTGCCTAGAACGATTTCACTTTTTCGTATTCAGCGTACAGCGATTTCAACGATTTCTCTTCCTTCGTTTTCAGCCTACAGCGATTTCAACGATTTCACTTTTTTCGTATTCTGCGTACAGCGATTTCAACGATTTCTCTTCTTTGGTATTCAGCCTACAGGGATTTCAACGATTTCACTTTTTCGTATTTAGCCTACAGCGATTTCAAATATTTCACTTTTTCGTTTTGAGCTAACAGCGATTTCAACGATTTCTCATCTTTCGTATTCTGCCTAAAAGGATTTCAATGATTTCACTTTTTCGCATTCTGCGTACAGCGATTTCAACGGTTTCTCTTCTTTCGTATTCAGCCTACAGCGATTTCAACTACTTCACTTTTTCGTATTAGGCGTACAGCGATTTAATCGATTTCTCTTCTTTCGTATTCAGCCTACAGCAATTTCAACTATTTCACTTTTTCGTAATCTGCGTACAGCAATTTTTCAACGATTTCTCTTCTTTCGTATTCAGCCTACAGCGATTTCAACGATTTCACTTCTTTCGTATTCACCCTACAGCGATTTCAACTATTTCAATTTTTCGTATTCACCGTACAGCGATTTCAACGATTTCTCTTCTTTCGTATTCAGCCTATAGCGATTTCAACGATTTCACTTTTTCGTATTCTGCGTACAGCGATTTCAACGATTTCTCTTTCGTATTCATCCTATAGCGATTTCAACGATTTCACTTTTTCCGTATTCAGCGTACAGCGATATCAACGATTTCTATTCTTTCGTATTCAGCCTACAGCGATTTCAACTATTTCACTTTCTAATAATCAGCGTACAGCGATTTCAACGATTTCTCTTCTTTCGTATTCGGCCTACAGCGATTTCAACGAATTCACTTTTTCGTATTCAGCGTACAGCGATTTCAACTATTTCTCTTCTTTCCTATTCAGCGTACAGCGATTTCAACGATTTCTCTTCTTTCGTAGTCAGCCTACAGCGATATCAACGATTTCACTTTTTTGTATTCAGCGTACAGCGATTTCAACGACTTCTCTTCTTTCGTATTCAGCCTACAGAGATTTCAACGATTTCACATTTTCGTATTCTGCGTACAGCGATTTCAACGACTTCTCTTCTTTCCTATTCAGCGTACAGCGATTTCATAGATTTCTCTTCTTTCGTATTCAGCCTACAGCGATTTCAACTATTTCACTTTCTAATAATCAGCGTACAGCGATTTCAACGATTTCTCTTCTTTCGTATTCGGCCTACAGCGATTTCAACGATTTCACTTATTCGTATTCAGCGTACAGCGATTTCCACAATTTCTCTTATTTCCTATTCAGCGTACAGCGATTTCAACGATTTCACATCTTTCGTAGTCAGCCTACAGCGATTTCAACGATTTCACTTTTTCGTATTCAGCGTACAGCGATTTCAACGACTTCTCTTCTTTCGTATTCACCCTACAGCGATTTCAACGATTTCACTTTTTCGTATTCAGCGTACAGCAATTTCAACGATTTCTCTTCTTTCCTATTCAGCGTACACCGATTTCATAGATTTCTCTTCTTTCGTATTCAGCCTACAGCGATTTCGACGATTTCACTTTTTCGTATTCAGCGTACAGCGATTTCAACGATTTCTCTTCTTTCGTATTCAGCCTACAGCGATTTCAACTATTTCACTTTATCGTAATCAGCGTATAACGATTTCAACGATTTCTCTTCTTTTGTATTCAGCCTGCAGCAATTTTTTAACGATTTCTCTTATTTCGTATTCAGCCTACAACGATTTCACTTTTTCGTATTCAGCGTACAGCGATTTCAACGATTTCTCTTCTTTCGTTTTCAGCCTACAGCGATTTCAACGATTTCACTTTTTTCGTATTCAGCGTACAGGGATTTCAAAGATTTCTCTTTCGTATTCAGACTACAGGGATTTCAACGATTTCAATTTTTCGTATTCTGCGTACAGCGATTTCAGCTATTTCACTTTTTCGTTTTGAGCTTACTGCGATTTCAACGATTTCTCATCTTTCGTATTCAGCCTAAAAGGATTTCCATGATTTCACTTTTTCGTATTCTGCGTACAGCGATTTCAACGACTTCACTTTTTCGTATTGAGCGTACAGCGATTTGAACGATTTCTCTTGTTTCGTATTCTGCCTAGAGCGATTTCAACTATTTCATTTTTTCGTATTCAGCGTACAGCGGTTTGAACGATTTCTCTTCTTTCGTATTCAGCCTACAGCGATTTCAACGATTTCGTTTCTTTCGTATTCAGCCTATAGGGATTTCTACGATTTCACTTTTTCGTATTCTGCGTACAGCGATTTCAACTATTTCACTTTTTCGTTTTCAGCTTACAGCGATTTCAACGATTTCTCATCTTTCGTATTCAGCCTAAAAGGATTTCAGTGATTTCACTTTTTCGTATTCTGCGTACAGCGATTTCAAAGGTTACTCTTCTTTCGTATTTAGCCTACAGCGATTTCAACGACTTCACTTTTTCGTATTAAGCGTACAGCGATTTCAACGATTTCTCTTGTTTCGTATTCAGCCTAGAGCGATTTCAACGATTTCATTTTTTCGTATTCTGCGTACAGCGGTTTCAACGTTTCCTTTACTTTCGTATTCAGCCAACAGCAATTTCTACTATTTCACTTTTTCGTAATCAGCGTACAACAATTTTTCAACGATTTCTCTTCTTTCGTATTCAGCCTACAGCGATTTCTACGATTTCTATTCTTTCGTATTCAGTCTACAGCGATTTCAACGATTTCACATTTTCGTATTCAGCGTACAGCGATTTCTAACGATTTCTCTTCTTTCGTTTTCAGCCTACAGCGATTTCAACTATTTCACTTTTTTTGTATTCACCGTACAGCGATTTCAACGATTTCTCATCTTTCGTATTCAGCCTAAAGGGATTACATTGATTTCACTTTTTCGTATTCAGCGTACAGCGATTTCAACGATTTCTCTTCTTTCGAATTCAGCCTACAGCGATTTCAACGATTTCACTTTTTCGTATTCAGCCTATAGCGATTTCAACGCTTTCTCATCTTTCGTATTCAGCCTACTGCGATTTCAACGATTTCACTTTTTCGTATTCAGCGTACAGCGATTTCAACGATTTCTCTTTTTTCCTATTCAGCGTACAGCGATTTCAACGATTTCATTTTTTCGTATTCGGCGTACAGCGGTTTCAACGATTTCTCTTCTTTCGTATTCTGCCTACAGCGATTTCAACGATTTCTCTTCTTTCGTATTCAGCGTACAGCGATTTCAACGTTTTCACTTTTTCGTATTCATTGTACAGCGATTTCAACTATTTCACTTTCTCGTATTCTGCGTACAGCGATTTCAACGATTTTTTTTTCGTATTCAGCCTGCAGCGATTTCAACGATTTAACTTTCTCCGTATTCAGCGTACAGCGATTTCAACGATTTCTCTTCTTTCGTATTCAGCCTACAGCGATTTCAAAGATTTCACATTTTATTATTCAGCGTACAGCGATTTCAACGATTTCTCTTCTTTCGTATTCAGCCTACACCGATTTCTACGATTTCTCCTCTTTCTTATTCAGCCTACAGCGATTTCAACGATTTCTCTTGTTTCGTATTCAGCCTAGAGCGGTTTCAATGATTCCTCTTCCTTCGTATTCAGAATACACCGATTTCAACGATTTCTCCTCTTTCGTATTCAGCCTACAGCGATTTCAACGATTTCACTTTATCCGTATTAAGCGTACAGCGATTTCAACGATTTGTCTTGTTTCGTATATGGCCTAGAGCGATTTCAACGATTCCTCTTCTTTCGTATTCAGCTTACTGTGATTTCAACGATTTCTCTTCTTTCCTATTCCGCGTACAGCGTTTTCAACGATTTCCCTTTTTTCGTATTCAGCGTGCAGCCATTTCAACGATATCACTATTTCGTATTCAGCGTACAGCTATTTCTACGATTTCTCTTTCGTATTCAGCCTATAGCGATTTCAACCATTTCACTTTTTCGTATTCAGCGTACAACGATTTCAACGATTTCTCTTCTTTCGTATTCAGCCTACAGCAATTTCAACTATTTCTCATTTTCGTAATCAGCGTACAGCTATTTTTCAACGATTTCTTTCTTTTGTATTCAGCGTACAGCGATTTCAACGTTTTCACTTTTTCGTATTCATTGTACAGCGATTTCAACTATTTCACTTTCTCGTATTCTGCGAACAGCGATTTCAACGTTTTTTTTTTGTATTCAGCCTGCAGCGATTTCAACGATTTAACTTTCTCCGTATTCAGCGTACAGCGATTTCAACGATTTCTCTTCTTTCGTATTCAGCCTACAGCGATTTCAACGATTTCACTTTTTATTATTCAGCGTACAGCGATTTCAACGATTTCTCTTCTTTCGTATTCAGCCCACAGCGATTTCAACGATTTCTCCTCTTTCGTATTCAGCCTACAGCGATTTCAACGATTTCACTTTTTCCGTATGAAGCGTACAGCGATTTCAACGGTTTCTCTTGTTTCGTATTCTGCCTAGAGCGGTTTCAATGATTCCTCTTCTTTCGTATTCAGCCTACAGCGATTTCAACGATTTCTCTTCCTTCCTATTCCGCGTACAGCGTTTTCAACGATTTCTCTTTTTTCGTATTCAGCGTGCAGCCATTTCAACGATATCACTATTTCGTATTCTGCGTACAGCGATTTTTACGATTTCTCTTCTTTCGTATTCAGCCTACAGCGATTTCAACCATTTCACTTTTTCGTATTCGGCGTACAACGATTTCTCTTCTTTCGTATTCAGCCTACAGCAATTTCAACTATTTCACTTTTTTGTAATCAGCGTAAAGCAATTTTTCAACGATTTCTCTTCTTTCGTATTCAGCCTACAGCGATTTCAACGATTTCTCTTCTTTCGTATACAGCCCACAGCGATTTCAACGATTTCACTTTTTCGTATTCAGCCTATAGCGATTTCAACGCTTTCTCGTCTTTCGTATTCAGCCTCCTGCGATTTCAACGATTTCACTTTTTCGTATTCAGCGTACAGCGATTTCAACGATTTCTCTTTTTTCCTATTCAGCGTACAGCGATTTCATAGATTTCTCTTCTTTCGTATTCAGGCCACAGCGATTTCAACGATTTCACTTTTTCGTAATCAGCGTACAGCAATTTTTCAACGATTTCTCTTCTTTCGTATTCAGCCTCCAGCGATTTTAACGATTTCTATTCTTTCGTATTCAGAATACACCGATTAAAACGATTTCCCCTCTTTCGTATTCAGCCTACAGCGATTTCAACGATTTCACTTTTTCCGTATTAAGCGTACAGCGATTTCAACGATTTCTCTTGTTTCGTATTTAGCCTAGAGCGATTTCAACGATTCTTCTTCTTTCGTATTCAGCTTACTGTGATTTCAACGATTACTCTTCTTTCCTATTCCGCGTATAGCGATTTCAACGATTTCACTTTATCGTATTCAGCGTACAACGATTTCTCTTCTTTCGTATTCAGCCTACAGCAATTTCAACTATTTCACTTTTTCGTAATCAGCGTACAGCAATTTTTCAACGATTTCTCTTCTTTCGTATTCAGCCTACAGCGATTTCAACGATTTCTCTTCTTTCGTATTCAGCCTACAGCAATTTCAACGATTTCACTTTTTCGTATTCAGCCTATAGCGATTTCAACGCCTTCTCATCTTTCGTATTCAGCCTCCTGCGATTTCAACGATTTCACTTTTTCGTATTCAGCGTACAGCGATTTCAACGATTTCTCCTTTTTCCTATTCAGCGTACAGCGATTTCATAGATTTCTCTTCTTTCGTATTCAGGCCACAGCGATTTCACTTTTTCGTATTCAGCGTACAGCGATTTCAACTATTTCTCTTCTTTCGTATTCAGGCTACAGAAATTTCGACTATTTCACTTTTTCGTAATCAGCGTACAGCAATTTTTCAACGATTACTCTTCTTTCGTATTCAGCCTACAGCGATTTTAACGATTTCTCTTCTTT
This sequence comes from Periplaneta americana, assembly GCF_040183065.1. Taxonomy (NCBI): domain Eukaryota; kingdom Metazoa; phylum Arthropoda; class Insecta; order Blattodea; family Blattidae; genus Periplaneta; species Periplaneta americana. The sequence goes on from NC_091118.1 coordinate 4,553,900, forward strand.
CGTATTTAGAATACACCGATTTCAACGATTTCCCCTCTTTCGTATTCAGCCTACAGCGATTTCAACGATTTGACTTTTTCCGTATTAAGCGTACAGCGATTTCAACGATTTCTCTTGTTTCGTATTTAGCCTAGAGCGATTTCAACGATTCTTCTTCTTTCGGATTCAGACTGTGATTTCAACGATTTCTCTTCTTTCCTATTCCGCGTACAGCGTTTTCAACGATTTCCCTTTTTTCGTATTCAGCGTGCAGCCATTTCAACGATATCACTATTTCGTATTCAGCGTACAGCGATTTCTACGATTTCTCTTTCGTATTCAGCCTATAGCGATTTCAACGATTTCACTTTTTCATATTCAGCGTACAACGATTTCAACGATTTCTCTTCTTTCGTATTCAGCCTACAGCAATTTCAACTATTTCACTTTTTCGTAATCAGCGTACAGCTATTTTTCAACGATTTCTCTTCTTTCGTATTCAGCCTACAGCGATTTCAACGATTTCACTTTTTCGTATTCAGCGTACAGCGATTTTTAACGATTTCTCTTCTTTCGTTTTCAGCCTACAGCGATTTCTACAATTTCACTTTTTTTGTATTCACCCTACAGCGATTTCAACGATTTCTCTTTCGTATTCAGCCTACAGCGATTTCAACGATTTCACTTTTTCGTATTCAGCGTACAGCGATTTCAACGATTTCTCTTCTTTCGTATTCACACTACATCGATTTCAACGATTTCACTTTTTCGTATTCAGCGTATAGCGATTTCAAAGATTTCTCTTCTTTCGTATTCAGCCTACAGTTATTTCAACTTTTTCACTTTTTCGTATTCAGCGTGGAGCGATTTCAACGATTTCTCTTCTTTCGTATTCAGCCTACAGCGATTTCAAAGATTTCACATTTTATTATTCAGCGTACAGCGATTTCAACGATTTCTCTTCTTTCGTATTCAGCCTACAGCGATTTCAACGATTTCTCCTCTTTCTTATTCAGCCTACAGCGATTTCAACGATTTCACTTTTTCCGTATTAAGCGTACAGCGATGTCAACGATTTCTCTTGTTTCGTATTCAGCCTAGAGCGGTTTCAATGATTCCTCTTCCTTCGTATTCAGAATACACCGATTTCAACGATTTCTCCTCTTTCGTATTCAGCCTACAGCGATTTCAACGATTTCACTTTTTCCGTATTAAGCGTACAGCGATTTCAACGATTTGTCTTGTTTCGTATATGGCCTAGAGCGATTTCAACGATTCCTCTTTTTTTCGTATTCAGCTTACTGTGATTTCAACGATTTCTCTTCTTTCCTATTCCGCGTACAGCGTTTTCAACGATTTCTCTTTTTTCGTATTCAGCGTGCAGCCATTTCAACGATATCACTATTTCGTATTCAGCGTACAGCGATTTCTACGATTTCTCTTTCGTATTCAGCCTATAGCGATTTCAACCATTTCACTTCTTCGTATTCAGCGTACAACGATTTCAACGATTTCTCTTCTTTCGTATTCAGCCTACAGCAATTTCAACTATTTCTCATTTTCGTAATCAGCGTACAGCTATTTTTCAACGATTTCTCTTCTTTCGTATTCAGCGTACAGCGATTTCAACGTTTTCACTTTTTCGTATTCATTGTACAGCGATTTCAACTATTTCACTTTCTCGTATTCTGCGAACAGCGATTTCAACGATTTTTTTTTCGTATTCAGCCTGCAGCGATTTCAACGATTTAACTTTCTCCGTATTCAGCGTACAGCGATTTCAACGATTTCTCTTCTTTCGTATTCAGCCTACAGCGATTTCAACGATTTCACATTTTATTATTCAGCGTACAGCGATTTCAACGATTTCTCTTCTTTCGTATTCAGCCCACAGCGATTTCAACGATTTCTCCTCTTTCGTATTCAGCCTACAGCGATTTCAACGATTTCACTTTTTCCGTATGAAGCGTACAGCGATTTCAACGGTTTCTCTTGTTTCGTATTCTGCCTAGAGCGGTTTCAATGATTCCTCTTCTTTCGTATTCAGCCTACAGCGATTTCAACGATTTCTCTTCCTTCCTATTCCGCGTACAGCGTTTTCAACGATTTCTCTTTTTTCGTATTCAGCGTGCAGCCATATCAACGATATCACTATTTCGTATTCTGCGTACAGCGATTTTTACGATTTCTCTTCTTTCGTATTCAGCCTACAGCGATTTCAACAATTTCACTTTTTCGTATTCGGCGTACAACGATTTCTCTTCTTTCGTATTCAGCCTACAGCAATTTCAACTATTTCACTTTTTTGTAATCAGCGTACAGCAATTTTTCAACGATTTCTCTTCTTTCGTATTCAGCCTACAGCGATTTCAACGATTTCTCTTCTTTCGTATTCAGCATACAGCGATTTCAACGATTTCACTTTTTCGTATTCAGCCTATAGCGATTTCAACGCTTTCTCATCTTTCGTATTCAGCCTCCTGCGATTTCAACGATTTCACTTTTTCGTATTCAGCGTACAGCGATTTCAACGATTTCTCTTTTTTCCTATTCAGCGTACAGCGATTTCATAGATTTCTCTTCTTTCGTATTCAGGCCACAGCGATTTCAACGATTTCACTTTTTCGTAATCAGCGTACAGCAATTTTTCAACGATTTCTCTTCTTTCGTATTCAGCCTACAGCGATTTTAACGATTTCTATTCTTTCGTATTCAGAATACACCGATTAAAACGATTTCCCCTCTTTCGTATTCAGCCTACAGCGATTTCAACGATTTCACTTTTTCCGTATTAAGCGTACAGCGATTTCAACGATTTCTCTTGTTTCGTATTTAGCCTAGAGCGATTTCAACGATTCTTCTTCTTTCGTATTCAGTTTACTGTGATTTCAACGATTACTCTTCTTTCCTATTCCGCGTACAGCGATTTCAACGATTTCACTTTTTCGTATTCAGCGTACAACGATTTCTCTTCTTTCGTATTCAGCCTACAGCAATTTCAACTATTTCACTTTTTCGTAATCAGCGTACAGCAATTTTTCAACGATTTCTCTTCTTTCGTATTCAGCCTACAGCGATTTCAACGATTTCTCTTCTTTCGTATTCAGCCTACAGCAATTTCAACGATTTCACTTTTTCGTATTCAGCCTATAGCGATTTCAACGCTTTCTCATCTTTCGTATTCAGCCTCCTGCGATTTCAACGATTTCACTTTTTCGTATTCAGCGTACAGCGATTTCAACGATTTCTCTTTTTTCCTATTCAGCGTACAGCGATTTCATAGATTTCTCTTCTTTCGTATTCAGGCCACAGCGATTTCAACGATTTCACTTTTTCGTATTCAGCGTACAGCGATTTCAACTATTTCTCTTCTTTCGTATTCAGGCTACAGAAATTTCGACTATTTCACTTTTTCGTAATCAGCGTACAGCAATTTTTCAACGATTACTCTTCTTTCGTATTCAGCCTACAGCGATTTTAACGATTTCTCTTCTTTCGTATTCAGAATACACCGATTTCAACGATTTCCCCTCTTTCGTATTCAGCCTACAGCGATTTCAACGATTTGACTTTTTCCGTATTAAGCGTACAGCGATTTCAACGATTTCTCTTGTTTCGTATTTAGCCTAGAGCGATTTCAACGATTCTTCTTTCGGATTCAGCTTACTGTGATTTCAACGATTTCTCTTCTTTCCTATTCCGCGTACAGCGTTTTCAACGATTTCCCTTTTTTCGTATTCAGCGTGCAGCCATTTCAACGATATCACTATTTCGTATTCAGCGTACAGCGATTTCTACGATTTCTCTTTCGTATTCAGCCTATAGCGATTTCAACGATTTCACTTTTTCGTATTCAGCGTACAACGATTTCAACGATTTCTCTTCTTTCGTATTCAGCCTACAGCAATTTCAACTATTTCACTTTTTCGTAATCAGCGTACAGCTATTTTTCAACGATTTCTCTTCTTTCGTATTCAGCCTACAGCGATTTCAACGATTTCTCTTCTTTCGTATTCAGCCTACAGCGATTTCAACGATTTCACTTTTTCGTATTCAGCGTACAGCGATTTTTAACGATTTCTCTTCTTTCGTTTTCAGCCTACAGCGATTTCAACAATTTCACTTTTTTTGTATTCACCCTACAGCGATTTCAACGATTTCTCTTTCGTATTCAGCCTACAGCGATTTCAACGATTTCACTTTTTCGTATTCAGCGTACAGCGATTTCAACGATTTCTCTTTTTTCGTATTCAGACTACAACGATTTCAACGATTTCACTTTTTCGTATTCAGCGTATAGCAATTTCAAAGATTTCTCTTCTTTCGTATTCAGCCTACAGTTATTTCAACTTTTTCACTTTTTCGTATTCAGCGTGCAGCGAATTCAACGATTTCATTTTTTCGTATTCTGCGTACAGCGATTTCAACGATTTCTCTTTCGTTTTCATCCTACAGCGATTTCAACGATTTCACATTTTTCGTATTCTGCGTACAGCGATTTCAACGATTTCTCTTTTTTCCTATTCAGCGTACAGCGATTTCATAGATTTCTCTTCTTTCGTATTCAGGCCACAGCGATTCCAACGATTTCACTTTTTCGTATTCAGCGTACAGCGATTTCAACTATTTCTCTCCTTTCGTATTCAGGCTACAGAAATTTCGACTATTTCACTTTTTCGTAATCAGCGTACAGCAATTTTTCAACGATTACTCTTCTTTCGTATTCAGCCTACAGCGATTTTAACGATTTCTCTTCTTTCGTATTTAGAATACACCGATTTCAACGATTTCCCCTCTTTCGTATTCAGCCTACAGCGATTTCAACGATTTGACTTTTTCCGTATTAAGCGTACAGCGATTTCAACGATTTCTCTTGTTTCGTATTTAGCCTAGAGCGATTTCAACGATTCTTCTTCTTTCGGATTCAGCTTACTGTGATTTCAACGATTTCTCTTCTTTCCTATTCCGCGTACAGCGTTTTCAACGATTTCCCTTTTTTCGTATTCAGCGTGCAGCCATTTCAACGATATCACTATTTCGTATTCAGCGTACAGCGATTTCTACGATTTCTCTTTCGTATTCAGCCTATAGCGATTTCAACGATTTCACTTTTTCGTATTCAGCGTGCAACGATTTCAACGATTTCTCTTCTTTCGTATTCAGCCTACAGCAATTTCAACTATTTCACTTTTTCGTAATCAGCGTACAGCTATTTTTCAACGATTTCTCTTCTTTCGATATTCAGCCTACAGCGATTTCAACGATTTCTCTTCTTTCGTATTCAGCCTACAGCGATTTCAACGATTTCACTTTTTCGTATTCAGCGTACAGCGATTTTTAACGATTTCTCTTCTTTCGTTTTCAGCCTACAGCGATTTCAACAATTTCACTTTTTTTGTATTCACCCTACAGCGATTTCAACGATTTCTCTTTCGTATTCAGCCTACAGCGATTTCAACGATTTCACTTTTTCGTATTCAGCGTACAGCGATTTCAACGATTTCTCTTTCGTATTCAGACTACAACGATTTCAACGATTTCACTTTTTCGTATTCAGTTTATAGCGATTTCAAAGATTTCTCTTCTTTCGTATTCAGCCTACAGTTATTTCAACTTTTTCACTTTTTCGTATTCAGCGTGCAGCGATTTCAACGATTTCTCTTCTTTCGTATTCAGCCTACAGCGATTTCAAAGATTTCACATTTTATTATACAGCGTACAGCGATTTCAACGATTTCTCTTCTTTCGTATTCAGCCTACAGCGATTTCAACGATTTCTCCTCTTTCTTATTCAGCCTACAGCGATTTCAACGATTTCACTTTTTCCGTATTAAGCGTACAGCGATTTCAACGATTTCTCTTTTTTCCTATTCAGCGTACAGCGATTTCATAGATTTCTCTTCTTTCGTATTCAGGCCACAGCGATTTCAACGATTTCACTTTTTCGTATTCAGCGTACAGCGATTTCAACTATTTCTCTCCTTTCGTATTCAGGCTACAGAAATTTCGACTATTTCACTTTTTCGTAATCAGCGTACAGCAATTTTTCAACGATTACTCTTCTTTCGTATTCAGCCTACAGCGATTTTAACGATTTCTCTTCTTTCGTATTTAGAATACACCGATTTCAACGATTTCCCCTCTTTCGTATTCAGCCTACAGCGATTTCAACGATTTGACTTTTTCCGTATTAAGCGTACAGCGATTTCAACGATTTCTCTTGTTTCGTATTTAGCCTAGAGCGATTTCAACGATTCTTCTTCTTTCGGATTCAGCTTACTGTGATTTCAACGATTTCTCTTCTTTCCTATTCCGCGTACAGCGTTTTCAACGATTTCCCTTTTTTCGTATTCAGCGTGCAGCCATTTCAACGATATCACTATTTCGTATTCAGCGTACAGCGATTTCTACGATTTCTCTTTCGTATTCAGCCTATAGCGATTTCAACGATTTCACTTTTTCGTATTCAGCGTGCAACGATTTCAACGATTTCTCTTCTTTCGTATTCAGCCTACAGCAATTTCAACTATTTCACTTTTTCGTAATCAGCGTACAGCTATTTTTCAACGATTTCTCTTCTTTCGTATTCAGCCTACAGCGATTTCAACGATTTCTCTTCTTTCGTATTCAGCCTACAGCGATTTCAACGATTTCACTTTTTCGTATTCAGCGTACAGCGATTTTTAACGATTTCTCTTCTTTCGTTTTCAGCCTACAGCGATTTCAACAATTTCACTTTTTTTGTATTCACCCTACAGCGATTTCAACGATTTCTCTTTCGTATTCAGCCTACAGCGATTTCAACGATTTCACTTTTTCGTATTCAGCGTACAGCGATTTCAACGATTTCTCTTTCGTATTCAGACTACAACGATTTCAACGATTTCACTTTTTCGTATTCAGCGTATAGCGATTTCAAAGATTTCTCTTCTTTCGTATTCAGCCTACAGTTATTTCAACTTTTTCACTTTTTCGTATTCAGCGTGCAGCGATTTCAACGATTTCTCTTCTTTCGTATTCAGCCTACAGCGATTTCAAAGATTTCACATTTTATTATACAGCGTACAGCGATTTCAACGATTTCTCTTCTTTCGTATTCAGCCTACAGCGATTTCAACGATTTCTCCTCTTTCTTATTCAGCCTACAGCGATTTCAACGATTTCACTTTTTCCGTATTAAGCGTACAGCGATTTCAACGATTTCTCTTGTTTCGTATTCAGCCTAGAGCGGTTTCAATGATTCCTCTTCCCTCGTATTCAGAATACACCGATTTCAACGATTTCTCCTCTTTCGTATTCAGCCTACAGCGATTTCAACGATTTCACTTTTTCCGTATTAAGCGTACAGCGATTTCAACGATTTGTCTTGTTTCGTATATGGCCTAGAGCGATTTCAACGATTCCTCTTCTTTCGTATTCAGCTTACTGTGATTTCAACGATTTCTCTTCTTTCCTATTCCGCGTACAGCGTTTTCAACGATTTCTCTTTTTTCGTATTCAGCGTGCAGCCATTTCAACGATATCACTATTTCGTATTCAGCGTACAGCGATTTCTACGATTTCTCTTTCGTATTCAGCCTATAGCGATTTCAACCATTTCACTTTTTCGTATTCAGCGTACAACGATTTCAACGATTTCTCTTCTTTCGTATTCAGCCTACAGCAATTTCAACTATTTCTCATTTTCGTAATCAGCGTACAGCTATTTTTCAACGATTTCTCTTCTTTCGTATTCAGCGTACAGCGATTTCAACGTTTTCACTTTTTCGTATACATTGTACAGCGATTTCAACTATTTCACTTTCTCGTATTCTGCGAACAGCGATTTCAACGATTTTTTTTTCGTATTCAGCCTGCAGCGATTTCAACGATTTAACTTTCTCCGTATTCAGCGTACAGCGATTTCAACGATTTCTCTTCTTTCGTATTCAGCCTACAGCGATTTCAACGATTTCACATTTTATTATTCAGCGTACAGCGATTTCAACGATTTCTCTTCTTTCGTATTCAGCCCACAGCGATTTCAACGATTTCTCCTCTTTCGTATTCAGCCTACAGCGATTTCAACGATTTCACTTTTTCCGTATGAAGCGTACAGCGATTTCAACGGTTTCTCTTGTTTCGTATTCTGCCTAGAGCGGTTTCAATGATTCCTCTTCTTTCGTATTCAGCCTACAGCGATTTCAACGATTTCTCTTCCTTCCTATTCCGCGTACAGCGTTTTCAACGATTTCTCTCTTTTCGTATTCAGCGTGCAGCCATATCAACGATATCACTATTTCGTATTCTGCGTACAGCGATTTTTACGATTTCTCTTCTTTCGTATTCAGCCTACAGCGATTTCAACCATTTCACATTTTCGTATTCGGCGTACAACGATTTCTCTTCTTTCGTATTCAGCCTACAGCAATTTCAACTATTTCACTTTTTTGTAATCAGCGTACAGCAATTTTTCAACGATTTCTCTTCTTTCGTATTCAGCCTACAGCGATTTCAACGATTTCTCTTCTTTCGTATTCAGCCTACAGCGATTTCAACGATTTCACTTTTTCGTATTCAGCCTATAGCGATTTCAACGCTTTCTCGTCTTTCGTATTCAGCCTCCTGCGATTTCAACGATTTCACTTTTTCGTATTCAGCGTACAGCGATTTCAACGATTTCTCTTTTTTCCTATTCAGCGTACAGCGATTTCATAGATTTCTCTTCTTTCGTATTCAGGCCACAGCGATTTCAACGATTTCACTTTTTCGTAATCAGCGTACAGCAATTTTTCATCGATTTCTCTTCTTTCGTATTCAGCCTACAGCGATTTTAACGATTTCTATTCTTTCGTATTCAGAATACACCGATTAAAACGATTTCCCCTCTTTCGTATTCAGCCTACAGCGATTTCAACGATTTCACTTTTTCCGTATTAAGCGTACAGCGATTTCAACGATTTCTCTTGTTTCGTATTTAGCCTAGAGCGATTTCAACGATTCTTCTTCTTTCGTATTCAGCTTACTGTGATTTCAACGATTACTCTTCTTTCCTATTCCGCGTACAGCGATTTCAACGATTTCACTTTTTCGTATTCAGCGTACAACGATTTCTCTTCTTTCGTATTCAGCCTACAGCAATTTCAACTATTTCACTTCTTCGTAATCAGCGTACAGCAATTTTTCAACGATTTCTCTTCTTTCGTATTCAGCCTACAGCGATTTCAACGATTTCTCTTCTTTCGTATTCAGCCTACAGCAATTTCAACGATTTCACTTTTTCGTATTCAGCCTATAGCGATTTCAACGCTTTCTCATCTTTCGTATTCAGCCTCCTGCGATTTCAACGATTTCACTTTTTCGTATTCAGCGTACAGCAATTTCAACGATTTCTCTTTTTTCCTATTCAGCGTACAGCGATTTCATAGATTTCTCTTCTTTCGTATTCAGGCCACAGCGATTTCAACGATTTCACTTTTTCGTATTCAGCGTACAGCGATTTCAACTATTTCTCTTCTTTCGTATTCAGGCTACAGAAATTTCGACTATTTCACTTTTTCGTAATCAGCGTACAGCAATTTTTCAACGATTACTCTTCTTTCGTATTCAGCCTACAGCGATTTTAACGATTTCTCTTCTTTCGTATTCAGAATACACCGATTTCAACGATTTTCCCTCTTTCGTATTCAGCCTACAGCGATTTCAACGATTTGACTTTTTCCGTATTAAGCGTACAGCGATGTCAACGATTTCTCTTGTTTCGTATTTAGCCTAGAGCGATTTCAACGATTCTTCTTCTTTCGGATTCAGCTTACTGTGATTTCAACGATTTCTCTTCTTTCCTATTCCGCGTACAGCGTTTTCAACGATTTCCCTTTTTTCGTATTCAGCGTGCAGCCATTTCAACGATATCACTATTTCGTATTCAGCGTACAGCGATTTCTACGATTTCTCTTTCGTATTCAGCCTATAGCGATTTCAACGATTTCACTTTTTCGTATTCAGCGTACAACGATTTCAACGATTTCTCTTCTTTCGTATTCAGCCTACAGCAATTTCAACTATTTCACTTTTTCGTAATCAGCGTACAGCTATTTTTCAACGATTTCTCTTCTTTCGTATTCAGCCTACAGCGATTTCAACGATTTCTCTTCTTTCGTATTCAGCCTACAGCGATTTCAACGATTTCACTTTTTCGTATTCAGCGTACAGCGATTTTTAACGATTTCTCTTCTTTCGTTTTCAGCCTACAGCGATTTCAACAATTTCACTTTTTTTGTATTCACCCTACAGCGATTTCAACGATTTCTCTTTCGTATTCAGCCTACAGCGATTTCAACGATTTCACTTTTTCGTATTCAGCGTACAGCGATTTCAACGATTTCTCTTCTTTCGTATTCAGACTACAACGATTTCAACGATTTCACTTTTTCGTATTCAGCGTATAGTGATTTCAAAGATTTCTCTTCTTTCGTATTCAGCCTACAGTTATTTCAACTTTTTCACTTTTTCGTATTCAGCGTGCAGCGAATTCAACGATTTCATTTTTTCGTATTCTGCGTACAGCGATTTCAACGATTTCTCTTTCGTTTTCATCCTACAGCGATTTCAACGATTTCACATTTTTCGTATTCTGCGTACAGCGATTTCAACGATTTCTCTTCTTTCTTATTCAGATTACAGCGATTTCAACGATTTCACTTTTTCCAATTCTACGTACAGCGATTTCAACTATTTGTCTTCTTTCGTATTCAGACTACAACGATTTCAACAATTTCGCATTTTCGTATTCTGCGTACAGCGATTTCAACGATTTCTCTTCTTTCGTATTCAGCCCACAGCGATTTCAACGATTTCACTTTTTCGTATTCAGCGTACAGCGATTTCAACTATTTCTCTTCTTTCGTATTCAGCCTACAGCAATTTCAACTATTTCACTTTTTCGTAGTCAGCGTACAGCAATTTTTCAACGATTTCTCTTCTTTCGTATTCAGCCTACAGCGATTTCTACGATTTCTCTTCTTTCGTATTCAGCCTACAGCGATTTCAACGATTTCACTTTTTCGTATTCATCGTACAGCGATTATTAACGATTTCTCTTCTTTCGTTTTCAGCCTACAGCGATTTCAACGATTTCACTTTTTGGTATTCAGCGTACAGCGATTTCAACGATTTCTCTTTTTTCCTATTCAGCGTACAGCGATTTCATAGATTTCTCTTCAATCGTATTCAGCCATCAGCGATTTCAACGATTTCACTTTTTCGTATTCTGGCTACAGCGATTTCAACTATTTTACTTTTTAATATTCAGCGTACAGAAATTTCAACGATTTCTCTTCTTTCGTATTCAGCCTACAGCGATTTCAACGATTTCACTTTTACGTATTCTGCTTACAGCGATTTCTACAACTTCTCTTCCTTCGTATTCAGCCTACAGAGATTTCAACGACTTCACTTTTTCGTATTCTGCGTACAGCGATTTCAACGATTTCTCTACTTTCCTATTCAGCGTACAGCGATTTCATAGATTTCTCTTCTTTCGTATTCAGCCTACAGTGATTTCAACGATTTAACTTTTTTGTATTCAGCGTACAGCGATTTCAACGATTTCTCTTTCGTTTTCAGCCTACAGCGATTTCAACTATTTCACATTTTCGTAATCAGCGTACAGCGATTTCAACGATTTCTCTGCTTTCGTATTCAGCCTTCAGCGATTTCAACGATTTCTCTTTTTTCGAATTCAGCCTACAGCGATTTCAACGATTTTACTTTTTCGTATTCAGCGTACAGCGATTTCTACGATTAATCTTGTTTCGTATTCAGCCTACAGCGATTTCAACGATTTCATTTTATCGTATTCAGCGTACAGCGATTTCTACAATTTCTCTTCTTTCGTATCAGAATACAGCGAATTCTACGATTTCACTTTTTCGTGTTCTGCGTACAGCGATTTCAACCATTTCTCCTCTTTCGTATTCAGCCTACAGCGATTTCAACGATTTCACTTTTTCGTATTCAACGTACAGCGATTTCAACGATTTCTATTCTTTCGAATTCAGCCTACAGCGATTTCAACTGTTTCACTTTTTCGTATTCAGCGTACAGCGATTTCAACGATTTCTCTTCTTTCGTATTAGGCCTACACTATTTCAACTATTTCACTTTTTCGTATTCAGCGTGCAGCGATTTCAACGATTTCTCTCCTTTCGTATTCAGCCTACAGCGATTTCAACGATTTCACTTTTTCGTATTCAGTGTACAGCGATTTCAACAATTTCTCTTTTTCCGTATTCAGCCTACAGCGATTCGAACGATTTCTCTTCTTTCTTATTCAGTCTACACGGATTTCAACGATTTCACTTTTTCGTATTCAGCCTACAGGGATTTTAACGATTTCACTTTTTCGTATTCTGCGTACATCGATGTCAACGATTTCCCTTCTTTCGTATTCAGCCTACAGCGATTTCAACGATTTCACTTTTTCGTATTCGGCCTACAGCGATTACAACGATTTCTCTTGTTTCGTATTCAGACAACAGCATTTTCAACGATTTCCTTTTTTCGTATTCAGCGTACAGATATTTCAACGATTTCTCTTCTTTCGTATTCAGCCTACAGCGATATCAACGATTTTTCTTCTTTCGTATTCAGCGTACAGCGATTTCAACGATTTCACTTTTTTATGTATTCAGCGTACTGCGATTTCAACTATTTCACTTTTTCGTATTCAGCGTACAGCGATTTCAAAGATTTCCCGTCTTTCGTATTCAGCCTACAGCGATTGCAAAGATTTCACATTTTAGTATTCAGCCTACAGCGATTTCAACAATTTCTCTACTTTCGTTTTCAGCCTACAGCGGTTTCAACTATTTCAATTTTTCGTATTCAGCGTACAGCGATTTCAACGATTTCTCTTCTTTCGTGTTCAGCCTACAGCGATTTCAACGATTTCACTTTTTCGTATTCAGCCTGCAGCGATTTCATAGATTTCTCTTCTTCCGTATTCAGCCTACAGCGATTTCAACTATTTCACTTTCTAATATTCAGCGTACAGCGATTTTAACAATTTCTCTTCTTTCGTATTCGGCCTACAGCGATTTCAACGATTTCACTTTTTCTTATTCAGCGTACAGCGATTTCAACTATTTCTCTTCTTTCCTATTCAGCGTATAGCGATTTCAAAGATTTCTCTTCTTTCGTAGTCAGCCTACAGCAATTGCAACGAATTCTCTTTTTCGTATTGAGCGTACAGCGATTTCAACGTCTTCTCTTCTTTCGTATTCATCCTACAGCGATTTCAACGATTTCACTTTTTCGTATTCAGCGAACAGCGATTTCTACGATTTCTCTTCTTTCCTATTCAGCGTACACCGTTTTCATAGATTTCTCTTATTTCGTATTCAGCCTACAGCGATTTCAACGATTTCACTTTTTCGTACTCAGCGTACAGCGATTACAACGATTTCTCTTCTTTCGTATTCTGCCTACAGCGATTTCAACTACTTCACTTTTTCGTATTCAGCGTACAACAATTTCAACGATTTCTCTACTTTCGTATTCAGCCTACAGCAATTTCAACTATTTCACTTTTTCGTAATCAGCGTACAGCTATTTTTCAACGATTTCTCTTCTTTCGTATTCAGCCTACAGCTATTTCAACGATTTCTCTTCTTTCGTATTCAGCCTACAGCGATTTCAACGATTTCACTTTTTCGTATTCAGCGTACAGCGATTTTTAACGATTTCTCTTCTTTCGTTTTCAGCCTACAGCGATTTCAACAATTTCACTTTTTTTGTATTCACCCTACAACGATTTCAACGATTTCTCTTTCGTATTCAGCCTACAGCGATTTCAACGATTTCACTTTTTCGTATTCAGCGTACAGCGATTTCAACGATTTCTCTACTTTCGTATTCAGACTACAACGATTTCAACGATTTCACTTTTTCCTATTCAGCGTATAGCGATTTCAAAGATTTCTCTTCTTTCGTATTCAGCCTACAGTTATTTAAACTATTTCACTTTTTCGTATTCAGCATGCAGCGATTTCAACGATTTCACTTTTTCGTATTCAGCGTACAGCGATTTCATCGATTTCTCTTTCGTTTTCATTCTACAGCGATTTCAACGATTTCACATTTTTCGTATTCTGAGTACAGCGATTTCAACGATTTCTCTTCTTTCTTATTCAGATTACAGCGATTTCAACGATTTCCCTTTTTCGAATTCAACGTACAGCGATTTCAACTATTTCTCTTCTTTCGTATTCAGACTACAACGATTTCAACAATTTCACATTTTCGTATTCGGCGTACAGCGATTTCAACAATTTCTCTTCTTTCGTATTCAGCCCACAGCGATTTCAACGATTTCACTTTTTCGTATTCAGCGTACAGCGATTTCAACTATTTCTCTTCTTTCTTATTCAGCCTACAGCAATTTCAACTATTTCACTTTTTCGTAATCAGCGTACAGGAATTTTTCAACGATTTCTCTTCTTTCGTATTCAGCCTACAGCGATTTCTACGATTTCTCTTCCGTATTCAGCCTACAGCGATTTCAACGATTTCACTTTTTCGTATTCATCGTACAGCGATTATTAACGATTTCTCTTCTTTCGTTTTCGGACTACAGCGATTTCAACGATTTCACTTTTTCGTATTCAGCGTACAGCGATTTCAACGATTTCTCTTTTTTCTATTCTGCGTACAGCGATTTCATAGACTTCTCTTCTTTCGTATTCAGCCATCAGCGATTTCAACGATTTCACTTTTTCGTATTCAGGCTACAGCGATTTCAATTATTTCACTTTTTAATATTCAGCGTACAGAAATTTCAACGATTTCTCTTCTTTCGTATTCAGCCTACAGCGATTTCAACGATTTCACTTTTACGTATTCTGCTTACAGCGATTTCAACAACTTCTCTTCCTTCGTACTCAGCCTACAGCGATTTCAACGACTTCACTTTTTCGTATTCAGCGTACAGCGATTTCAACGATTTCTCTACTTTCCTATTCAGCGTACAGCGATTTCATAGATTTCTCTTCAATCGTATTCAGCCATCAGCGATTTCAACGATTTCACTTTTTCGTATTCTGAGTACAGCGATTTCTACGATTAATCTTGTTTCGTATTCAGCCTACAGCGATTTCAACGATTTCATTTTATCGTATTCAGCGTACAGCGATTTCAACAATTTCTCTTCTTTCGTATTCAGAATACAGCGATTTCTACGATTTCACTTTTTCGTGTTCTGCGTACAGCGATTTCAACGATTTCTCCTCTTTCGTATTCAGCCTACAGCGATTTCTACGATTTCACTTTTTCGTATTCAACGTACAGCGATTTCAACGATTTCTCTTCTTTCGTATTCAGCCTACAGCGATTTCAACTGTTTCACTTTTTCGTATTCAGCGTACAGCGATTTCAACGATTTCTCTTCTTTCGTATTAGGCCTACAGCTATTTCAACTATTTCCCTTTTTCGTATTCAGCGTGCAGCGATTTCAACGATTTCTCTCCTTTCGTATTCAGCCTACAGCGATTTCAACGATTTCACTTTTTCGTATTCAGTGACAGCAATTTTTTAACAATTTCTCTTTTTCCGTATTCTGCCTACAGCGATTTGAACGATTTCTCTTCTTTCTTATTCAGCCTACACGGATTTCAACGACTTCACTTTTTCGTATTCGGCCTAGAGGGATTTCAACGATTTCACTTTTTCGTATTCTGCGTACAGCGATGTCAACGATTTCCCTTCTTTCGTATTCAGCCTACAGCGATTTCAACGATTTCACTTTTTCGTATTCAGCCTACAGCGATTACAACGATTTCTCTTGTTTCGTTTTCAGACAACAGCATTTTCAACGATTTCATTTTTTCGTATTCAGCGTACAGCGATTTCAACGATTTCTCTTCTTTCGTATTCAGCCTACAGCGATTTCAACGATTTTTCTTCTTTCGTATTCAGCGTACAGCGATTTCAACGATTTCACTTTTTTATGTATTCAGCGTACTGCGATTTCAACTACTTCACTTTTTCGTATTCAGCGTACAGCGATTTCAACGATTTCCCGTCTTTCGTATTCAGCCTACAGCGATTTCAAAGATTTCACATTTTAGTATTCAGCCTACAGCGATTTCAACAATTTCTCTACTTTCGTTTTCAGCCTACAGCGGTTTCAACTATTTCATTTATTCGTATTCAGCGTACAGCGATCTCAACGATTTCTCTTCTTTCGTGTTCATCCTACAGCGATTTCAACGATTTCTCTTTTTCCGTATTCAGCGTACAGCGATTTCAACGATTTCTCTTCTTTCGTATTCAGCCTACAGCCATTTGAACGATTTCACTTTTTCGTATTCAGCGTACAGCATTTTTCAACTATTTCTCTTCTTTCGTATTCAGTCTACAGCGATTTCAACGATTTCACTTTTTCCTATTCAGCCTACAGCGATTTCAACGATTTCTCTTCCTTCGTATTCAGCCTACAGAGATTTCAACGTTTCACTTTTTCGTATTCAGCGTACAGCGATTTCAACGATTTCTCTTCTTTCCTATTCAGCGTACAGCGATTTCATAGATTTCTCTTCTTCCGTATTCAGCCTACAGCGATTTCAACTATTTCACTTTCTAATATTCAGCGTACAGCGATTTCAACGATTTCTCTTCTTTCGTATTCGGCCTACAGCGATTTCAACGATTTCACTTTTTCGTATTCATCGTACAGCGATTTCAACTATTTCCCTTCTTTCCTATTCAGCGTACAGCGATTTCAACGATTTCTCTTCTTTCGTAGTCAGCCTACAGCAATTGCAACGATTTCACTTTTTCGTATTGAGCGTACAGCGATTTCAACGTCTTCTCTTCTTTCGTATTCAGCCTACAGCGATTTCAACGATTTCACTTTTTCGTATTCAGCGTACAGCAATTTCAACGATTTCTCTTCTTTCCTATTCAGCGTACACCGTTTTCATAGATTTCTCTTCTTTCGTATTCAGCCTACAGCGATTTCAACGATTTCACTTTTTCGTACTCAGCGTACAGCGATTACAACGATTTCTCTTCTTTCGTATTCTGCCTACAGCGATTTCAACTACTTCACTTTTTCGTATTCAACGTACAGCGATTTCAACTATTTCTCTTCTTTCGTATTCAGCCTACAGCGATTTCAACAATTTCACATTTTCGTATTCTGCGTACAGAGATTTCAACTATTTCTCTTCTTTAGTATTCAGCCTACAGCAATTTCAACTATTTCACTTTTTCGTATTCAGCGTACAGCAATTGTTCAACGATTTCTCTTTTTTGTATTCAGCGTGCAGCCATTTCAACGATATCACTATTTCGTATTCAGCGTACAGCGATTTCTACGATTTCTCTTCTTTCGTATTCAGCCCACAGCGATTTCAACGATTTCACTTTTTCGTATTCTGCGTACAGCGATTTCAACTATTTCTCTTCTTTAGTATTCAGCCTACAGCAATTTCAACTATTTCACTTTTTCGTATTCAGCGTACAGCAATTGTTCAACGATTTCTCTTCTTTCGTATTCAGCCTACAGCGATCTCAACGATTTCACTTTTTCGTATTCTGCCTACAGGGATTTCAACGATTTCACTTTTTCGTATTCTGCGTACAGCGATGTCAACGATTTCCCTTCTTTCGTATTCAGCCTACAGTGATTTCAACGATTTCACTTTTTCGTATTTAGCTTACAGCGATTTCATAGATTTCTCTTCTTTCTTATTCAGCCATCAGAGTTTTCAACGATTTCACTTTTTCGTATTCAGGCTAAAGCGATTTTAACTATTTCACTTTTTAATATTCAGCGTACAGCAATTTCAGCGATTTCTCTTCTTTCGTATTCAGCCAACAGCGATTTCAACGATTTCACTTTTTCGTATTCTACTTTCAGCGATTTCAACAACTTCTCTTCCTTCGTATTCAGCCTACAGCGATTTCAACGATTTCACTTTTTCGTATTCAGCGTACAGCGATTTCAACTATGTCTCTACTTTCCTATTCAGCGTACAGCAATTTCATAGATTTCTCTTCTTTCGTATTCAGCCTACAGTGATTTCAACGATTTCACTTTTTCGTATTCAGCGTACAGCGATTTCAACGATTTCTCTTCTTTCGTATTCAGCCTACAGCGATTTCAACTATTTCACATTTTCGTAATCTGCGTACAGCTATTTCAACGATTTCTCTGCTTTCGTATTCAGCCTACAGCGATTTCTTCGGATTTCTCTTTTTTCGAATTCAGCCTACAGCGATTTCAACAATTTCACTTTTTCGTATTCAGCGTCCAGCGATTTCAACGATTTCTCTTTCGTTTTCATCCTACAGCGATTTCAACGATTTCATATTTTTCGTGTTCAGCGTACAGCGATTTCATCGATTTCTCTTCTTTCGTATTCAGCCTATAGCGATTTCAACAATTTCACATTTTCGTATTCAGCGTACAGCGATTTCAACGATTCCTCTTCTTTCGTATTCAGCCTACAGCGATTTCAACGATTTCTTTTCTTTCGTATTCCGCGTACAGCGTTTTCAACGATTTCTCTTTTTTCGTATTCAGCGTGCAGCCATTTCAACGATATCACTATTTCGTATTCTGCGTACAGCGATTTCTACGATTTATCTTCTTTCGTATTCACCCTACAGCGATTTCAACGATTTCACTTTTTCGTATTCAGCGTTCAGCGATTTAAACGGTTTCTCTTCTTCCGTATTCAGCCTACAGCAATTTCAACTATTTCACTTTTTCGTAATCTGCGTACAGCAATTTTTCAACGATTTCTCTTCTTTCATATTCAGCCTACAGCGATTTCAACGGTTTCTCTTCTCCCGTATTCAGCCTACAGCTATTTCAACGATTTCACTTTTTCGTATTCAGCGTACAGCGATTTCAATGATTTCACTTTTTCGTATTCAGCGTACAGCGATTTCAACGATTTCTCTTTCGTATTCATCCTACAGCGATTTCTACGATTTCACTTTTTCCGTATTCGGCGTACAGCGATTTCAACGATTTCTCTTCTTCCGTAGTCGGCCTACAGCAATTTCAACTATTTCACTTTTTCGTAATCTGCGTACAGCAATTTTTCAACGATTTCTCTTCTTTCATATTCAGCCTACAGCGATTTCAACGGTTTCTCTTCTCCCGTATTCAGCCTACAGCTATTTCAACGATTTCACTTTTTCGTATTCAGCGTACAGCGATTTCAACGATTTCACTTTTTCATATTCAGCCTACAGCGAATTCAACGATTTCTCTTCTTTCGTATTCAGCCTACAGAGATTTCAACGATTTCACTTTTTCGTATTCAGCGTACAGCGATTTCAACGATTTCTCTTCTTTCCTATTCAGCGTACAGCGATATCATAGATTACTCTTTTTTCGTTTTAAGCCTACAGCGATTTCAAGTATTTCACTTTATAATATTCAGCGTACAGCGATTTCTACGATTTCTCTTCTTTCGTATTCGGCTTACAGCGATTTCAACGATTTCAATTTTTCGTATTCAGCGTACAGCGATTTCAACGATTTCTCTTCTTTCCTAATCAGCGTACAGCGTTTTCAACAATTTCTCTTCTTTCGTAGTCAGCCTACAGCGATTTCAACGATTTCACTTTTTCGTATTCAGCGTACAGCGATTTCAACGACTTCTCTTCTTTCGTATTCAGCCTCAAGCGAATTCAACGGTTTCTCTTTTTCGTATTCAGCGTACAGCGATTTCAACGATTTCTCTTCTTTCCTATTCAGCGTACACCAATTTCATAGATTTCTCTTCTTTCGTATTCAGCCTACAGCGATTTCAACGATTTCACTTTTTCGTATTCAGCGTACAGCGATTTCAACGATTTCTCTTCTTTCGTATTCAACCTACAGCGATTTCAACTATTTCACTTTATCGTAATCAGCGTACAGCGATTTCAACGATTTCTCTTATTTCGTATTCGGCCTACAACGATTTCACTTTTTCGTATTCAGCGTACAGCGATTTCAACGATTTCACTTTTTTCGTATTCAGCGTACAGCGATTTCAACGATTACTCTTCTTTCGTATTCAGCCTACAGGGATTTCAACGTTTTCACTTTTTCGTATTCAGCGTACAGCGATTTCAACTATTTCACTTTTTCGTTTTCAGCTTACAGAGATTTCAACGATTTCTCATCTTTCGTATTCAGCCTAAAAGGATATCAATGATTTCACTTTTTCGTATTCTGCGTACAGCGATTTCAACGTTTTCTCTTCTTTCGTATTCAGCCTACAGCGATTTTAACGACTTCGCTTTTTCGTATTCAGCGTTCAGCCATTTCAACAATTTCTCTTGTTTCATATTCAGCCTAGAGCGATTTCAACGATTTCATTTTTTCGTATTCAGCGTACAGCGGTTTCAACGATTTCTCTTCTTTCGTATTCAGCCTATTGCGATTTCATCGATTTCTCTTCATTCGTACTCAGCGTACAGCGACTTCAACGATTTCACTTTTTCGTATTCATTGTACAGCGATTTCAGCTATTTCACTTTCTTGTATTCTGCGTACTGGGATTTCAAAGATTTTTTTTTCGTATTCAGCCTACAGCGATTTGAACGATTTCACTTTCTCCGTATTCAGCGTACAGCGATTTCAACGATTTCTCTTCTTTCGTATTCAGCCTACAGCGATTTCAACGATTTTACATTTTAGTATTCAGCGTACAGCGATTTCAACGATTTCTCTTCTTTCGTTTTCAGCCTACAGCGATTTCAACTATTTCAGTTTTTCGTATTGAGCGTAGACCGATTTCAACGATTTCTCTTCTTTCGTATTCAGCCTACAGCGATTTCAACGATTTCACTTTTTCGTATTCAGCGTGCAGCGATTTCAAAGCTTTCTCCTCTTTCGTATTCTGCCTACAGCGATTTCAACGATTTCACTTTTTCCGTATTCAGCGTACAGCGATTTCAACGATTTCCCTTTCGTTTTCATCCTACAGCGATTTCAACGATTTCATATTTTTCGTATTCAGCGTACAGCGATTTCAACGATTTCTCTTCTTTCGTATTCAGAATACACCGATTTCAATGATTTCACATTTTCGTATTCAACGTACAGCGATTTCAACTTTTTCTCTTCTTTCGTTTTCAGCCTACAGCGATTTCTAATATTTCACTTTATAATATTCAGCGTACAGCGATTTCAACGATTTCTCTTCTTTCGTATTCGGCTTACAGCGATTTCAACGATTTCACTTTTTCGTATTCAGCGTACAGCGATTTCAACGATTTCTCTTTTTTCCTATTCAGCGTACAGCGATTTCAACAATTTCTCTTCTTTCGTAGTCAGCCTACAGCGATTTCAACGATTTCACTTTTTCGTATTTAGCGTACAGCGATTTCAACGACTTCTCTTCTTTCGTATTCAGCCTAAGGCGAATTCAACGATTTCTCTTTTTCGTATTCAGCGTACAGCGATTTCAACGATTTCTCTTCTTTCCTATTCAGCATACACCAATTTCATAGATTTCTCTTCTTTCGTGTTCTGACTACAGCGATTTCAACGATTTCACTTTTTCGTATTCAGCGTACAGCGATTTCAACGATTTCTCTTTCGTATTCAACCTAAAGCGATTTCAACTATTTCACTTTATAGTAATCAGCGTACAGCGATTTCAACGATTTCTCTTATTTCGTATTCAGCCTACAACGATTTCACTTTTTCGTATTCAGCGTACAGCGATTTCTACGATTTCTCTTCTTTCGTTTTCAGCCTACAGCGATTTCAACGATTTCACTTTTTTCGTATTCAGCGTACAGCGATTTCAACGATTACTCTTCTTTCGTATTCAGCCTACAGGGATTTCAACGATTTCACTTTTTCGTATTCAGCGTACAGCGATTTCAACTATTTCACTTTTTCGTTTTCAGCTTACAGAGATTTCAACGATTTCTCATCTTTCGTATTCAGCCTAAAAGGATATCAATGATTTCACTTTTTCGTATTCTGCGTACAGCGATTTCAACGTTTTCTCTTCTTTCGTATTCAGCCTACAGCGATTTTAACGACTTCGCTTTTTCGTATTCAGCGTTCAGCCATTTCAACAATTTCTCTTGTTTCGTATTCAGCCTAGAGCGATTTCAACGATTTCATTTTTTCGTATTCGGCGTACAGCGGTTTCAACGATTTCTCTTCTTTCGTATTCAGTGTACAGCGATTTCAACGATTTCTCTTCTTCCGTATTCAGCCTACAGCAATTTCAACTATTTCACTTTTTCGTAATCTGCGTACAGCAATTTTTCAACGATTTCTCTTCTTTCATATTCAGCCTACAGCGATTTCAACGATTTCTCTTCTTTCGTATTCAGCCCACAGCTATTTCAACGATTTCACTTTTTCGTATTCGGCGTATAGCGATTTTTAACGATTTCTCTTCTTTCGTTTTCAGCCTACAGCGATTTCAACGTTTTCACTTTTTTCGTATTCACCGTACAGTGATTTCAACGATTTCGCTTTCGTATTCAGCCTACAGCGATTTCAACGATTTCACTTTTTCGTATTCAGCGTACAGCGAATTCAACGATTTCTCTTCTTTCGTATTCAGCCTACAGGGATTTCAACGATTTCACTTTTTCGTATTCAGCTTACAGCGATTTCAACGATTTCTCATCTTTCATAATCAGCCTAAAGGGATTTCATTGATTTTAAATTTTTCGTATTCTGCGTACAGCGATTTTAACGGTTTCTCTTCTTTCGTATTCAGCCTACAGCGATTTCAACGACTTCACATTTTCGTATTCTGCGTACAGCGATTTCAACGATTTCTCTTCTTTCGTATTCAGCCTACAGCGTTTAAAACAGTTTCACTTTTTCGTATTCATCGTATAGCGATTTCAAAGATTTCTCTTCTTTCGTATTCAGCCTACAGCTATTTCAACTATTTCACTTTTTCGAATTCAGCGTGCAGCGATTTCAACGATTTCTCTCCTTTCGTATTCAGCCTACAGCGATTTCAACGATTTCACTTTTTCGTATTCAGTGTACAGCGATTTCTACAATTTCTCTTTTTTCGTATTCAGCCTACAGCGATTTGAACGATTTCTCTTCTTTCGTATTCAGCCTACACGGATTTCATCGAATTACTTTTTCGTTCTCAGCGTACAGCGATTTCAACGATTTCTCTTTTTTCCTATTCAGCGTACAGCGATTTCATAGATTTCTCTTCTTTCGTATTCCGCCTACAGCGATTTCAACTATTTCACTTTTTAATATTCAGCGTACAGCAATTTCAACGATTTCTCTTCTTTCGTATTCAGCCTACAGCGGTTTCAACGATTTCACTTTTTCGTATTCTGCATACAGCGATTTCAACAATTTCTCTTCCTTCGTATTCAGCCTGCAGCGATTTCAACGATTTCACTTTTTCGTATTCAGCGTACAGCGTTTTCAACGATTTCTCTACTTTCCTATTCAGCGTACAGCGATTTCATAGATTACTCTTCTTTCGTATTCAGCCTACAGTGATTTCAACGATTTCACTTTTTCGTATTCAGCGTACAGCGATTTCAACGATTTCCCTTCTTTCGTATTCAGCCTACAGCGATTTCAACGATTTCACTTTTTCGTATTCGGCCTACAGCGATTACAACGATTTCTCTTGTTTCGTATTCAGACAACAGCATTTTCAACGATTTCATTTTTTCGTATTCAGCTTACATCGATTTCAACGATTTCTCTTCTTTCGTATTCAGCCTACAGCGATTTCAACGATTTTTCTTCTTTCGTATTCAGCGTACAGCTATTTCAACGATTTCACATTTTTATGTATTCAGCGTACTGCGATTTCAACTATTTCACTTTTTCGTATTCAGCGTACAGCGATTTCAACGATTTCCCTTCTTTCGTATTCAGCCTACAGCGATTTCAAAGATTTCAAATTTTAGTATTGAGCCTACAGCGATTTCAACGATTTCTCTACTTTCGTATTCAGCCTACAGCGGTTTCGACTATTTAAATTTTTCGTATTCTGCGTACAGCCATTTCAACGATTTCGCTTCTTTCGTATTCGGCCTACAGCGATTTCAACGATTTCACTTTTTCGTATTCAGAGTACAGCGATTTCAACGATTTCTCTTCTTTCGTATTCAGCCTACAGCCATTTCAACGATTTCACTTTTTCGTATTCTGCGTACAGCATTTTCAACTATTTCTCTTCTTTCGTATTCAGTCTACAGCGATTTCAACGATTTCACTTTTTCCTATTCAGCCTACTGCGATTTCAACGATTTCTCTTCTTTCGTATTCAGCCTACAGAGATTTCAACGATTTCACTTTTTCGTATTCTGCGTACAGCGATTTCAACGATTTCTCTTCTTTCCTATTCAGCGTACAGCGATTTCATAGATTTCTCTTCTTTCCTATTCAGCGTACACCAATTTCATAGATTTCTCTTCTTTCGTATTCTGCCTACAGCGATTTCAACGATTTCACTTTTTCGTATTCAGCGTACAGCGATTTCAACGATTTCTCTTCTTTCGTATTCAACCTACAGCGATTTCAACTATTTCACTTTATCGTAATCAGCGTACAGCGATTTCAACGATTTCTCTTATTTCGTATTCAGCCTGCAACGATTTCACTTTTTCGTATTCAGCGTACAGCGATTTCAACGATTTCTCTTCTTTCGTTTTCAGCCTACAGCGATTTCAACGATTACACTTTTTTCGTATTCAGCGTACAGCGATTTCAACGATTACTCTTCTTTCGTATTCAGCCTACAGGGATTTCAACGATTTCACTTTTTCGTATTCAGCGTACAGCGATTTCAACTATTTCTCTTTTTCGTTTTCAGCTTACAGAGATTTCAACGATTTCTCATCTTTCGTATTCAGCCTAAGAGGATATCAATGATTTCACTTTTTCGTATTCTGTGTACAGCGATTTCAACTTTTCCTCTTCTTTCGTATTCAGCCTACAGCGATTTTAACGACTTCGCTTTTCGTATTCAGCGTTCAGCCATTTCAACAATTTCTCTTGTTTCGTATTCTGCCTAGAGCGATTTCAACGATTTCATTTTTTCGTATTCAGCGTACAGCGGTTTCTACGATTTCTCTTCTTTCGTTTTCAGCCTACAGCGATTTCATCGATTTCTCTTCTTTCGTATTCAGCGTACAGCGACTTCAACGATTTCACTTTTTCGTATTCTTTGTACAGCGATTTCAACTATTTCACTTTCTCGTATTCTGCGTACTGGGATTTCAACGATTTTTTTTTCGTATTCAGCCTACAGCGATTTGAACGATTTCACTTTCTGCGTATTCAGCGTACAGCGATTTCAACGATTTCTCTTCTTTCGTACTCAGCCTACAGCGATTTCATCGATTTCACATTTTAGTATTCAGCGTACAGCGATTTCAACGATTTCTCTTCTTTCGTATTCAGCACACAGGGATTTCAACTATTTCACTTTTTCGTATTCAGCGTACAGCGATTTCAACGATTTCTCTTCTTTCGTATTCAGCCTACTGCGATTTCTACGATTTCACTTTTTCGTATTCAGCGTACAGTGATTTCAAAGCTTTCTCCTCTTTCGTATTCTGCCTACAGCGATTTCAACGATTTCACTTTTTCCGTATTCAGCGTACAGCGATTTCAACGATTTCTCTTCTTTCTTATTCAGCCTACAGACTTTTCAACGATTTCACTTTTTCGTATTCAGCGTTCAGCGATTTCAACTATTTCTCTTCTTTCGTATTCAGCCTACAGCGATTTCAACGATTTCACTTTTTCGTATTCTTTGTACAGCGATTTCAACTATTTCACTTTTTAGTATTCAGCGTACAGCAATTTCAACGATTTCTCTTGTTTCGTATTCATCCTTGAGCCGTTTCAACGATTTTACTTTTTCGTATTCAGCGTAGAGCGATTTCAACTATTTCTCTTCTTTCGTATTCAGCCTATAGCGATATCAACGATTTCACATTTTCGTATTCTGCGTACAGTGATTTCTACGATTAATCTTGTTTCGCATTCAGCCTACTGCGATTTCAACGATTTCATTTTTTCGTATTCAGCGTACAGCGATTTCAACAATTTCTCTTCTTTCGTATTCAGAATACAGCGATTTCAACAATTTCACTTTTTCGTGTTCTGAGTACAGCGATTTCAACGATTTCTCTTTCGTATTCAGCCTACAGCGATTTCAACTGTTTCACTTTTTCGTATTCAGCGTACAGCGATTTCAACGATTTCTCTTCTTTCGTATTCAGCCTACAGCTATTTCAACCATTTCACTTTTTCGTATTCTGCGTGCAGCGATTTCAACGATTACTCTTCTTTCGTATTCAGCCTACAGCGATTTCAACGAATTCATTTTTCCGTATTCTGTGTACAGCGATTTCAACAATTTCTCTTTTTCCGTATTCAGCCTACAACCATTTCAAGGATTTCACTTTTTCGTATTCAGCGTACAGCGTTTTCAACTATTTCTCTTATTTCGTATTCAGCCTACAGCGATTTCTACGATTTCACTTTTTCGTATTCAGCCTACAGCGATTTCAACGATTTCTCTTCTTTCGTATTCAGCCTACAGTGATTTCAACGATTTCACTTTTTCGTATTCAGCGTACAGCGATTTCAACGATTTCTCTTCTTTCCTATTCAGCGTACAGCGATTTCATAGATTTCTCTTTTTTCGTATTCAGCCTACAGCGATTTCAACTATTTCACTTTCTAATATTCAGCGTACAGCGATTTCAACGTTTTCTCTTCTTTCGTATTCGCCCTACAGCGATTTCAACGATTTCACTTTTTCGTATTCAGCGTACAGCGATTTCAACGATTTCTCTTTCGTATTCAGCCTACAGCGATTTCAACAATTTCACTTTTTCCTATTCAGCGTAAAGCGATTTCAACTATTTCTCTTCTTTCGTATTCGGCGTATAGGGATTTCAACGATTTCACATTTTCGAAATCAGCGAACAGCGATTTCAACGATTTCTCTTCTTTCGTATTCTGCCTACAGCGATTTCAACGATTTCTCTTCTTTCGTATTCCGCGTACAGCGTTTTCAGCGATTTCTCTTTTTTCGTATGCTTCGTGCAGCCATTTCAAAGATTTCATTTTTTCGTATTCAGCGTACAGCGATTTCAACAATTTCTCTTCTTTCATATTCAGTCTACAGCGATTTCAACGAGTTCACTTTTTCGTATTCAGCGTACAGCGATTTCAACAATTTCTCTTTTTTCGCATTCGGCCTACAGCGATTTCAACGATTTTTCATCTTTCGTATTCAGCCTACAGGGATTTCAACGATTTCACTTTTCGTATTCAGCGTACAGCGATTTCAACTATTTCACTTTTTCGTATTCTGCTTACAGCGATTTCAACGATTTCTCATCTTTCGTATTCAGCCTAAAAGGATTTCAATGTTTTCACTTTTTCGTAATCTGCGTACAGCGATTTCAACGGTTTCTCTTCTTTCGTATTCAGCCTACAGCGATTTCAACCACTTCACTTTTTCGTATTCTGCGTACAGCGGTTTCAACGATTTCTCTTCTTTCGCATTCAGCCTACAGCGATTTCAACGATTTCTCTTATTTCGTATTCAGCGTACAGCGATTTCAACGATTTCACTTTTTCGTATTCTTTGGACAGCGATTTCAACTATTTCATTTTTTCGTATTCTGCGTACAGCGATTTCAACGATTTTTTTTTCGTATTCAGCCTACAGCGATTTCAACTATTTCAATTTCTCCGTATTCAGCGTACAGCGATTTCAACGATTTCTCTTTCGTATTCAGCCTACAGCGATTTCAACGATTTCACAATTTAGTATTCTGGCTACAGCGATTTCAACGATTTCTCTTCTTTCCTATTCAGCCTACAGCGATTTCAACTATTTCACTTTTTCGTAATCTGCGTTCAGCGATTTCAACGATTTCTCTTCTTTAGTATTCAGCCTACAGCCATTTCAACGATTTCAACTTTTCGTACTCAGCGTACAGCTATTTCAACTATTTCTCTTCTTTCGTACTCAGCCTGCAGCGATTTCAACGATTTAACTTTTTCGTATTCATCCTACAGCGATTTCAACGACTTCTCTTCTTTCGTATTCAGCCTACATCGATTTCAACGATTTCACTTTTTCGTACTCAGCGTACAGCGATTTCTACGATTTCTCTTCTTTCCTATTCAGCGTACAGCGATTTCATAGATTTCTCTTCTTTCGTATTCAGCCTACAGCGATTTCAACTATTTCACTTTATAATATTCAGCGTACAGCGATTTCAACGATTTCTCTACTTTCGTATTCAGCCTATAGCGATTTCAACGATTTGACTTTTTCGTATTCTGCGTACGGCGATTTCAACTATTACTCTTCTTTCCTATTCAGCGTACAGCGATTTCAACGATTTCTCTTCTTTCGTATTCTGCCTACAGCGATTTCAACGATTTCACTTTTTCATATTCTGCGTACAGCGATTTCAACGATTTCTCTTCTTTCGTATTCAGCCTGCAGCGATTTCACTTTTTCGTATTCAGCGTACAGCGATTTCAACGATTTCTCTTCTTTCGTTTTCAGCCTACAGCGATTTCAACGATTACACTTTTTTCGTATTCAGCGTACAGCGATTTCAACGATTACTCTTCTTTCGTATTCAGCCTACAGGGATTTCAACGATTTCACTTTTTCGTATTCAGCGTACAGCGATTTCAACTATTTCTCTTTTTCGTTTTCAGCTTACAGAGATTTCAACGATTTCTCATCTTTCGTATTCAGCCTAAGAGGATATCAATGATTTCACTTTTTCGTATTCTGCGTACAGCGATTTCAACTTTTCCTCTTCTTTCGTATTCAGCCTACAGCGATTTTAACGACTTCGCTTTTCGTATTCAGCGTTCAGCCATTTCAACAATTTCTCTTGTTTCGTATTCTGCCTAGAGCGATTTCAACGATTTCATTTTTTCGTATTCAGCGTACAGCGGTTTCTACGATTTCTCTTCTTTCGTTTTCAGCCTACAGCGATTTCATCGATTTCTCTTCTTTCGTATTCAGCGTACAGCGACTTCAACGATTTCACTTTTTCGTATTCTTTGTACAGCGATTTCAACTATTTCACTTTCTCGTATTCTGCGTACTGGGATTTCAACGATTTTTTTTTCGTATTCAGCCTACAGCGATTTGAACGATTTCACTTTCTGCGTATTCAGCGTACAGCGATTTCAACGATTTCTCTTCTTTCGTACTCAGCCTACAGCGATTTCAACGATTTCACATTTTAGTATTCTGCGTACAGCGATTTCAACGATTTCTCTTCTTTCGTATTCAGCACACAGGGATTTCAACTATTTCACTTTTTCGTATTCAGCGTACAGCGATTTCAACGATTTCTCTTCTTTCGTATTCAGCCTACTGCGATTTCTACGATTTCACTTTTTCGTATTCAGCGTACAGTGATTTCAAAGCTTTCTCCTCTTTCGTATTCTGCCTACAGCGATTTCAACGATTTCACTTTTTCCGTATTCAGCGTACAGCGATTTCAACGATTTCTCTTCTTTCTTATTCAGCCTACAGACTTTTCAACGATTTCACTTTTTCGTATTCAGCGTTCAGCGATTTCAACTATTTCTCTTCTTTCGTATTCAGCCTACAGCGATTTCAACGATTTCACTTTTTCGTATTCTTTGTACAGCGATTTCAACTATTTCACTTTTTAGTATTCAGCGTACAGCAATTTCAACGATTTCTCTTGTTTCGTATTCATCCTTGAGCCGTTTCAACGATTTTACTTTTTCGTATTCAGCGTAGAGCGATTTCAACTATTTCTCTTCTTTCGTATTCAGCCTATAGCGATATCAACGATTTCACATTTTCGTATTCTGCGTACAGTGATTTCTACGATTAATCTTGTTTCGCATTCAGCCTACTGCGATTTCAACGATTTCATTTTTTCGTATTCAGCGTACAGCGATTTCAACAATTTCTCTTCTTTCGTATTCAGAATACAGCGATTTCAACAATTTCACTTTTTCGTGTTCTGAGTACAGCGATTTCAACGATTTCTCTTTCGTATTCAGCCTACAGCGATTTCAACTGTTTCACTTTTTCGTATTCAGCGTACAGCGATTTCAACGATTTCTCTTCTTTCGTATTCAGCCTACAGCTATTTCAACCATTTCACTTTTTCGTATTCTGCGTGCAGCGATTTCAACGATTACTCTTCTTTCGTATTCAGCCTACAGCGATTTCAACGAATTCATTTTTCCGTATTCTGTGTACAGCGATTTCAACAATTTCTCTTTTTCCGTATTCAGCCTACAACCATTTCAAGGATTTCACTTTTTCGTATTCAGCGTACAGCGTTTTCAACTATTTCTCTTATTTCGTATTCTGCCTACAGCGATTTCTACGATTTCACTTTTTCGTATTCAGCCTACAGCGATTTCAACGATTTCTCTTCTTTCGTATTCAGCCTACAGTGATTTCAACGATTTCACTTTTTCGTATTCAGCGTACAGCGATTTCAACGATTTCTCTTCTTTCCTATTCAGCGTACAGCGATTTCATAGATTTCTCTTTTTTCGTATTCAGCCTACAGCGATTTCAACTATTTCACTTTCTAATATTCAGCGTACAGCGATTTGAACGTTTTCTCTTCTTTCGTATTCGCCCTACAGCGATTTCAACGATTTCACTTTTTCGTATTCAGCGTACAGCGATTTCAACGATTTCTCTTTCGTATTCAGCCTACAGCGATTTCAACAATTTCACTTTTTCCTATTCAGCGTAAAGCGATTTCAACTATTTCTCTTCTTTCGTATTCGGCGTATAGGGATTTCAACGATTTCACATTTTCGAAATCAGCGAACAGCGATTTCAACGATTTCTCTTCTTTCGTATTCTGCCTACAGCGATTTCAACGATTTCTCTTCTTTCGTATTCCGCGTACAGCGTTTTCAGCGATTTCTCTTTTTTCGTATGCTGCGTGCAGCCATTTCAAAGATTTCATTTTTTCGTATTCAGCGTACAGCGATTTCAACAATTTCTCTTCTTTCATATTCAGTCTACAGCGATTTCAACGAGTTCACTTTTTCGTATTCAGCGTACAGCGATTTCAACAATTTCTCTTTTTTCGCATTCGGCCTACAGCGATTTCAACGATTTTTCATCTTTCGTATTCAGCCTACAGGGATTTCAACGATTTCACTTTTCGTATTCAGCGTACAGCGATTTCAACTATTTCACTTTTTCGTATTCTGCTTACAGCGATTTCAACGATTTCTCATCTTTCGTATTCAGCCTAAAAGGATTTCAATGTTTTCACTTTTTCGTAATCTGCGTACAGCGATTTCAACGGTTTCTCTTCTTTCGTATTCAGCCTACAGCGATTTCAACCACTTCACTTTTTCGTATTCTGCGTACAGCGGTTTCAACGATTTCTCTTCTTTCGCATTCAGCCTACAGCGATTTCAACGATTTCTCTTATTTCGTATTCAGCGTACAGCGATTTCAACGATTTCACTTTTTCGTATTCTTTGCACAGCGATTTCAACTATTTCATTTTTTCGTATTCTGCGTACAGCGATTTCAACGATTTTTTTTTTCGTATTCAGCCTACAGCGATTTCAACTATTTCAATTTCTCCGTATTCAGCGTACAGCGATTTCAACGATTTCTCTTTCGTATTCAGCCTACAGCGATTTCAACGATTTCACAATTTAGTATTCTGGCTACAGCGATTTCAACGATTTCTCTTCTTTCCTATTCAGCCTACAGCGATTTCAACTATTTCACTTTTTCGTAATCTGCGTTCAGCGATTTCAACGATTTCTCTTCTTTAGTATTCAGCCTACAGCCATTTCAACGATTTCACCTTTTCGTACTCAGCGTACAGCTATTTCAACTATTTCTCTTCTTTCGTACTCAGCCTGCAGCGATTTCAACGATTTAACTTTTTCGTATTCATCCTACAGCGATTTCAACGATTTCTCTTCTTTCGTATTCAGCCTACATCGATTTCAACGATTTCACTTTTTCGTACTCAGCGTACAGCGATTTCTACGATTTCTCTTCTTTCCTATTCAGCGTACAGCGATTTCATAGATTTCTCTTCTTTCGTATTCAGCCTACAGCGATTTCAACTATTTCACTTTATAATATTCAGCGTACAGCGATTTCAACGATTTCTCTACTTTCGTATTCAGCCTATAGCGATTTCAACGATTTGACTTTTTCGTATTCTGCGTACGGCGATTTCAACTATTACTCTTCTTTCCTATTCAGCGTACAGCGATTTCAACGATTTCTCTTCTTTCGTATTCTGCCTACAGCGATTTCAACGATTTCACTTTTTCATATTCTGCGTACAGCGATTTCAACGATTTCTCTTCTTTCGTATTCAGCCTGCAGCGATTTCAACTGTTTCACTTTTTCGTATACAGCGTACAGCGATTTCAGCGAATTCTCTTCTTTCGTATTCAGCCTACAGCTATTTCAACCATTTCACTTTTTCTTATTCAGCGTGCAGCGATTTCAAAGATTTCTCTTCTTTCGTATTCAGCCTGCAGCGATTTCAACGATTTCACTTTTTCGTATTCAGCGTACAGCGATTTCGACAATTTCTCTTTTTTTCGTATTCTGCCTACAGCGATTTCAACGATTTCTCTTTTATCGTATTCAGCCTACATGGATTTCAACGATTTCTCTTTTTCGTATTCAGCCTAGAGGGATTTCAACGATTTCACTATGTCGTATACTGCGTACAGCGATTTCAACGATTTCCCTTCTTTCGTATTCAGAATACAGTGATTTCAACGATTTCACTTTTTCATATTCAGCGTACAGCGATTTCAACGATTTCTCTTCTTTCGTATTCAGCCTGCAGCGATTTCAACGATTTCACTTTTTCGTATTCAGCCTACAGCGATTACAACGATTTCTCTTGTTCCGTATTCAGACTACAGCGATTTCAACGATTTCATTTTTTCGTAATCAGCGTAAAGCGATTTCAGCGATTTCTCTTTCGTATTCAGCCTACAGCGATTTCAACGATTTCTCTTCTTTCGTATTCAGCGTACAGCGATTTCAACGATTTCACTTTTTCGTATTCAGCTTACTGCGATTTCAACTATTTCACTTTTTCGTATTCAGCGTACAGCGATTTCAACGATTTCTCTTCTTTCGTATTCAGCCTACAGCGATTTCAACGATTTCACTTTCTCCGTATTCAGCGCACAGCGATTTCAACGATTTCTCTTCTTGCGTATTCAGCCTACAGCGATTTCAAAGATTTCACATTTTAATATTCACCCTACAGGGATTTCAACGATTTCTCTACTTTCGTATTCTGCCTACAGCGATTTCAACTATTTCAATTTTTCGTATTCAGCGTACAGCGATTTCAACGATTTCTCCTCTTTCGTACTCAGCCTACAGCGATTTCAACGATTTCACTTTTTCCGTATTCTGCCTACAGCCATTTCACCGATTTCACTTTTTGGTATTCAGCGTACAGCGTTTTCAACTATTTCTCTTCTTTCGTATTCAGGCTACAGAGATTTCAACGATTTCACTTTTTCGTATTCAGCCTACAGCGATTTCAACGATTTCTCTTCTTTCGTATTCAGCCTACAGTGATTTCAACGATTTCTCTTTATTGTATTCAGCGTACAGCGATTTCAACTATTTCTCTTCTTTCCTATTCAGTGTACAGCGATTTCATATATTTCTCTTCTTTCGTATTCAGCCTACAGCGATTTCAACTATTTCACTTTCTAATATTCAGCGTACAGCGATTTCATCGATTTCTCTTCTTTCGTATTCGGCCTACAGCGATTTCAACGATTTCAATTTTTCGTATTCAGCGTACAATAATTTCAACGATTTCTCTTCTTTCCTATTTAGCCTACAGCGATTTCAACGATTTCTCTTCTTTCGTATTCCGCGTACAGTGTTTTCAACGTTTTCTCTTTTTTCGTATTTAGCGTGCAGCCATTTCAACGATTTCACTATTTCGTATTCAGCGTACAGCGATTTCTACGATTAATCTTGTTTCGTATTCAGCCTACAGCGATTTCAACGATTTCATTTTTTCATAATCGGCGTACAGCGATTTCAACAATTTCTCTTTTTTCGTGTTCAGAATACAGCGTTTTCAACGATTTCACTTTTTCGTATTGAGCGTACAGCGATTTCAACGATTTCCCTTCTTTCGTATTCAGCCTACAGCTATTTCAACTATTTCACTCTTTCGTATTGAGCGTGCAGCGATTTCAACGATTTCACTTCTTTCCGATTCAGCCCACAGCGATTTCAACGATTTCGATTTTTCGTATTCTGTGTACAGCGATTTCAACAATTTGTCTTTTTTCGTATTCACCCTACAGCGATTTCAACGATTTCTCTTCTTTCGTATTCAGCCTACACGGATTTCAACGATTTCACTTTTTCGTATACAGATTACAGGGATTTCAACGATTTCACTTTTTCGTATTCTGCGTACAGCGATTTCAACGATTTCCCTTCTTTCGTATTCAGCCTACAGTGATTTCAACGATTTCACTTTTTAGTATTCAGCGTACAGCGATTTCAACGATTTCTCTTCTTTCGTATTCAGCCTACAGACATTTCAACAATTTCACTTTTTCGTATTCAGCGTACAGCATTTTCAACTATTTCTCTTCTTTCGTATTCAGTCTACAGCGATTTCAACGATTTCAATCTTTCCTATTCAGCCTACAGCGATTTCAACGATTTCTCTTTCGTATTCAGCCTATAGAGATTTCAACGATTTCATTTTTCGTATTCTGCGTACAGCGATTTCAACGATTTCTCTTCTTTCCTATTCAGCGTACAGCGATATCATAGATTTCTCTTCTTTCGTTTTCAGCCTACAGCGATTTCAACGATTTCTCTTCTTTCGTATTCAGCGTACAGCGATTTCAACAATTTCACTTTTTCGTATTCTTTGTACAGCGAATTCAACTATTTCACTTTTTCGTATTCTGCGTACAGCGATTTCAACGATTTTTTTTTCGTATTCAGCCTACAGCGATTTCAACGATTTCTCTTTCTCAGTATTCAGCGTACAGCGATTTCAACGATTTCTCTTCTTTCGTATTCTGCCTACAGCGATTTTAACGATTTCATTTTTTCGTATTCACCGTAAAACGATTTCTACAATTTCACTTCTTTCGTATTCAGTCTCCAGCGATTTCAACGATTTCTCTTCTTTCGTATTCAGCGTACAGCGATTTCAACGATTTCACTTTTTCGTATTCAGCGTACTGCGATTTCTATTATTTCACATTTTCTTATTCAGCGTAGAGCGATTTCAACGATTTCTCTTCTTTCGTATTCGGCCTACATGGATTTCAACGATTTTACTTTTTCGTATTCTGCGTACATCGATTTCAACGATTTAACTTTTTCGTATTCTGCGTACAGCGATTTCTACGATTTCTCTTCTTTCGTATTCAGCCTACAGCGATTTCAACGATTTCACTTTTTCGTATTCAGCGTACAGCGATTTCAACGCTTTCTCTTCTTTCATATTCAGCCTACAGCGATTTCAACGATATCAATTTTAGTATTCAGCGAACAGCAATTTCAACGATTTCTCTTCTTTTGTATTCAGCCTACAGCGATTTCAACGATATCAATTTTAGTATTCAGCGAACAGCAATTTCAACGATTTCTCTTCTTTTGTAATCAGCCTACAGCGATTTCAACGATTTCACTGTTTCGTATTCTGCGTACAGCGATTTCAACGATTTCTCTTCTTTCGTATTCAGCCTACAGCGATTTCAACGATTTCACTTTTTCGTATTCAGCGTACAGTGATTTTAACGATTTCTCCTCTTTCGTATTCAGCCTACAGCGATTTCGACGATTTCACTTTTTCCGTATTCAACGTACTGCGATTTCTACGATTTCTCTTCTTTCGTATTCAGCCTACAGCGATTTCAACGATTTCATTTTTTCGTATTCAGCGTACAGCGATTTCAACAATTTCTCTTCTTTCGTATTCAGTCTACAGCGATTTCAACGATTTCTCTTCTTTCGTATTCAGCGTACAGAGATTTCAACGATTTCACTTTTTCGTATTCAGCGTACAGAGATTTCAGCGATTTCTCTTCTTTCTTATTCAGCCTACAGGGATTTAAACGATTTCACTTTTTCGTATTCAGCGTACAGCGATTCCAACGAATTCTCTTCTTTCTTGTTCAGCTTACAGCGATTTCAACGATGTCACTTTTTCGTATTCAGCGTACTGCGATTTCAACGATTTCTCTTCTTTCGTATTCAGCCTACAGCGATTTCAACTATTTCACTTTTTCGTATTCATCGTACAACAATTTCAACGATTTGTCTTCTTTCGTATTCAGCCTACAGTTTTTTCAACGTTTTCACTTTTTCTTAATCAGCCTACAGCGATTTCTACGATTTAACTTTTTCGTATTCAGCGTACAGCGATTCAACGATTTCTGTTTTTCGAAATCAGCGTAAAATGATTTCAACGATTTTATTTCGTATTCAGCGTACAGTGATTTTAACTATTTCTCCTCTTACGTATTCAGCGTATAGCGATGTCAAGATTTGCTCTTTTTTTCGTATTCAGCGTACAGTGTTTTGAACGCCTTCTTCGTATTCAGCGTACAGCGATTTCAACGATTTTTTTTCGTATTCAGCTTACGACAATTTCAACGATTTTTTTCATATTCACCGTACATCTATATAAACGAATTTTTTTTCGTATTCAGCGTACAGCTCTATCTACTATTTTATTTTCGTATTCAGCGTACAGCTATCTTAAGGAATTCTCCTTTTTTCGTATTCAGTGTACAGCGATTTCAACGATTTCTCTCTTTTCATTTCAGCATACAGCGATTTCAACGATTTCTCTTTTTGTATTCAGCGTACAGCGATTTCAACGATTTCACTTTCTCCGTATTCAACGTACAGCGATTTCAACGAATTCTCTTCGTTCGTATTTAGCTTACAGCGATTTCAACGATTTCTTTTTCTTCGTATTCAATGTACAGCGATTTCAATGATTTTTTTTCGTATTCAGCTCAGAGCAATTGCAGCGTTTTTTTTTTTCGTATTCAGCGTACACCTATTTCTACGAATTCTATTTTTCGTATACCGCGTACAGCGATTTCAACCATATTTTTTTCCTATTCATCGTACAAAGATTTCAACAATCTTTTTCGTATTAAGGGTACAGCGATTTCAACGATTTCTCCTCTTTCGTATTCAGCGTACAGCGATTTCAAGGATTTCTCTTTTATATGTATTCAACCTACAGTGATTTCAACGATTTCTCTTCTTTCGTATTCAGCCTACAGCGATTTCAACGATTTTTTTCGTATTCACGGTACAGCGATACTTACTATTTTCTTCCTATTCATCGTTCAGCGATTTCAACTATTTTTTTTCGTCCGTTCACAATTCCTTCCGGTGGATCCTTCAGTATACAGTTCTTTTTAGCCAGTGACCCAGGCAATTATTTTTTCTTCCTGATCTTTTTCAGCATCATTCTTTCTTCACCCTTTCTTTCCAACACAGCTTCATTTCTTATTCTGTCTGTCTATTTCACACCCTCCATTCTCCTCCATATCTACATTCCAAATGACTCTGGTCTCTTGTCTTCACTTCGTCCTAATCTCTAAGTTTCCTCCCTTTGCATAAACATAGTCCACACAAAGCACTTCACTAGCCTCGGCACTCGTTGTTCTTCCAGAGTTCCGTAGAATTTTCCTTTTCTCTATTATAAGATTATTGGTATTATAAATGCAACTAATTATATAAGAAAAGAATTTGCTTTCCTAAAGGATTGTATATTTCTGCTGACTTACTTAGTCTTTGTATTCATTTACTATGCACTAACTTCTACTCTATTAAGTTAGATATTATACCCTTTGTAATATGTACAGTATTACTACTCTTTTATACTTCAGGATATATTTTTCTTGTTTTTATATAGTTTGAAAGTAAAAAAAAGGAAGAACAGTTGGCGAGGTAAGGTCGGCTATAGGGGAGGAGGAGGCCGAAAAAGGAGTAATAATACTGTACAATGTAAATAATATTTCGTGTTAGTTTTAATAATAATAATGATTATGTATGTATGTATGTATATATTCACACTGCAATGGGTATATACCCGGTGGCAATGGTAACTAATTACACTCAATAATCACAATAATAAACTTATTAACTAAAAATATATTTAATAATAATACTAATAATTAATACTAATAATAATAATAAACATAATAATAACAACAACAACAATAACAGGGAATATACTAAATTAAATGAAACGATCACTTAAAATAACATTTGAAATATTCTAATTTGTATCTAAGAACTGAGATCGAACTAAAACCCACAAGTATATGCTGATATCTGCACAAGTACCTTTCAACATTACACTCATTTCGCTGTCAACTCACTCATTTCACTGGAATTACAAACATTTCACTGATTCTATCCTGATTTCACTAACACTTAAAAAAAATTTCACTTTTCAAATTCCTTGCACTGCCACTATAAACTATAAAGCTTCACTGACAGGAACACGTTTCACTTACACAGCACACTTCACTGACACGACATACTTCTTCACTGATGCAGCACACTTCACTGACACAACATAATTCTTCACTGATACAACACTTCAATAACAACATATCATTTACACCCTTTAAATACTGTGTATAATTACCGCATATTAGTAAGGTCCTTAAGTCTATTTTTAAAGTAATAATAATAATGATAATAATATTAATAATAATCATCATAATCATAATAATAATATTAATAATAATAATAATAATAATTTTAATAATTTTAGGGAACGGCCTGGGAACGCGATGAAAATTCTCAGGTAAAGATGGGTGAAGAAGATTTTAATTCTGTAGGTAGCCTATCCTACATTGCTGTATATCCTTATATTCTTCACAGTTCGTCAGAAATAGTGGCTGTCCTCGAAAATTATTCATACTTCTTCCCTGTTACTCGTAATTCGTAATTATCCGTCACCCATTATAATTACTCATTATTTTATTTTATTCATCGTAGTCATCCTGTATTACTTGTCAACGTATGTCATCGGCATCTGACATTATTCTTCACCATAGGTCGTCATCCCTCATTATTCATCTTCATAGGTTATTTTCCGCAATTCATCGTAAGTTATCCGCCACAATTCTTCATAGTCATCCCCGTAACTCGTCATTATTGGTCATCAATCACCATTCCTCTGTCAGGCTCCATTATTCGCCGTACTAGATCATCACAAACTATAGTTAATCAGTAATCCTCCATTATCCGTCATAATATATCATCAATCTTAACTCGTCATAGTCATCCTCCTCGTCGTCATAGCAGAACATCAATCACAGTTCATCATTGGCATCCTTTATTATTCGTCATTTCAAATTGTTGTTTAGCCAACAGTCCTAAAACAGATACGAACATCATTAGGCATCATTCATGAAGCAATTAATCCAAGAGAAAATGGGGTAGAATGGCAAGTTCATTTCCCCTTCCATTGCATACATCGCTGATTAGTTATATTCTACACTAAACAGACTATTATTTTTAGTAGATTATTTTACGACGCTTGATCAACAATTTAGGTTATTTAGCGTCGGAATGAGATGAAGATGATAATGCCGGTGAAATGAGTCCGGGGTCCAGCACCGAAAGTTACCCAGCATTTGCTCATATTGGGTTGAGGGAAAACCCCGGAAAAACCTCAACCAGATAATTTGCCCCGACAAGGAATCGAACACGGTCCACATGGTTTCGCGGCCAGACGCGCTGACCGTTACTCCACAGATGTGGACTCACACTATTATGAGACACAAGTAATATAAATCGTCATACTTCGTTGGTATCCTCCAAAATTAGTCAATTTGTCGATTTCAACGATTTTACTTTTCGTATTCATTGTACAGCGATTTCAACTATTTCACTTTTTCGTATTCAGCGTACGGCGATTTCAGCGATTTTTCTTTCGTATTAAGCCCAGCGATTTAAACTATTTCACTTTTTCGTATTCAGCGTACAGCGATTTCAAAGATTTCTCTTCTTTCGTATTCAGCCTAGAGCGATTTCAACGATTTCACTTCTTCGTATTCAGCGTACAGCGATTTCAACGATTTCTCCTCTTTCGTATTCAGCCTACAGCTAATTCAACGATTTCACTTTTTCCGTATTCTGCGTACAGCGATTTCAACGATTTCTCTTCTTTCGTATTCAGCCTACAGCCATTTCAACGATTTCACCTTTTCGTATTCAGCGTACAGCGATTTCAACTATTTCTCTTCTTTCGTATTTTCAGCCTACAGCGATTTCAACGATTTCACTTTTTCGTATTCATCCTACAGCGATTTCAACGATTTCTCTTCTTTCGTATTCAGCCTACATCGATTTCAACGATTTCACTTTTTCGTATTCAGCGTACAGTGATTTCAACGATTTCTCTTCTTTCCTATTCAGCGTACAGCGATTTCATAGATTTCTCTTCTTTCGTATTCAGCCTACAGCGATTTCAACTATTTCACTTTTTAATATTCAGCGTACAGCGATTTCAACGATTTCTCTTCTTTCGTATTCAGCCTACAGCGATTTCATCGATTTGACTTTTTCGTATTCAGCGTACAGCGATTTCAACGATTTCTCTTCTTTTGTATTCCGCCTACAGCGATTTCAACGATTTCACTTTTTCGTATTCAAAGTACAGCGATTTCAACGACTTCTCTTCTTTCGTATTCAGCCTACAGCGATTTCAACGATTTCACTTTCTCGTATTGTGCGTACAGCGATTTCAACGATTTCTCTTCTTTCGTATTCAGCCTGCAGCGATTTCAACTGTATCACTTTTTCATATACAGCGTACAGCGATTACTCTTCTTTCGTATTCAGCCTACAGAGATTTCAACGATTTCACTTTTTCGTATTCAGCGTACAGCGATTTCAACAATTTCACTTTTTTCGTATTCAGCCTACAGCGATTTCAACTATTTCTCTTCTTTCGTATTCAGCCTACAGGGATTTCAACGATTTCACTTTTTCGTATTCAGCCTACAGGGATTTCAACGATTTCACTTTTTCGTATTCTGCGTACAGCGAATTCAACGATTTCCCTTCTTTCGTATTCAGCCTACAGTGATTTCAACGATTTCACTCTTTCATATTCATCGTACAGCGATTTCAACGATTTCTCTTTCGTATTCAGCCTGCAGCGATTTCAACGATTTCACTTTTTCGTATTCAACCTACAGCGATTACAACGATTTCTCTTGTTCCGTATTTAGACTACAGCGATTTCAACGATTTCATTATTTCGTATTCACCGTACAGCGATTTCATCGATTTCTCTTCTTTCGTATTCAGCCTACAGGGATTTCAACGATTTCTCTTCTTTCGTATTCAGCGTACAGCAATTTCAACGATTTCACTTTTTCGTATTCGGTGTACTGCGATTTCAACTATTTCACTTTTTCGTATTCAGCGTACAGCGATTTCAATGATTTCTCTTCTTTCGTATTCAGCCTACAGAAATGTCAACGATTTCACTTTCTCCGCATTCAGCGTACAGCGATT
The DNA here is from genome assembly GCF_040183065.1 of Periplaneta americana. Lineage (NCBI taxonomy): Eukaryota > Metazoa > Arthropoda > Insecta > Blattodea > Blattidae > Periplaneta > Periplaneta americana. Next base: position 4,595,470 of record NC_091118.1, read on the forward strand.
TCAACGATTTCTCTTCTTTCGTATTCAGCCTACAGCGATTTCAAAGATTTCACATTTTAGCATTCAGCCTACAGCGATTTCAACGATTTCTCTACTTTCGTATTCAGCCTACAGCGATTTGAACTATTTCAATTTTTCTTATTCAGCGTACAGCGATTTCAACGATTTCTCCTCTTTCGTATTCAGCCTACAGCGATTTCAACGATTTCACTTTTTCCGTATTTAGCCTACAGCCATTTCCACGATTTCACTTTTTCGTATTCAGCGTACAGCGTTTTCAACTATTTCTCTTCTTTCGTATTCAGCCTATAGCGATTTCAACGATTTGACTTTTTCGTATTCAGCGTACAGCGATTTCAACGATTTCTCTTCTTTCGTATTCCGCCTACAGCGATTTCAACGATTTCACTTTTTCGTATTCAGAGTACAGCGATTTCAACGACTTCTCTTCTTTCGTATTCAGCCTACAGCGATTTCAACGATTTCACTTTCTCGTATTCTGCGTACAGCGATTTCAACGATTTCTCTTCTTTTGTATTCAGCCTGCAGCGATTTCAACTGTTTCACTTTTTCGTATACAGCGTACAGCGATTACTCTTCTTTCGTATTCAGCCTACAGCGATTTCAACGATTTCACTTTTTCGAATTCAGCGTACAGCGATTTCAACAATTTCACTTTTTTCGTATTCAGGCTACAGCGATTTCAACTATTTCTCTTCTTTCGTATTCAGCCTACAGGGATTTCAACGATTTCACTTTTTCGTATTCAGCCTACAGGGATTTCAACGATTTCACTTTTTCGTATTCTGCGTACAGCGATTTCAACGATTTCCCTTCTTTCGTATTCAGCCTAGAGTGATTTCAACGATTTCACTTTTTCATATTCATCGTACTGCGATGTCAACGATTTCTCTTCTTTCGGATTCAGCCTGCAGCGATTTCAACGATTTCACTTTTTCTTATTCGACCTACAGCGATTACAACGATTTCTCTTGTTCCGTATTCAGACTACAGCGATTTCAACGATTTCATTATTTCGTATTCAGCGTACAGCGATTTCATCGATTTCTCTTCTTTCGTATTCAGCCTACAGGGATTTCAACGATTTCTCTTCTTTCGTATTCTGCGTACAGCGATTTCAACGATTTCACTTTTTCGTATTCGGCGTACTGCGATTTCAACTATTTCACTTTTTCGTATTCAGCGTACAGCGATTTCAATGATTTCTCTTCTTTCGTATTCAGCCTACAGAAATGTCAACGATTTCACTTTCTCCGTATTCAGCGTACAGCGATTTCAACTTTCTCTTCTTTCGTATTCAGCCTACAGCGATTTCAAAGATTTCACATTTTAGCATTCAGCCTACAGCGATTTCAACGATTCTCTACTTTCGTATTCAGCCTACAGCGATTTGAACTATTTCAATTTTTCTTATTCAGCGTACAGCGATTTCAACGATTTCTCCTCTTTCGTATTCAGCCTACAGCGATTTCAACGATTTCACTTTTTCCGTATTCAGCCTACAGCCATTTCAACGATTTCACTTTTTCGTATTCGGCGTACAGCGTTTTCAACTATTTCTCTCTTTCGTATTCAGCCTACAGCGATTTCAACGATTTCACTTTTTCGTATTAAGCCTACAGCGATTTCAACGATTTCTCTTCTTTCGTATTCAGCCTACAGTGATTTCAACGATTTCACTTTTTCGTATTCAGCGTACAGCGATTTCAACGATTTCTCTTCTTTCCTATTCAGCGTACAGCGATTTCATAGATTTCTCTTCTTTCGTATTCAGCCTACAGCGATTTCAACTATTTCACTTTCTAATATTCAGCGTACATCGATTTCAACGATTCTCTTCTTTCGTATTCGGCCTACAGCGAATTTCAACGATTTCACTTTTTCGTATTTAGCGTACAGCTTTTTCAACGATTTCTCCTTCTTTCCTATTCAGCGTACAGCGAATTCAACGATTTCTCTTCTTTCGTAGTCAGCCTACAGCGATTTCAACGATTTCACTTTTTCGTGTTCAGCGTACAGCGATTGCAACGGCTTCTCTTCTTTCGTATTCGGCCTATAGCGATTTCAACGATTTCACTTTTTCGTATTCTGCGTACAGCGATTTCAACGATTTCTCTTCTTTCCTATTCTGCGTACACCGATTTCATAGATTTCTCTTCTTTCGTATTCAGCCTACAGCGATTTCAACGATTTCACTTTTTCGCCTACAGCGTACAGCGATTTCAACGATTTCTCTTCTTTCGTATTCAGCCTACAGCGATTTCAACTATTTTGACTTTATCGTAATCAGCGTACAGCGATTTCAACGATTTCTCTTCTTTCGTATTCAGCCTACAGCGATTTCAAACGATTTCTCTATTTTCGTATTCAGCCCTACAGCGATTTCAAACGGTTTCACTTTTTCGTATTCAGCGTACAGCGATTTCAACGATTTCTCTTCTTTCGTTTTCAGCCTACAGCGATTTCAACGATTTCAATTTTTTCGGATTCAGCGTACAGCGATTTCAACGATTTCTCTTTTTCCTATTCAGCGTACAGCGATTTCAACTATTTCTCTTCTTTCGTATTCAGCGTATAGGGATTTCAACGATTTCACATTTTCGAATTCAGCGTACAGCGATTTCAACGATTTCTCTTCTTTCGTATTCAGCCTACAGCGGTTTCAACGATTTCCCTTCTTTCGTATTCCGCGTACAGCGTTTTCAGCTATTTCTCTTTTTTCGTATGCAGCGTGCAGCCATTTCAACGATTTCACTATTTCGTATTCAGCGTACAGCGATTTCTACGATTTCCCTTGTTTCGTATTCAGCCTACAGCGATCACAACTATTTCATTTTTTCGTATTCAGCGTACAGCGATTTCAACCATTTCTCTTCTTTCGTATTCAGTCTACAGCGATTTCAACGATTTCACTTTTTCGTATTCAGCGTACAGCGATTTCAACAATTTATCTTTTTTCGTATTCAGCCTACAGCGATTTCAACGGTTTTTCTTCTTTCGTATTCAGCCTACAGGGATTTCAACGATTTCACTTTTTCGTATTAAGCGTACAGCGATTTCAACTATTTCACTTTTTCGTATTCAGCTTACAGCGATTTCAACGATTTCTCATCTTTCGTATACAGCCTAAAAGGATTTCAATGATTTCACTTTTTCGTATTCTGCGTACAGCGATTTCAACGGTTTCTCTTCTTTCGTATTCAGCCTACAGCGATTTCAACGACTTCACTTTTTCGTATTCAGCGTACAGCGTACAATGGAAACTCGCTTTTGTCCACCCAATTCCCAAGACCAAAACACCGACATGTTATAACGACTACAGACCTATCAGCATCCTACCTGCCCTATCTAAAGCATTGGAGCGCATTGTACATAAGCAACTGACAGAATACTTAAACAAATACAAACTTCTCGACTCTTATCAATCAGGTTTCAGAGCCGGACATAACACAAGTACAGCATTACTTAAATTCACGGAAGTCCTACGCGAGGCCCGGGACGAACGTAAATTGACAATAATGACTTTACTTGACTTCAGCAAAGCCTTCGATTCTGTAGACATTGACTTATTAATATGTAAACTCAGAAGACTACACCTAGAAGAGCACGTAGTCCTGTGGTTTGACTCTTACCTTAATGGCCGCCAACAAAGTGTGATAGCTGGAAATCGTTCTTCCCCTTGGCAGGCCGTAAGGTCAGGGATCCCACAGGGATCAGTTCTTGGCCCTTTACTATTTACAATTTATATCAACGACATATCAGAATCTCTAAAGTACTGCCGACACCATCTCTATGCAGACGACCTTCAAATATAAATAAAATTCCACACTGACGAAATAAATGATGCAATAACTAAAATTAATGACGACCTGAACTCAATCTGCACATGGATACGGAAATTCCGACTAAAACTAAATCCAAAAAAATCACAGTCAAATCATTGTGGGCCATTCACGTTTGTTAAGCACTATTACCATACCAAATTTGTCCCCGATTAATATACACGGCACCGAAATTCCGTTCAGTGAATCAGTAAAGAATCTAGGTATTTATATGGATAAAAGTTTAAACTGGAACATTCAAGTTGCAGAAACCTGCAAAAAGGTATTTTCATTAATCCACTCGTTTAGACGATTGAAGAATTTTCTACCCCTTTCCATGAAAAAAATGTTAGTGCAAACACTCGTAATGCCCCACTTCGATTACTGTGATATTCTGCTTACTGACCTAAGCGTTACTTCGGCGCAGAGACTACAACGTGTTCATAGTATGTGCGTCCGTTTCGTCTGCAATATTCGCCGGGCTGATCACGTAACACCATCCCTCGAAATGTTGTCCTGGCTCCGTCTAGAAGATCGTAGGAAAATCCACTGTCTTTCCCTTCTCTTTCACATATTACATTTCTCCACTCCTGTCTATCTTGCGTCTCGTTTTCAAAATTTATCCACCCATCATAACCTAGACACACGATCACAACACTTCTCAATATTATCCATTCCTTCCCACCGAACATCCTCATATTCATCTTCTTTCACTGTGGCTGTTCCTCGACTTTGGAATTCCCTACCGAGTAATGTCAGGGACTATCAGACATCAAATCAATTTAAGAATAGGTTAACGAGATATTTTTCTAACAATTATTGTCAACAATAATAGCTGTTTCAGGATTCTCAGTGTTTAATGGTTATATATATCACAGATAAATATATAAATTATCTCATTATTATTATTATTATTACTATTATAATTACCATTATTATAATTCTTATTGTTATTATTATTATTATCATTATTATTATAACTATTTCTTACCAGTGTTTATTATTGTCACACTAATATTAGTTATCCAATTTTCATCATTTACTTTCATGTTGTTTTATGATCTAGATATTAATGTAATAACTATGTAAGCAAATGTATCTAATTAGAATTAGAGTCTGGCTGGGCGGAAGAGAAGGCCTACTGGCCTTAGCTCTGCCAGATTAAATAGATAAATTATTACAGCGATTTCAACGATTTCTCTTGTTTCGTATTCAGCCTAGAGCGATTTCAACGATTTTATTTTTTCGTATTCAGCGTTCAGCGGTTTCAGCGATTTCTCTTCTTTCGTATTCAGCCTACAGCGATTTCAAAGATTTCTCTTCTTTCGTATTCAGCGTACAGCGATTTCAACGATTCACTTTTTCGTATTCATTGTACAGCGATTTCAACTATTTCATTTTTTCGTATTCGGCGTACAGCGATTTCAACGATTTTTTTTTCGTAATAATAATAATTTATTTATTTAATCTGGCAGAGCTATGGCCAGTAGGCCTTCTCTTCCGCCCAGCCAGACTCTAATTCTAATTAGATACATTTGCTTACATAGTTATTACATTAATATCTAGATTATAAAACAACTTCAGCCTACAGCGATTTTAACGATTTCACTTTCTCCGTATTCAGCGTATAGCGATTTCAACGATTTCTCTTTCGTATTCAGCCTACAGCGAATTCAACGATTTCACATTTTAGTATTCAGCGTACAGCGATTTCAACGATTTCTCTCCTATCGTATTCAGCCTACAGCGATTTCAACTATTTCACTTTTTCGTATTCTGCGTACAGCGATCTCAACTATTTCTCTTCTTTCGTATTCAGCCTATAGCGATTTCAACGATTTCACATTTTCGTATTCTGCGTACATGGATTTCAACGGTTTCTCTTCTTTCGTATTCAGCCTACAGCGATTTCAACGACTTCACTTTTTCGTATTCAGCTTACAGCGATTTCAACGATTTCTCTTGTTTCGTATTCAGCCCAGAGTGATTTCAACGATTTCACTTTTTCGTATTCAGCGTACAGCGATTTCAACTATTTCTCTTCTTTCGTATTCAGCCTATAGCGATTTCAACGATTTCACATTTTCGTATTCTGCGTACAGCGATTGCAACGATTTCTCTTCTTTCGTATTCAGCCTACAGCGTTTTCAACGATTTCTCTTCTTTCGTATTCCGCGTACAGCGTTTTCAACGATTTCTCTTTTTTCGTATTCTGCGTGCAGACTTTTCAACGATTTCACTATTTCGTATTCAGCGTACAGCGATTTCTACGATTAATCTTGTTTCATATTCAGCCTACAGCGATTTCAACGATTTCATTTTTTCGTATTCAGCGTACAGCGATTTCAACAATTTCTCTTCTTTCGTATTCAGAAAACAACGATTTCAACGATTTCATTTTTTCGTGTTCTGCGTACAGCGATTTCAACGATTTCTCTTCTTTCGTATTCAGCCTACAGCGATTTCAACTGTTTCTCTTTTTCGTATTCAGCGTACAGCGATTTCAACGATTTCTCTTCTTTCGTATTCGGCCTACAGCTATTTCAACTATTTCACTTTTTCGTATTCAGCGTGCAGCGATTTCAACGATTTCTCTTCTTTCGTATTCAGCCTACAGGGATTTCAACGATTTCACTTTTTCGTATTCAGTGTACAGCGATTTCAACAATTTCTCTTTTTTCGTATTCAGCCTACAGCGATTTCAACGATTTTTCTTCTTTCGTATTCAGCCCACACGGGTTTCAACGATTTCACTTTTTCGTATTGAGCCTACAGGGATTTCAACGATTTCAATTTTTCGTATTCTGCGTACAGCGATTTCAACGATTTCCCTTCTTTCGTATTCAGCCTACAGTGATTTCAACGATTTCACTTTTTCTTTTTCAGCGTACGGCGATTTCTCTTCTTTCGTATTCAGCCTACAGCGATTTCAACGATTTCACTTTTTCGTATTCGGCCTACAGCGATTATAACGATTTCTCTTGTTTCGTATTCTGACAACAGCAATTTCAACGTTTTCATTTTTTCGTATTCAGCGTACAGCGATTTCAACGATTTCTCTTCTTTCGTATTCAGCCTACAGCGATTTCTACGATTTTTCTTCTTTCGTATTCAGCGTACAGCGATTTCAACGATTTCACTTTTTTATGTCTTCAGCGTACTGCGATTTCAACTATTTGACTTTTTCGTATTCAGCGTACAGCGATTTCAACGATTTCCCTTCTTTCGTATACAGTCTACAGCGATTTCTACGATTTCACTTTCTCCGTATTCAGCGTACCGCGATTTCAACGATTTCTCTTCTTTCGTATTCAGCCTACAGCGATTTCAACGATTTCACTTTTTCGTATTCTGCGTACAGCGATTTCAACGATTTCTCTTCTTTCGTATTCAGCCTACAGCGATTTCAACGATTTCTCTTATTTCGTATTCTGCCTACAGCGATTTCAACGATTTCACTTTTTCGCATTCTGCGTACAGCGATTTCAACCATTTCTCTTCTTTCGTGTTCAGCCTACAGCGATTTCATCAATTTCACTTTTTTCGTATTCAGCGTACAGTGATTTCAACGATTTCTCTTTCGTACTCAGCCTACAGGGATTTCAACGATTTCACTTTTTCGTATTCAGCTTACAGCGATTTCAACGATTTCTCATCTTTCGTATTGAGCCTAAATGGATTTCAATGATTTCACTTTTTTGTATTCTGCGTACTGCGATTTCAACGGTTTCTCTTCTTTCGTATTCAGCGTACAACGATTTCAACGATTTCTCTTCTTTCGTTTTCAGCCTACAGCGATTTCAATAATTTCATTTTTTCGTATTCTTCGTACTGCGGTTTCAACGATTTCTCTTCTTTCGTATTCAGCCTACAGCGACTTCAACGATTTCTCTTCTTTCGTATTCAGCGTACAGCGATTTCAACGATTTCACTTTTTCGTATTCATTGTACAGCGATTTCAACTATTTCTCTTTTTCGTATTCTGCGTACAGCGATATCTGCGATTTTTTTTTGTATTCAGCCTACAGCGATTTCAACGATTTCACTTTCTCCGTATTCAGCGCACAGCGATTTCAGCGATTTCTCCTCTTTCATATTCAGCCTACAGCGATTTCAACTATTTCACTTTTTCGTATTCTGCGTTCAGCGATTTCAACGATTTCTCTTCTTTAGTATTCAGCCTACAGCCATTTCAACGATTTCACCTTTTCGTACTCAGCGTACAGCTATTTCAAATATTTCTCTTCTTTCGTACTCAGCCTGCAGCGATTTCAACGATTTAACTTTTTCGTATTCATCCTACAGCGATTTCAACGATTTCTCTTCTTTCGTATTCAGCCTACATCGATTTCAACGATTTCACTTTTTCGTACTCAGCGTACAGCGATTTCTACGATTTCTCTTCTTTCCTATTCAGCGTACAGCGATTTCATAGATTTCTCTTCTTTCGTATTCAGCCTACAGCGATTTCAACTATTTCACTTTATAATATTCAGCGTACAGCGATTTCAACGATTTCTCTACTTTCGTATTCAGCCTATAGCGATTTCAACGATTTGACATTTTCGTATTCTGCGTACGGCGATTTCAACTATTACTCTTCTTTCCTATTCAGCGTACAGCGATTTCAACGATTTCTCTTCTTTCGTATTCTGCCTACAGCGATTTCAACGATTTCACTTTTTCATATTCTGCGTTCAGCGATTTCAACGATTTCTCTTCTTTCGTATTCAGCCTGCAGCGATTTCAACTGTTTCACTTTTTCGTATACAGCGTACAGCGATTTCAGCGAATTCTCTTCTTTCGTATTCAGCTTACAGCTATTTCAACCATTTCACTTTTTCTTATTCAGCGTGCAGCGATTTCAAAGATTTCTCTTCTTTCGTATTCAGCCTGCAGCGATTTCAACGATTTCACTTTTTCGTATTCAGCGTACAGCGATTTCGACAATTTCTCTTTTTTTCGTATTCTGCCTACAGCGATTTCAACGATTTCTCTTTTATCGTATTCAGCCTACATGGATTTCAACGATTTCTCTTTTTCGTATTCAGCCTAGAGGGATTTCAACGATATCACTATGTCGTATACTGCGTACAGCGATTTCAACGATTTCCCTTCTTTCGTATTCAGAATACAGTGATTTCAACGATTTCACTTTTTCATATTCAGCGTACAGCGATTTCAACGATTTCTCTTCTTTCGTATTCAGCCTGCAGCGATTTCAACGATTTCACTTTTTCGTATTCAGCCTACAGCGATTACAACGATTTCTCTTGTTCCGTATTCAGACTACAGCGATTTCAACGATTTCATTTTTTCGTAATCAGCGTAAAGCGATTTCAGCGATTTCTCTTTCGTATTCAGCCTACAGCGATTTCAACGATTTCTCTTCTTTCGTATTCAGCGTACAGCGATTTCAACGATTTCACTTTTTCGTATTCAACTTACTGCGATTTCAACTATTTCACTTTTTCGTATTCAGCGTACAGCGATTTCACCGATTTCTCTTCTTTCGTATTCAGCCTACAGCGATTTCAACGATTTCACTTTCTCCGTATTCAGCGCACAGCGATTTCAACGATTTCTCTTCTTGCGTATTCAGCCTACAGCGATTTCAAAGATTTCACATTTTAATATTCACCCTACAGGGATTTCAACGATTTCTCTACTTTCGTATTCTGCCTACAGCGATTTCAACTATTTCAATTTTTCGTATTCAGCGTACAGCGATTTCAACGATTTCTCCTCTTTCGTACTCAGCCTACAGCGATTTCAACGATTTCACTTTTTCCGTATTCTGCCTACAGCCATTTCAACGATTTCACTTTTTGGTATTCAGCGTACAGCGTTTTCAACTATTTCTCTTCTTTCGTATTCAGGCTACAGAGATTTCAACGATTTCACTTTTTCGTATTCAGCCTACAGCGATTTCAACGATTTCTCTTCTTTCGTATTCAGCCTACAGTGATTTCAACGATTTCTCTTTATTGTATTCAGCGTACAGCGATTTCAACTATTTCTCTTCTTTCCTATTCAGTGTACAGCGATTTCATATATTTCTCTTCTTTCGTATTCAGCCTACAGCGATTTCAACTATTTCACTTTCTAATATTCAGCGTACAGCGATTTCATCGATTTCTCTTCTTTCGTATTCGGCCTACAGCGATTTCAACGATTTCAATTTTTCGTATTCAGCGTACAATAATTTCAACGATTTCTCTTCTTTCCTATTTAGCCTACAGCGATTTCAACGATTTCTCTTCTTTCGTATTCCGCGTACAGTGTTTTCAACGTTTTCTCTTTTTTCGTATTTAGCGTGCAGCCATTTCAACGATTTCACTATTTCGTATTCAGCGTACAGCGATTTCTACGATTAATCTTGTTTCGTATTCAGCCTACAGCGATTTCAACGATTTCATTTTTTCATAATCAGCGTACAGCGATTTCAACAATTTCTCTTCTTTCGTGTTCAGAATACAGCGTTTTCAACGAATTCACTTTTTCGTATTGAGCGTACAGCGATTTCAACGATTTCCCTTCTTTCGTATTCAGCCTACAGATATTTCAACTATTTCACTCTTTCGTATTGAGCGTGCAGCGATTTCAACGATTTCACTTCTTTCCGATTCAGCCCACAGCGATTTCAACGATTTCAATTTTTCGTATTCTGTGTACAGCGATTTCAACAATTTGTCTTTTTTCGTATTCACCCTACAGCGATTTCAACGATTTCTCTTCTTTCGTATTCAGCCTACACGGATTTCAACGATTTCACTTTTTCGTATACAGATTACAGGGATTTCAACGATTTCATTTTTTCGTATTCTGCGTACAGCGATTTCAACGATTTCCCTTCTTTCGTATTCAGCCTACAGTGATTTCAACGATTTCACTTTTTCGTATTCAGCGTACAGCGATTTCAACGATTTCTCTTCTTTCGTATTCAGCCTACAGCCATTTCAACGATTTCACTTTTTCGTATTCAGCGTACAGCATTTTCAACTATTTCTCTTCTTTCGTATTCAGTCTACAGCGATTTCAACGATTTCAATCTTTCCTATTCAGCCTACAGCGATTTCAACGATTTCTCTTTCGTATTCAGCCTATAGAGATTTCAACGATTTCACTTTTTCGTATTCTGCGTACAGCGATTTCAACGATTTCTCTTCTTTCCTATTCAGCGTACAGCGATATCATAGATTTCTCTTCTTTCGTTTTCAGCCTACAGCGATTTCAACGATTTCTCTTCTTTCGTATTCAGCGTACAGCGATTTCAACAATTTCACTTTTTCGTATTCTTTGTACAGCGAATTCAACTATTTCACTTTTTCGTATTCTGCGTACAGCGATTTCAACGATTTTTTTTTCGTATTCAGCCTACAGCGATTTCAACGATTTCACTTTCTCAGTATTCAGCGTACAGCGATTTCAACGATTTCTCTTCTTTCGTATTCTGCCTACAGCGATTTCAACGATTTCATTTTTTCGTATTCACCGTAAAACGATTTCTACAATTTCACTTCTTTCGTATTCAGTCTCCAGCGATTTCAACGATTTCTCTTCTTTCGTATTCAGCGTACAGCGATTTCAACGATTTCACTTTTTCGTATTCAGCGTACTGCGATTTCTATTATTTCACATTTTCTTATTCAGCGTAGAGCGATTTCAAAGTTTTCTCTTCTTTCTTATTCGGCCTACATGGATTTCAACGATTTTACTTTTTCGTATTCTGCGTACATCGATTTCAACGATTTAACTTTTTCGTATTCTGCGTACAGCGATTTCTACGATTTCTCTTCTTTCGTATTCAGCCTACAGCGATTTCAACGATTTCACTTTTTCGTATTCAGCGTACAGCGATTTCAACGCTTTCTCTTCTTTCATATTCAGCCTACAGCGATTTCAACGATATCAATTTTAGTATTCAGCGAACAGCAATTTCAACGATTTCTCTTCTTTTGTATTCAGCCTACAGCGATTTCAACGATTTCACTTTTTCGTATTCAGCGTACAGCGATTTCAACGCTTTCTCTTCTTTCATATTCAGCCTACAGCGATTTCAACGATATCAATTTTAGTATTCAGCGAACAGCAATTTCAACGATTTCTCTTCTTTTGTATTCAGCCTACAGCGATTTCAACGATATCAATTTTAGTATTCTGCGAACAGCAATTTCAACGATTTCTCTTCTTTTGTAATCAGCCTACAGCGATTTCAACGATTTCACTTTTTCGTATTCTGCGTACAGCGATTTCAACGATTTCTCTTCTTTCGTATTCAGCCTACAGCGATTTCAACGATATCAATTTTAGTATTCAGCGAACAGCAATTTCAACGATTTCTCTTCTTTTGTATTCAGCCTACAGCGATTTCAACGATTTCACTTTTTCGTATTCATTGTACAGCGATTTCAACTATTTCTCTTTTTCGTATTCTGCGTACAGCGATTTCTGCGATTTTTTTTCGTATTCAGCCTACAGCGATTGCAACGATTTCACTTTCTCCGTATTCGGCGCACAGCGATTTCAGCGATTTCTCCTCTTTCATATTCAGCCTACAGAGATTTCAACTATTTCACTTTTTCGTATTCTGCGTTCAGCGATTTCAACGATTTCTCTTCTTTAGTATTCAGCCTTCAGCCATTTCAACAATTTCACCTTTTCGTACTCAGCGTACAGCTATTTCAACTATTTCTCTTCTTTCGTACTCAGCCTGCAGCGATTTCAACGATTTAACTTTTTCGTATTCATCCTACAGCGATTTCAACGATTTCTCTTCTTTCGTATTCAGCCTACATCGATTTCAACGATTTCACTTTTTCGTACTCAGCGTACAGCGATTTCTACGATTTCTCTTCTTTCCTATTCAGCGTACAGCGATTTCATAGATTTCTCTTCTTTCGTATTCAGCCTACAGCGATTTCAACTATTTCACTTTATAATATTCAGCGTACAGCGATTTCAACGATTTCTCTACTTTCGTATTCAGCCTATGGCGATTTCAACGATTTGACTTTTTCGTATTCTGCGTACGGCGATTTCAACTATTACTCTTCTTTCCTATTCAGCGTACAGCGATTTCAACGATTTCTCTTCTTTCGTATTCTGCCTACAGCGATTTCAACGATTTCACTTTTTCATATTCTGCGTACAGCGATTTCAACGATTTCTCTTCTTTCGTATTCAGCCTGCAGCGATTTCAACTGTTTCACTTTTTCGTATACAGCGTACAGCGATTTCAGCGAATTCTCTCCTTTCGTATTCAGCCTACAGCTATTTCAACCATTTCACTTTTTCTTATTCAGCGTGCAGCGATTTCAAAGATTTCTCTTCTTTCGTATTCAGCCTGCAGCGATTTCAACGATTTCACTTTTTCGTATTCAGCGTACAGCGATTTCGACAATTTCTCTTTTTTTCGTATTCTGCCTACAGCGATTTCAACGATTTCTCTTTTATCGTATTCAGCCTACATGGATTTCAACGATTTCTCTTTTTCGTATTCAGCCTAGAGGGATTTCAACGATTTCACTATGTCGTATACTGCGTACAGCGATTTCAACGATTTCCCTTCTTTCGTATTCAGAATACAGTGATTTCAACGATTTCACTTTTTCATATTCAGCGTACAGCGATTTCAACGATTTCTCTTCTTTCGTATTCAGCCTGCAGCGATTTCAACGATTTCACTTTTTCGTATTCAGCCTACAGCGATTACAACGATTTCTCTTGTTCCGTATTCAGACTACAGCGATTTCAACGATTTCTTTTTTTCGTAATCAGCGTAAAGCGATTTCAGCGATTTCTCTTTCGTATTCAGCCTACAGCGATTTCAACGATTTCTCTTCTTTCGTATTCAGCGTACAGCGATTTCAACAATTTCACTTTTTCGTATTCAGCTTACTGCGATTTCAACTATTTCACTTTTTCGTATTCAGCGTACAGCGATTTCAACGATTTCTCTTCTTTCGTATTCAGCCTACAGCGATTTCAACGATTTCACTTTCTCCGTATTCAGCGCACAGCGATTTCAACGATTTCTCTTCTTGCGTATTCAGCCTACAGCGATTTCAACGATTTCACATTTTAATATTCACCCTACAGGGATTTCAACGATTTCTCTACTTTCGTATTCTGCCTACAGCGATTTCAACTATTTCAATTTTTCGTATTCAGCGTACAGCGATTTCAACGATTTCTCCTCTTTCGTACTCAGCCTACAGCGATTTCAACGATTTCACTTTTTCCGTATTCTGCCTACAGCCATTTCAACGATTTCACTTTTTGGTATTCAGCGTACAGCGTTTTCAACTATTTCTCTTCTTTCGTATTCAGGCTACAGAGATTTCAACGATTTCACTTTTTCGTATTCAGCCTACAGCGATTTCAACGATTTCTCTTCTTTCGTATTCAGCCTACAGTGATTTCAACGATTTCTCTTTATTGTATTCAGCGTACAGCGATTTCAACTATTTCTCTTCTTTCCTATTCAGTATACAGCGATTTCATATATTTCTCTTCTTTCGTATTCAGCCTACAGCGATTTCAACTATTTCACTTTCTAATATTCAGCGTACAGCGATTTCATCGATTTCTCTTCTTTCGTATTCGGCCTACAGCGATTTCAACGATTTCAATTTTTCGTATTCAGCGTACAATAATTTCAACGATTTCTCTTCTTTCCTATTTAGCCTACAGCGATTTCAACGATTTCTCTTCTTTCGTATTCCGCGTACAGTGTTTTCAACGTTTTCTCTTTTTTCGTATTTAGCGTGCAGCCATTTCAACGATTTCACTATTTCGTATTCAGCGTACAGCGATTTCTACGATTAATCTTGTTTCGTATTCAGCCTACAGCGATTTCAACGATTTCATTTTTTCATAATCAGCGTACAGCGATTTCAACAATTTCTCTTCTTTCGTGTTCAGAATACAGCGTTTTCAACGATTTCACTTTTTCGTATTGAGCGTAGAGCGATTTCAACGATTTCCCTTCTTTCGTATTCAGCCTACAGATATTTCAACTATTTCACTCTTTCGTATTGAGCGTGCAGCGATTTCAACGATTTCACTTCTTTCCGATTCAGCCCACAGCGATTTCAACGATTTCAATTTTTCGTATTCTGTGTACAGCGATTTCAACAATTTGTCTTTTTTCGTATTCACCCTACAGCGATTTCAACGATTTCTCTTCTTTCGTATTCAGCCTACACGGATTTCAACGATTTCACTTTTTCGTATACAGATTACAGGGATTTCAACGATTTCACTTTTTCGTATTCTGCGTACAGCGATTTCAACGATTTCCCTTCTTTCGTATTCAGCCTACAGTGATTTCAACGATTTCACTTTTTCGTATTCAGCGTACAGCGATTTCAACGATTTCTCTTCTTTCGTATTCAGCCTACAGCCATTTCAACGATTTCACTTTTTCGTATTCAGCGTACAGCATTTTCAACTATTTCTCTTCTTTCGTATTCAGTCCACAGCGATTTCAACGATTTCAATCTTTCCTATTCAGCCTACAGCGATTTCAACGATTTCTCTTTCGTATTCAGCCTATAGAGATTTCAACGATTTCACTTTTTCGTATTCTGCGTACAGCGATTTCAACGATTTCTCTTCTTTCCTATTCAGCGTACAGCGATATCATAGATTTCTCTTCTTTCGTTTTCAGCCTACAGCGATTTCAACGATTTCTCTTCTTTCGTATTCAGCGTACAGCGATTTCAACAATTTCACTTTTTCGTATTCTTTGTACAGCGAATTCAACTATTTCACTTTTTCGTATTCTGCGTACAGCGATTTCAACGATTTTTTTTTTCGTATTCAGCCTACAGCGATTTCAACGATTTCACTTTCTCAGTATTCAGCGTACAGCGATTTCAACGATTTCTCTTCTTTCGTATTCTGCCTACAGCGATTTCAACGATTTCATTTTTTCGTATTCACCGTAAAACGATTTCTACAATTTCACTTCTTTCGTATTCAGTCTCCAGCGATTTCAACGATTTCTCTTCTTTCGTATTCAGCGTACAGCGATTTCAACGATTTCACTTTTTCGTATTCAGCGTACTGCGATTTCTATTATTTCACATTTTCTTATTCAGCGTAGAGCGATTTCAACGATTTCTCTTCTTTCGTATTCGGCCTACATGGATTTCAACGATTTTACTTTTTCGTATTCTGCGTACATCGATTTCAACGATTTAACTTTTTCGTATTCTGCGTACAGCGATTTCTACGATTTCTCTTCTTTCGTATTCAGCCTACAGCGATTTCAACGATTTCACTTTTTCGTATTCAGCGTACAGCGATTTCAACGCTTTCTCTTCTTTCATATTCAGCCTACAGCGATTTCAACGATATCAATTTTAGTATTCAGCGAACAGCAATTTCAACGATTTCTCTTCTTTTGTATTCAGCCTACAGCGATTTCAACGATTTCACTTTTTCGTATTCAGCGTACAGCGATTTCAACGCTTTCTCTTCTTTCATATTCAGCCTACAGCGATTTCAACGATATCAATTTTAGTATTCAGCGAACAGCAATTTCAACGATTTCTCTTCTTTTGTATTCAGCCTACAGCGATTTCAACGATATCAATTTTAGTATTCAGCGAACAGCAATTTCAACGATTTCTCTTCTTTTGTAATCAGCCTACAGCGATTTCAACGATTTCACTTTTTCGTATTCTGCGTACAGCGATTTCAACGATTTCTCTTCGTTCGTATTCAGCCTACAGCGATTTCAACGATTTCACTTTTTCGTATTCAGCGTACAGTGATTTTAACGATTTCTCCTCTTTCGTATTCAGCCTACAGCGATTTCGACGATTTCACTTTTTCCGTATTCAACGTACTGCGATTTCTACGATTTCTCTTCTTTCGTATTCAGCCTACAGCGATTTCAACGATTTCATTTTTTCGTATTCAGCGTACAGCGATTTCAACAATTTCTCTTTCGTATTCAGTCTACAGCGATTTCAACGATTTCTCTTCTTTCGTATTCAGCGTACAGAGATTTCAACGATTTCACTTTTTCGTATTCAGCGTACAGAGATTTCAGCGATTTCTCTTCTTTCTTATTCAGCCTACAGGGATTTAAACGATTTCACTTTTTCGTATTCAGCGTACAGCGATTCCAACGAATTCTCTTCTTTCTTGTTCAGCCTACAGCGATTTCAACGATGTCACTTTTTCGTATTCAGCGTACTGCGATTTCAACGATTTCTCTTCTTTCGTATTCAGCCTACAGCGATTTCAACTATTTCACTTTTTCGTATTCATCGTACAACAATTTCAACGATTTGTCTTCTTTCGTATTCAGCCTACAGTTTTTTCAACGTTTTCACTTTTTCTTAATCAGCCTACAGCGATTTCAACGATTTAACTTTTTCGTATTCAGCGTACAGCGATTCAACGATTTCTGTTTTTCGAAATCAGCGTAAAATGATTTCAACGATTTTATTTCGTATTCAGCGTACAGTGATTTTAACTATTTCTCCTCTTACGTATTCAGCGTATAGCGATGTCAAGAATTGCTCTTTTTTTCGTATTCAGCGTACAGTGTTTTGAACGCCTTCTTCGTATTCAGCGTACAGCGATTTCAACGATTTTTTTTCGTATTCAGCTTACGACAATTTCAACGATTTTTTTCATATTCACCGTACATCTATATAAACGAATTTTTTTTCGTATTCAGCGTACAGCTCTATCTACTATTTTATTTTCGTATTCAGCGTACAGCTATCTTAAGGAATTCTCCTTTTTTCGTATTCAGTGTACAGCGATTTCAACGATTTCTCTCTTTTCATTTCAGCATACAGCGATTTCAACGATTTCTCTTTTTGTATTCAGCGTACAGCGATTTCAACGATTTCACTTTCTCCGTATTCAACGTACAGCGATTTCAACGAATTCTCTTCGTTCGTATTTAGCTTACAGCGATTTCAACGATTTCTTTTTCTTCGTATTCAATGTACAGCGATTTCAATGATTTTTTTTCGTATTCAGCTCAGAGCAATTGCAGCGTTTTTTTTTTTTTCGTATTCAGCGTACACCTATTTCTACGAATTCTATTTTTCGTATACCGCGTACATCGATTTCAACCATATTTTTTTCCTATTCATCGTACAAAGATTTCAACGATCTTTTTCGTATTAAGGGTACAGCGATTTCAACGATTTCTCCTCTTTCGTATTCAGCGTACAGCGATTTCAAGGATTTCTCTTTTATATGTATTCAACCTACAGTGATTTCAACGATTTCTCTTCTTTCGTTTTCAGCCTACAGCGATTTCAACGATTTTTTTCGTATTCACGGTACAGCGATACTTACTATTTTCTTCCTATTCATCGTTCAGCGATTTCAACTATTTTTTTTCGTCCGTTCACAATTCCTTCCGGTGGATCCTTCAGTATACAGTTCTTTTTAGCCAGTGACCCAGGCAATTATTTTTTCTTCCTGATCTTTTTCAGCATCATTCTTTCTTCACCCTTTCTTTCCAACACAGCTTCATTTCTTATTCTGTCTGTCTATTTCACACCCTCCATTCTCCTCCATATCTACATTCCAAATGACTCTGGTCTCTTGTCTTCACTTCGTCGTAATCTCTAAGTTTCCTCCCTTTGCATAAACATAGTCCACACAAAGCACTTCACTAGCCTCGGCACTCGTTGTTCTTCCAGAGTTCCGTAGAATTTTCCTTTTCTCTATTATAAGATTATTGGTATTATAAATGCAACTAATTATATAAGAAAAGAATTTGCTTTCCTAAAGGATTGTATATTTCTGCTGACTTACTTAGTCTTTGTATTCATTTACTATGCACTAACTTCTACTCTATTAAGTTAGATATTATACCCTTTGTAATATGTACAGTATTACTACTCTTTTATACTTCAGGATATATTTTTCTTGTTTTTATATAGTTTGAAAGTAAAAAAAAGGAAGAACAGTTGGCGAGGTAAGGTCGGCTATAGGGGAGGAGGAGGCCGAAAAAGGAGTAATAATACTGTACAATGTAAATAATATTTCGTGTTAGTTTTAATAATAATAATGATTATGTATGTATGTATATATTCACACTGCAATGGGTATATACCCGGTGGCAATGGTAACTAATTACACTCAATAATCACAATAATAAACTTATTAACTAAAAATATATTTAATAATAATACTAATAATTAATACTAATAATAATAATAAACATAATAATAACAACAACAACAATAACAGGGAATATACTAAATTAAATGAAACGATCACTTAAAATAACATTTGAAATATTCTAATTTGTATCTAAGAACTGAGATCGAACTAAAACCCACAAGTATATGCTGATATCTGCACAAGTACCTTTCAACATTACAGTCATTTCGCTGTCAACTCACTCATTTCACTGGAATTACAAACATTTCACTGATTCTATCCTGATTTCACTAACACTTAAAAAACATTTCACTTTTCAAATTCCTTGCACTGCCACTATAAACTATAAAGCTTCACTGACAGGAACACGTTTCACTTACACAGCACACTTCACTGACACGACATACTTCTTCACTGATGCAGCACACTTCACTGACACAACATAATTCTTCACTGATACAACACTTCAATAACAACATATCATTTACACCCTTTAAATACTGTGTATAATTACCGCATATTAGTAAGGTCCTTAAGTCTATTTTTAAAGTAATAATAATAATGATAATAATATTAATAATAATAATCATAATCATAATAATAATATTAATAATAATAATAATAATTTTAATAATTTTAGGGAACGGCCTGGGAACGCGATGAAAATTCTCAGGTAAAGATGGGTGAAGAAGATTTTAATTCTGTAGGTAGCCTATCCTACATTGCTGTATATCCTTATATTCTTCACAGTTCGTCAGAAATAGTGGCTGTCCTCGAAAATTATTCATACTTCTTCCCTGTTACTCGTAATTCGTAATTATCCGTCACCCATTATAATTACTCATTATTTTATTTTATTCATCGTAGTCATCCTGTATTACTTGTCAACGTATGTCATCGGCATCTGACATTATTCTTCACCATAGGTCGTCATCCCTCATTATTCATCTTCATAGGTTATTTTCCGCAATTCATCGTAAGTTATCCGCCACAATTCTTCATAGTCATCCCCGTAACTCGTCATTATTGGTCATCAATCACCATTCCTCTGTCAGGCTCCATTATTCGCCGTACTAGATCATCACAAACTATAGTTAATCAGTAATCCTCCATTATCCGTCATAATATA
The DNA here is from genome assembly GCF_040183065.1 of Periplaneta americana. Lineage (NCBI taxonomy): Eukaryota > Metazoa > Arthropoda > Insecta > Blattodea > Blattidae > Periplaneta > Periplaneta americana. Next base: position 4,615,594 of record NC_091118.1, read on the forward strand.
TCATCAATCTTAACTCGTCATAGTCATCCTCCTCGTCGTCATAGCAGAACATCAATCACAGTTCATCATTGGCATCCTTTATTATTCGTCATTTCAAATTGTTGTTTAGCCAACAGTCCTAAAACAGATACGAACATCATTAGGCATCATTCATGAAGCAATTAATCCAAGAGAAAATGGGGTAGAATGGCAAGTTCATTTCCCCTTCCATTGCATACATCGCTGATTAGTTATATTCTACACTAAACAGACTATTATTTTTAGTAGATTATTTTACGACGCTTGATCAACAATTTAGGTTATTTAGCGTCGGAATGAGATGAAGATGATAATGCCGGTGAAATGAGTCCGGGGTCCAGCACCGAAAGTTACCCAGCATTTGCTCATATTGGGTTGAGGGAAAACCCCGGAAAAACCTCAACCAGATAATTTGCCCCGACAAGGAATCGAACACGGTCCACATGGTTTCGCGGCCAGACGCGCTGACCGTTACTCCACAGATGTGGACTCACACTATTATGAGACACAAGTAATATAAATCGTCATACTTCGTTGGTTTCCTCCAAAATTAGTCAATTTGTCGATTTCAACGATTTTACTTTTCGTATTCATTGTACAGCGATTTCAACTATTTCACTTTTTCGTATTCAGCGTACGGCGATTTCAGCGATTTTTCTTTCGTATTAAGCCTACAGCGATTTCAACGATTTCACTTTCTCCGTATTCAGCGTACAGCGATTTCAACGATTTCTCTTCTTTCGTATTCATCCTACAGCGATTTCAACGATTTCACATTTTTGGTATTCAGCGTACAGCGATTTCAACGATTTCTCTTCCTTCGTATTCAGCCTACAGCGATTTAAACTATTTCACTTTTTCGTATTCAGCGTACAGCGATTTCAACGATTTCTCTTCTTTCGTATTCAGCCTATAGCGATTTCAACGATTTCACTTCTTCGTATTCAGCGTACAGCGATTTCAACGATTTCTCCTCTTTCGTATTCAGCCTACAGCTAATTCAACGATTTCACTTTTTCCGTATTCTGCGTACAGCGATTTCAACGATTTCTCTTCTTTCGTATTCAGCCTACAGCCATTTCAACGATTTCACCTTTTCGTATTCAGCGTACAGCGATTTCAACTATTTCTCTTCTTTCGTATTCAGCCTACAGCGATTTCAACGATTTCACTTTTTCGTATTCATCCTACAGCGATTTCAACGATTTCTCTTCTTTCGTATTCAGCCTACATCGATTTCAACGATTTCACTTTTTCGTATTCAGCGTACAGCGATTTCAACGATTTCTCTTCTTTCCTATTCAGCGTAAAGCGATTTCATAGATTTCTCTTCTTTCGTATTCAGCCTACAGCGATTTCAACTATTTCACTTTTTAATATTCAGCGTACAGCGATTTCAACGATTTCTCTTCTTTCGTATTCAGCCTACAGCGATTTCATCGATTTGACTTTTTCGTATTCAGCGTACAGCGATTTCAACGATTTCTCTTCTTTTGTATTCCGCCTACAGCGATTTCAACGATTTCACTTTTTCGTATTCAGAGTACAGCGGTTTCAACGACTTCTCTTCTTTCGTATTCAGCCTACAGCGATTTCAACGATTTCACTTTCTCGTATTGTGCGTACAGCGATTTCAACGATTTCTCTTCTTTCGTATTCAGCCTGCAGCGATTTCAACTGTATCACTTTTTCGTATACAGCGTACAGCGATTACTCTTCTTTCGTATTCAGCCTACAGAGATTTCAACGATTTCACTTTTTCGTATTCAGCGTACAGCGATTTCAACAATTTCACTTTTTTCGTATTCAGCCTACAGCGATTTCAACTATTTCTCTTCTTTCGTATTCAGCCTACAGGGATTTCAACGATTTCACTTTTTCGTATTCAGCCTACAGGGATTTCAACGATTTCACTTTTTCGTATTCTGCGTACAGCGAATTCAACGATTTCCCTTTTTTCGTATTCAGCCTACAGTGATTTCAACGATTTCACTTTTTCATATTCATCGTACAGCGATTTCAACGATTTCTCTTCTTTCGTATTCAGCCTGCAGCGATTTCAACGATTTCACTTTTTCGTATTCAACCTACAGCGATTACAACGATTTCTCTTGTTCCGTATTTAGACTACAGCGATTTCAACGATTTCTTTATTTCGTATTCACCGTACAGCGATTTCATCGATTTCTCTTCTTTCGTATTCAGCCTACAGGGATTTCAATGATTTCTCTTCTTTCGTATTCAGCGTACAGCGATTTCAACGATTTCACTTTTTCGTATTCGGCGTACTGCGATTTCAACTATTTCACTTTTTCGTATTCAGCGTACAGCGATTTCAATGATTTCTCTTCTTTCGTATTCAGCCTACAGAAATGTCAACGATTTCACTTTCTCCGCATTCAGCGTACAGCGATTTCAACGATTTCTCTTCTTTCGTATTCAGCCTACAGCGATTTCAAAGATTTCACATTTTAGCATTCAGCCTACAGCGATTTCAACGATTTCTCTACTTTCGTATTCAGCCTACAGCGATTTGAACTATTTCAATTTTTCTTATTCAGCGTACAGCGATTTCAAAGATTTCTCCTCTTTCGTATTCAGCCTACAGCGATTTCAACGATTTCACTTTTTCCGTATTTAGCCTACAGCCATTTCCACGATTTCACTTTTTCGTATTCAGCGTACAGCGTTTTCAACTATTTCTCTTCTTTCGTATTCAGCCTACAGCGATTTCAACGATTTCACTTTTTCGTATTAAACCTACAGCGATTTCATCGATTTGACTTTTTCGTATTCAGCGTACAGCGATTTCAACGATTTCTCTTCTTTCGTATTCCGCCTACAGCGATTTCAACGATTTCACTTTTTCGTATTCAGAGTACAGCGATTTCAACGACTTCTCTTCTTTCGTATTCAGCCTACAGCGATTTCAACGATTTCACTTTCTCGTATTCTGCGTACAGCGATTTCAACGATTTCTCTTCTTTCGTATTCAGCCTGCAGCGATTTCAACTGTTTCACTTTTTCGTATACAGCGTACAGCGATTACTCTTCTTTCGTATTCAGCCTACAGCGATTTCAACGATTTCACTTTTTCGTATTCAGCGTACAGCGATTTCAACAATTTCACTTTTTTCGTATTCAGCCTACAGCGATTTCAACTATTTCTCTTCTTTCGTATTCAGCCTACATTGATTTCAACGATTTCACTTTTTCGTATTCAGCCTACAGGGATTTCAACGATTTCACTTTTTCGTATTCTGAGTACAGCGATTTCAACGATTTCCCTTCTTTCGTATTCAGCCTAGAGTGATTTCAACGATTTCACTTTTTCATATTCATCGTACTGCGATGTCAACGATTTCTCTTCTTTCGGATTCAGCCTGCAGCGATTTCAACGATTTCACTTTTTCGTATTCGACCTACAGCGATTACAACGATTTCTCTTGTTCCGTATTCAGACTACAGCGATTTCAACGATTTCATTATTTCGTATTCAGCGTACAGCGATTTCATCGATTTCTCTTCTATCGTATTCAGCCTACAGGGATTTCAACGATTTCTCTTCTTTCGTATTCTGCGTACAGCGATTTCAACGATTTCACTTTTTCGTATTCGGCGTACTGCGATTTCAACTATTTCACTTTTTCGTATTCAGCGTACAGCGATTTCAATGATTTCTCTTCTTTCGTATTCAGCCTACAGAAATGTCAACGATTTCACTTTCTCCGTATTCAGCGTACAGCGATTTCAACGATTTCTCTTCTTTCGTATTCAGCCTACAGCGATTTCAAAGATTTCACATTTTAGCATTCAGGCTACAGCGATTTCAACGATTTCTCTACTTTCGTATTCAGCCTACAGCGATTTGAACTATTTCAATTTTTCTTATTCAGCGTACAGCGATTTCAACGATTTCTCCTCTTTCGTATTCAGCCTACAGCGATTTCAACGATTTCACTTTTTCCGTATTCAGCCTACAGCCATTTCAACGATTTCACTTTTTCGTATTCGGCGTACAGCGTTTTCAACTATTTCTCTTCTTTCGTATTCAGCCTACAGCGATTTCAACGATTTCACTTTTTCGTATTAAGCCTACAGCGATTTCAACGATTTCTCTTCTTTCGTATTCAGCCTACAGTGATTTCAACGATTTCACTTTTTCGAATTCAGCGTACAGCGATTTCAACGATTTCTCTTCTTTCCTAATCAGCGTACAGCGATTTCATAGATTTCTCTTCTTTCGTATTCAGCCTACAGCGATTTCAACTATTTCACTTTCTAATATTCAGCGTACATCGATTTCAACGATTTCTCTTCTTTCGTATTCGGCCTACAGCGATTTCAACGATTTCACTTTTTCGTATTTAGCGTACAGCGATTTCAACGATTTCTCTTCTTTCCTATTCAGCGTACAGCGAATTCAACGATTTCTCTTCTTTCGTAGTCAGCCTACAGCGATTTCAACGATTTCACTTTTTCGTGTTCAGCGTACAGTGATTGCAACGGCTTCTCTTCTTTCGTATTCGGCCTATAGCGATTTCAACGATTTCACTTTTTCGTATTCTGCGTACAGCGATTTCAACGATTTCTCTTCTTTCCTATTCTGCGTACACCGATTTCATAGATTTCTCTTCTTTCGTATTCAGCCTACAGCGATTTCAACGATTTCACTTTTTCGCATACAGCGTACAGCGATTTCAACGATTTCTCTTCTTTCGTATTCAGCCTACAGCGATTTCAACTATTTTGACTTTATCGTAATCAGCGTACAGCGATTTCAACGATTTCTCTTCTTTCGTATTCAGCCTACAGCGATTTCAACGATTTCTCTATTTTCGTATTCAGCCTACAGCGATTTCAACGGTTTCACTTTTTCGTATTCAGCGTACAGCGATTTCAACGATTTCTCTTCTTTCGTTTTCAGCCTACAGCGATTTCAACGATTTCAATTTTTTCGGATTCAGCGTACAGCGATTTCAACGATTTCTCTTTTTCCTATTCAGCGTACAGCGATTTCAACTATTTCTCTTCTTTCGTATTCAGCGTATAGGGATTTCAACGATTTCACATTTTCGAATTCAGCGTACAGCGATTTCAACGATTTCTCTTCTTTCGTATTCAGCCTACAGCGGTTTCAACGATTTCCCTTCTTTCGTATTCCGCGTACAGCGTTTTCAGCTATTTCTCTTTTTTCGTATGCAGCGTGCAGCCATTTCAACGATTTCACTATTTCGTATTCAGCGTACAGCGATTTCTACGATTTCCCTTGTTTCGTATTCAGCCTACAGCGATTACAACTATTTCATTTTTTCGTATTCAGCGTACAGCGATTTCAACCATTTCTCTTCTTTCGTATTCAGTCTACAGCGATTTCAACGATTTCACTTTTTCGTATTCAGCGTACAGCGATTTCAACAATTTATCTTTTTTCGTATTCAGCCTACAGCGATTTCAACGATTTTTCTTCTTTCGTATTCAGCCTACAGGGATTTCAACGATTTCACTTTTTCGTATTAAGCGTACATCGATTTCAACTATTTCACTTTTTCGTATTCAGCTTACAGCGATTTCAACGATTTCTCATCTTTCGTATACAGCCTAAAAGGATTTCAATGATTTCACTTTTTCGTATTCTGCGTACAGCGATTTCAACGGTTTCTCTTCTTTCGTATTCAGCCTACAGCGATTTCAACGACTTCACTTTTTCGTATTCAGCGTACAGCGTACAATGGAAACTCGCTTTTGTCCACCCAATTCCCAAGACCAAAACACCGACATGTTATAACGACTACAGACCTATCAGCATCCTACCTGCCCTATCTTAAGCATTGGAGCGCATTGTACATAAGCAACTGACAGAATACTTAAACAAATACAAACTTCTCGACTCTTATCAATCAGGTTTCAGAGCCGGACATAACACAAGTACAGCATTACTTAAATTCACGGAAGACCTACGCGAGGCCCGGGACGAACGTAAATTGACAATAATGACTTTACTTGACTTCAGCAAAGCCTTCGATTCTGTAGACATTGACTTATTAATATGTAAACTCAGAAGACTACACCTAGAAGAGCACGTAGTCCTGTGGTTTGACTCTTACCTTAATGGCCGCCAACAAAGTGTGATAGCTGGAAATCGTTCTTCCCCTTGGCAGGCCGTAAGGTCATGGATCCCACAGGGATCAGTTCTTTACTATTTACAATTTATATCAACGACATATCAGAATCTCTAAAGTACTGCCGACACCATCTCTATGCAGACGACCTTCAAATATAAATAAAATTCCACACTGACGAAATAAATGATGCAATAACTAAAATTAATGACGACCTGAACTCAATCTGCACATGGATACGGAAATTCCGACTTAAACTAAATCCAAAAAAATCACAGTCAAATCATTGTGGGCCATTCACGTTTGTTAAGCACTATTACCATACCAAATTTGTCCCCGATTAATATACACGGCACCGAAATTCCGTTCAGTGAATCAGTAAAGAATCTAGGTATTTATATGGATAAAAGTTTAAACTGGAACATTCAAGTTGCAGAAACCTGCAAAAAGGTATTTTCATTAATCCACTCGTTTAGACGATTGAAGAATTTTCTACCCCTTTCCATGAAAAAAATGTTAGTGCAAACACTCGTAATGCCCCACTTCGATTACTGTGATATTCTGCTTACTGACCTAAGCGTTACTTCGGCGCAGAGACTACAACGTGTTCATAGTATGTGCGTCCGTTTCGTCTGCAATATTCGCCGGGCTGATCACGTAACACCATCCCTCGAAATGTTGTCCTGGCTCCGTCTAGAAGATCGTAGGAAAATCCACTGTCTTTCCCTTCTCTTTCACATATTACATTTCTCCACTCCTGTCTATCTTGCGTCTCGTTTTCAAAATTTATCCACCCATCATAACCTAGACACACGATCACAACACTTCTCAATATTATCCATTTCTTCCCACCGAACATCCTCATATTCATCTTCTTTCACTGTGGCTGTTCCTCGACTTTGGAATTCCCTACCGAGTAATGTCAGGGACTGTCAGACATCAAATCAATTTAAGAATAGGTTAACGAGATATTTTTCTAACAATTATTGTCAACAATAATAGCTGTTTCAGGATTCTCAGTGTTTAATGGTTATATATATCACAGATAAATATATAAATTATCTCATTATTATTATTATTATTACTATTATAATTACCATTATTATAATTCTTATTGTTATTATTATTATTATCATTATTATTATAACTATTTCTTACCAGTGTTTATTATTGTCACACTAATATTAGTTATCCAATTTTCATCATTTACTTTCATGTTGTTTTATGATCTAGATATTAATGTAATAACTATGTAAGCAAATGTATCTAATTAGAATTAGAGTCTGGCTGGGCGGAAGAGAAGGCCTACTGGCCTTAGCTCTGCCAGATTAAATAGATAAATTATTACAGCGATTTCAACGATTTCTCTTGTTTCGTATTCAGCCTAGAGCGATTTCAACGATTTTATTTTTTCGTATTCAGCGTTCAGCGGTTTCAGCGATTTCTCTTCTTTCGTATTCAGCCTACAGCGATTTCAAAGATTTCTCTTCTTTCGTATTCAGCGTACAGCGATTTCTACGATTCACTTTTTCGTATTCATTGTACAGCGATTTCAACTATTTCATTTTTTCGTATTCGGCGTACAGCGATTTCAACGATTTTTTTTTCGTAATAATAATAATTTATTTATTTAATCTGGCAGAGCTAAGGCCAGTAGGCCTTCTCTTCCGCCCAGCCAGACTCTAATTCTAATTAGATACATTTGCTTACATAGTTATTACATTAATATCTAGATCATAAAACAACTTCAGCCTACAGCGATTTCAACGATTTCACTTTCTCCGTATTCAGCGTACAGCGATTTCAACGATTTCTCTTTCGTATTCAGCCTACAGCGAATTCAACGATTTCACATTTTAGTATTCAGCGTACAGCGATTTCAACGATTTCTCTCCTATCGTATTCAGCCTACAGCGATTTCAACTATTTCACTTTTTCGTATTCTGCGTACAGCGATCTCAACTATTTCTCTTCTTTCGTATTCAGCCTATAGCGATTTCAACGATTTCACATTTTCGTATTCTGCGTACATGGATTTCAACGGTTTCTCTTCTTTCGTATTCAGCCTACAGAGATTTCAACGACTTCACTTTTTCGTATTCAGCTTACAGCGATTTCAACGATTTCTCTTGTTTCGTATTCAGCCCAGAGCGATTTCAACGATTTCACTTTTTCGTATTCAGCGTACAGCGATTTCAACTATTTCTCTTCTTTCGTATTCAGCCTATAGCGATTTCAACGATTTCACATTTTCGTATTCTGCGTACAGCGATTGCAACGATTTCTCTTCTTTCGTATTCAGCCTACAGCGTTTTCAACGATTTCTCTTCTTTCGTATTCCGCGTACAGCGTTTTCAACGATTTCTCTTTTTTCGTATTCTGCGTGCAGACTTTTCAACGATTTCACTATTTCGTATTCAGCGTACAGCGATTTCTACGATTAATCTTGTTTCATATTCAGCCTACAGCGATTTCAACGATTTCATTTTTTCGTATTCAGCGTACAGCGATTTCAACAATTTCTCTTCTTTCGTATTCAGAATACAACGATTTCAACGATTTCATTTTTTCGTGTTCTGCGTACAGCGATTTCAACGATTTCTCTTCTTTCGTATTCAGCCTACAGCGATTTCAACTGTTTCTCTTTTTCGTATTCAGCGTACAGCGATTTCAACGATTTCTCTTCTTTCGTATTCGGCCTACAGCTATTTCAACTATTTCACTTTTTCGTATTCAGCGTGCAGCGATTTCAACGATTTCTCTTCTTTCGTATTCAGCCTACAGGGATTTCAACGATTTCACTTTTTCGTATTCAGTGTACAGCGATTTCAACAATTTCTCTTTTTTCGTATTCAGCCTACAGCGATTTCAACGATTTTTCTTCTTTCGTATTCAGCCCACACGGGTTTCAACGATTTCACTTTTTCGTATTGAGCCTACAGGGATTTCAACGATTTCAATTTTTCGTATTCTGCGTACAGCGATTTCAACGATTTCCCTTCTTTCGTATTCAGCCTACAGTGATTTCAACGATTTCACTTTTTCTTTTTCAGCGTACGGCGATTTCTCTTCTTTCGTATTCAGCCTACAGCGATTTCAACGATTTCACTTTTTTGTATTCGGCCTACAGCGATTATAACGATTTCTCTTGTTTCGTATTCTGACAACAGCAATTTCAACGTTTTCATTTTTTCGTATTCAGCGTACAGCGAATTCAACGATTTCTCTTCTTTCGTATTCAGCCTACAGCGATTTCTACGATTTTTCTTCTTTCGTATTCAGCGTACAGCGATTTCAACGATTTCACTCTTTTATGTCTTCAGCGTACTGCGATTTCAACTATTTGACTTTTTCGTATTCAGCGTACAGCGATTTCAACGATTTCCCTTCTTTCGTATTCAGTCTACAGCGATTTCTACGATTTCACTTTCTCCGTATTCAGCGTACCGCGATTTCAACGATTTCTCTTCTTTCGTATTCAGCCTACAGCGATTTCAACGATTTCACTTTTTCGTATTCTGCGTACAGCGATTTCAACGATTTCTCTTCTTTCGTATTCAGCCTACAGCGATTTCAACGATTTCTCTTATTTCGTATTCTGCCTACAGCGATTTCAACGATTTCACTTTTTCGCATTCTGCGTACAGCGATTTCAAAAATTTCTCTTCTTTCGTGTTCAGCCTACAGCGATTTCATCAATTTCACTTTTTTCGTATTCAGCGTACAGTGATTTCAACGATTTCTCTTTCGTACTCAGCCTACAGTGATTTCAACGATTTCACTTATTCGTATTCAGCTTACAGCGATTTCAACGATTTTTCATCTTTCGTATTGAGCCTAAAAGGATTTCAATGATTTCACTTTTTTGTATTCTGCGTACTGCGATTTCAACGGTTTACCTTCTTTCGTATTCAGCGTACAACGATTTCAACGATTTCTCTTCTTTCGTTTTCAGCCTACAGCGATTTCAATAATTTCATTTTTTCGTATTCTGCGTACTGCGGTTTCAACGATTTCTCTTCTTTCGTATTCAGCCTACAGCGACTTCAACGATTTCTCTTCTTTCGTATTCAGCGTACAGCGATTTCAACGATTTCACTTTTTCGTATTCATTGTACAGCGATTTCAACTATTTCTCTTTTTCGTATTCTGCGTACAGCGATTTCTGCGATTTTTTTTCGTATTCAGCCTACAGCGATTTCAACGATTTCACTTTCTCCGTATTCAGCGCACAGCGATTTCAGCGATTTCTCCTCTTTCATATTCAGCCTACAGCGATTTCAACGATTTCACATTTTAGTATTCAGCGTACAGCGATTTCAACGATTTCTCTCCTTTCGTATTCAGCCTACAGCAATTTCAACTATTTCACTTTTTCGTATTCAGCGTACAGCGATTTCAACGATTTCTCTTCTTTCGTATTCAGCCTACAGCGATTTCAACGATTTCACATTTTCGTATTCAGCGTACAGCGATTCCAACGATTTCTCTTCTTTCGTATTCAGCCTACAGCGATTTCAACTATTTCAATTTTTCCGTATTCAGCGTACAGCGATTTCAACGATTTCTCCTCTTTCGTATTCAGCCTACAGCGATTTCAACGATTTCACTTTTTCCGTATTCAGCGTACAGCGATTTCAACGTTTATTTTCTTCTTTTTTCAGCCTACAGCCATTTCAACGATTTCACTTTTTCGTATTCAGCGTACAGCGATTTCAACTATTTCTCTTTCGTATTCAGCCTACAGCGATTTCAACGATTTCACTTTTTCGTATTCAGCCTACAGCGATTTCAACGATTTCTCTTTCGTATTCGGCCTACAGCCATTTCAACGATTTCACTTTTTCGTATTGTGCGTACAGCGATTTCAACGATTTCTCTTCTTTCCTATTCAGCGTACAGCGATTTCATAGATTTCTCTTCTTTCGTATTCAGCCTACAGCGATTTCAACTATTTCACTTTTTAATATTCAGAGTACAGCGATTTCAACGATTTCTCTTCTTTCGTATTCAGCCTACAGCTATTTCAACAATTTGACCTTTTCGTATTCAGAGTACAGAGATTTTAACGATTTCTCTTCTTTCCTATTCAGCGTACTGCGATTTCAACGATTTCTCTTCTTTCGTATTCAGCCTACACCGATTTCAACGATTTCACTTTTTCGTATTCAGAGTACAGCGAATTCAACGACTTCTCTTCTTTCGTACTCGGCCAACAGCGATTTCAACGATTTCACTTTTTCGTATTCAGCGTACAGCGATTTCAACGATTTCTCTACTTTCCTATTCAGCGTACAGCGATTTCATAGATTTCTCTTCTTTCGTATTCAGCCTACAGTGATTTCAACGATTTCACTTTTTCGTATTCAGCGTACAGCGATTTCAACGATTTCTCTTCTTTCGTATTCAGCCTACAGCGATTTCAACGATTTCACATTTTCGTATTCAGCGTACAGCGATTGCAACGATTTCTCTTCTTTCGTATTCAGCCTACAGCGATTTCAACTATTTCAATTTTCGTATTCAGCGTACAGCGATTTCACGATTTCTCTTCTTTCGTATTCAGCGTACAGCTATTGCAACAATTTCTCCTCTTTCGTATTCAGCCTACAGCGATTTCAACGATTTCACTTTTTCCGTATTCAGCGTACAGCGATTTCAACGATTTTTCTTCTTTCGTATTCAGCCTACACCCATATCGACGATTTCACTTTTTCGTATTCAGCGTACAGCGTTATCAAACTATTTCTCTTCTTTCGTATTCAGCCTACAGCGATTTCAACGATTTCACTTTTTCGTATTCAGCGTACAGCGATTTCAACTATTTCTCTTCTTTCGTATTCAGCCTATAGGGATTTCAACGATTTCACATTTTCGAATTCAGCGTACACCGATTTCAACGATTTCTCTTCTTTCGTATTCAGCCTACAGCGATTTCAACGATTTCTCTTCTTTCGTATTCCGCGTACAGCGTTTTCAACGATTTCTCTTTTTTCGTATGCAGCGTGCAGCCATTTCAACGATTTCACTATTTCGTATTCAACGTATAGCTATTTCTACGATTTCTCTTGTTTCGTATTCAGCCCACAGCGATTTCAACGATTTCATTTTCTCGTATTCAGCGTACAGCGATTTCAACAATTTCTCTTCTTTCGTATTCAGTCTACAGCGATTTCAACGATTTCACTTTTTTCGTATTCTGCGTACAGCGATTTCAACACTTTCTCTTTTTTCGTATTCAGCCTACAGCGATTTCAACAATTTCTCTTCTTTCGTATTCAGCCAACAGGGATTTCAACGATTTCACTTTTTGTTATTCAGCGTACAGCGATTTCAACTATTTCACTTTTTCGTTTCAGCTTACAGCGATTTCAACTATTTCTCATCTTTCGTATTCAGCCTAAAAGGATTTCAATGATTTCACTTTTTCGTATTCTGCGTACAGCGATTTCAACGGTTTCTCTTCTTTCGTATTCAGCCTACAGCGATTTCAACGCCTTCACTTTTTCGTATTCAGCGTACTGCGAATTCAACGATTTCTCTTCTTTCGTATTCAGCCTACCACGATTTCAACTATTTCACTTTTTCGTATTCCGCGTTCAGCCATTTCAACGGTTTGTCTTCTTTCGTTTTCAGCCTACAGCTATTTCAACGATTTCACTTTTTCGTATTCTGCGTACAGCGATTTCATAGATTTCTCTTCTTTCGTATTCGGCCTACAGCGATTTCAACTATTTCACTTTCTAATATTCAGCTTACAGCGATTTCAACGATTTCTCTTCTTTCGTATTCGGCCTACAGCGATTTCACTTATTTCACTTTTTCGTATTCAGCGCACAGCGATTACAACGACTTCTCTTCTTTCGTATTCAGCCTACAGCGATTTCAACGTTTTCACTTTTTCGTATTCAGCGTACAGCGATTTCAACGATTTCTCTTATTTCGTATTCAGCCTACAGCGATTTCAACGATTTCTCTTATATCGTATTCAGCCTACAGCGATTTCAACGATTTCACTTTTTCGTATTCAGCGTACAGCGATTTCAACGATTTCTCTTCTTTCGTATTCAGCCTACAGCGATTTCAACGATTTCACTTTTTCGTATTCAGCGTACAGCGATTTCAACTATTTCTCTTCTTTCGTATTCAGCCTATAGGGATTTCAACGATTTCAAATTTTCGAATTCAGCGTACACCGATTTCAACGATTTCTCTTCTTTCGTATTCAGCCTACACGCGATTTCAACGATTTCTCTTCTTTCGTATTCCGCGTACAGCGTTTTCAACGATTTCTCTTTTTTTCGTATGCTGCGTGCAGCCATTTCAACGATTTCACTATTTCGTATTCAGCGTATAGCGATTTCTACGATTTCTCTTGTTTCGTATTCAGCCCACAGCGATTTCAACGATTTCATTTTCTCGTTTTCAGCGTACAGCGATTTCAGCAATTTCTCTTCTTTCGTATTCAGTCTACAGCGATTTCAACGATTTCACTTTTTCGTATTCAGCGTACAGCGATTTCAACAATTTCTCTTTTTTCGTATTCAGCCTGCAGCGATTTCAACAATTTCTCTTCTTTCGTATTCAGCCAACAGGGATTTCAACGATTTCACTTTTTGTTATTCAGCGTACAGCGATTTCAACTATTTCACTTTTTCCTTTCAGCTTACAGCGGTTTCAACGATTTCTCAACTTTCGTATTCTGCCTAAAAGGATTTCAATGATTTCACTTTTTCGTATTCTGCGTACAGCGATTTCAACGGTTTCTCTTCTTTCGTATTCAGCCTACAGCGATTTCAACGCCTTCAATTCTTCGTATTCTGCGTACTGCGAATTCAACGATTTCTCTTCTTTCGTATTCAGCCTACCACGATTTCAACTATTTCACTTTTTCGTATTCCGCGTTCAGCCATTTCAACGGTTTGTCTTCTTTCGTTTTCAGCCTACAGCTATTTCAACGATTTCACTTTTTCGTATTCAGCGTACAGCGATTTCATAGATTTCTCTTCTTTCGTATTCGGCCTATAGCGATTTCAACTATTTCACTTTCTAATATTCAGCTTACAGCGATTTCAACGATTTCTCTTCTTTCGTATTCGGCCTACAGCGATTTCAATTATTTCACTTTTTCGTATTTAGCGCACAGCGATTACAACGACTTCTCTTCTTTCGTATTCAGCCTACAGCGATTTCAACGTTTTGACTTTTTCGTATTTAGCGTACAGCGATTTCAACGATTTCTCTTATTTCGTATTCAGCCTACAGCGATTTCAACGATTTCTCTTATATCGTATTCAGCCTACAGCGATTTCAACGATTTCACTTTTTCGTATTCAGCGTACAGCGATTTCATCTATTTCTCTTCCTTCGTATTCAGCCTATAGGGATTTCAACGATTTCAAATTTTCGAATTCAGCGTACACCGATTTCAACGATTTCTCTTCTTTCGTATTCAGCCTACAGCGATTTCAACGATTTCTCTTCTTTCGTATTCCGCGTACAGCGTTTTCAACGGTTTCTCTTTTTTCGTATGCTGCGTGCAGCCATTTCAACGATTTCACTATTTCGTATTCGGCGTATAGCGATTTCTACGATTTCTCTTGTTTCGTATTCAGCGTACAGCGATTTCAACGATTTCATTTTCTCGTATTCAGCGTACAGCGATTTCAACAATTTCTCTTCTTTCGTATTCAGTCTACAGCGATTTCAACGATTTCACTTTTTCGTATTCAGCGTACAGCTATTTCAACAATTTCTCTTTTTTCGTATTCAGCCTACAGCGATTTCAACAATTTCTCTTCTTTCGTATTCAGCCTACAGGGATTTCAACGATTTCACTTTTTCTTTTTCAGCGTACAGCGATTTCAACTATTTCACTTTTTCGTTTCAGCTTACAGCGATTTCAACGATTCCTCATCTTTCGTATTCAGCCTAAAAGGATTGCAATGATTTCACTTTTTCGTATTCTGCGTACAGCGATTTCAACGGTTTCTCTTCTTTCGTATTCAGCCTACAGCGATTTCAACGCCTTCACTTTTTCGTATTCGGCGTACTGCGAATTCAACGATTTCTCTTCTTTCGTATTCAGCCTACCACGATATCAACTATTTCACTTTTACGTATTCCGCGTTCAGCCATTTCAACGGTTTGTCTTCTTTCGTATTCAGCCTACAGCTATTTCAACGATTTCACTTTTTCGTATTCAGCGTAGAGCGATTACAACGATTTCTCTTCTTTCGTATTCTGCCCACAGCGATTTCAACGATTTCACTTTTTCGTATTCAGCCTACAGCGATTTCAACGAATTCTCTTCTTTCGTATTCAGCCTACAGCGATTTCAACGATTTCACTTTTTCGTATTCAGCGTACTGCGATTTCAAAGATTTCTCTTCTTTCGTATTCAGCCTACAGCGATTTCAACTATTTCACTTTTCGTATTCATCCTACAACGATTTGTCTTCTTTCGTATTCAGCCTACAGCGATTTCAACGATTTCACTTTTTCTTATTCAGCCTACAGCGATTTCAACTATTTCACTTTTTCGTTTCAGCTTACAGCGATTTCAACGATTCCTCATCTTTCGTATTCAGCCTAAAAGGATTGCAATGATTTCACTTTTTCGTATTCTGCGTACAGCGATTTCAACGGTTTCTCTTCTTTCGTATTCAGCCTACAGCGATTTTAACGCCTTCACTTTTTCGTATTCAGCGTACTGCGAATTCAACGATTTCTCTTCTTTCGTATTCAGCCTACCACGATTTCAACTATTTCACTTTTTCGTATTCCGCGATCAGCCATTTCAACGGTTTGTCTTCTTTCGTATTCAGCCTACAGCTATTTCAACGATTTCACTTTTTCGTATTCAGCGTACAGCGATTACAACGATTTCTCTTCTTTCGTATTCAGCCCACAGCGATTTCAACGATTTCACTTTTTCGTATTCAGCGTACAGCGATTTCAACGAATTCTCTTCTTTCGTATTCAGCCTACAGCGATTTCAACGATTTCACTTTTTCGTATTCAGCGTACAGCGATTTCAACAATTTCTCTTTTTTCGTATTCAGCCTACAGCGATTTCAACAATTTCTCTTCTTTCGTATTCAGCCAACAGGGATTTCAACGATTTCACTTTTTGTTATTCAGCGTACAGCGATTTCAACTATTTCACTTTTTCTTTTCAGCTTACAGCGATTTCAACGATTTCTCAACTTTCGTATTCTGCCTAAAAGGATTTCAATGATTTCACTTTTTCGTATTCTGCGTACAGCGATTTCAACGGTTTCTCTTTCGTATTCAGCCTACAGCGATTTCAACGCCTTCACTTTTTCGTATTCAGCGTACTGCGAATTCAACGATTTCTCTTCTTTCGTATTCAGCCTACCACGATTTCAACTATTTCACTTTTTCGTATTCCGCGTTCAGCCATTTCATCGGTTTGTCTTCTTTCGTTTTCAGCCTACAGCTATTTCAACGATTTCACTTTTTCGTATTCAGCGTACAGCGATTTCATGGATTTCTCTTCTTTCGTATTCGGCCTATAGCGATTTCAAATATTTCACTTTCTAATATTCAGCTTACAGCGATTTCAACGATTTCTCTTCTTTCGTATTCGGCCTACAGCGTTTTCAATTATTTCACTTTTTCGTATTCAGCGCACAGCGATTACAACGACTTCTCTTCTTTCGTATTCAGCCCACAGCGATTTCAACCTTTTCACTTTTTCGTATTTAGCGTACAGCGATTTCAACGATTTCTTTTATTTATTTCGTATTCAGCCTACAGCGATTTCAACGATTTCTCTTATATCCTATTCAGCCTACAGCGATTTCAACGATTTCACTTTTTCGTATTCAGCGTACAGCGATTTCAACTATTTCTCTTTCGTATTCAGCCTATAGGGATTTCAACGATTTCAAATTTTCGAATTCAGCGTACACCGATTTCAACGATTTCTCTTCTTTCGTATTCAGCCTACAGCGATTTCAACGATTTCTCTTCTTTCGTATTCCGCGTACAGCGTTTTCAACGATTTCTCTTTTTTCGTATGCTGCGTGCAGCCATTTCAACGATTTCACTATTTCGTATTCAGCGTATATCGATTTCTACGATTTCTCTTGTTTCGTATTCAGCGTACAGCGATTTCAACGATTTCATTTTCTCGTATTCAGCGTACAGCGATTTCAACAATTTCTCTTCTTTCGTATTCAGTCTACAGCGATTTCAACGATTTCACTTTTTCGTATTCAGCGTACAGCGATTTCAACAATTTCTCTTTTTTCGTATTCAGCCTACAGCGATTTCAACAATTTCTCTTCTTTCGTATTCAGCCTACAGGGATTTCAACGATTTCACTTTTTCTTTTTCAGCGTACAGCGATTTCAACTATTTCACTTTTTCGTTTCAGCTTACAGCTATTTCAACGATTCCTCATCTTTGGTATTCAGCCTAAAAGGATTGCAAAGATTTCACTTTTTCGTATTCTGCGTACAGCGATTTCAACGGTTTCTCTTTCGTATTCAGCCTACAGCGATTTCAACGCCTTCACTTTTTCGTATTCAGCGTACTGCGAATTCAACGATTTCTCTTCTTTCGTATTCAGCCTACCACGATTTCAACTATTTCGCTTTTACGTATTCCGCGTTCAGCCATTTCAACGGTTTGTCTTCTTTCGTATTCAGCCTACAGCTATTTCAACGATTTCAATTTTTCGTATTCAGCGTACAGCGATTACAACGATTTCTCTTCTTTCGTATTCAGCCCACAGCGATTTCAACGATTTCACTTTTTCGTATTCAGCGTACAGCGATTTCAACGAATTCTCTTCTTTCGTATTCATTCTACAGCGATTTCAACGATTTCACTTTTTCGTATTCAGCGTACTGCGATTTCCACGATTTCTCTTCTTTCGTATTCAGCCTACAGCGATTTCAACTATTTCACTTTTTCGTATTCATCTTACAACGATTTATCTTCTTTCGTATTCAGCCTACAGCGATTTCAACGATTTCACTTTTTCTTATTCAGCCTACAGCGATTTCAACTATTTCACTTTTTCGTAATCAGCTTACAGCGATTTCAACGATTCCTCATCTTTCGTATTCAGCCTAAAAGGATTGCAATGATTTCTCTTTTTCGTATTCTGCGTACAGCGATTTCAACGGTTTCTCTTCTTTCGTATTCAGCCTACAGCGATTTCAACGCCTTCACTTTTTCGTATTCAGCGTACTGCGAATTCAACGATTTCTCTTCTTTCGTATTCAGCCTACCACGATTTCAACTATTTCACTTTTTCGTATTCCGCGTTCAGCCATTTCAACGGTTTGTCTTCTTTCGTATTCAGCCTACAGCTATTTCAACGATTTCACTTTTTCGTATTCAGCGTACAGCGATTACAACGATTTCTCTTCTTTCGTATTCAGCCCACAGCGATTTCAACGATTTCACTTTTTCGTATTCAGCGTACAGCGATTTCAACGAATTCTCTTCTTTCGTATTCAGCCTACAGCGATTTCAACGATTTCACTTTTTCGTATTCAGCGTACTGCGATTTCAACGATTTCTCTTCTTTCGTATTCAGCCTACAGCGATTTCAACTATTTCACTTTTTCGTATTCATCCTACAACGATTTGTCTTCTTTCGTATTCAGCCTACAGCGATTTCAACGATTTCACTTTTTCTTATTCAGCCTACAGTGATTTCAACTATTTCACTTTTTCGTAATCAGCTTACAGCGATTTCAACGATTTCTCTTTTTCGAAATCAGCGTAAAATTATTTCAACGATTTTTTTTCGTATTCTGCGTACAGTGATTTTAACTATTTTTCCTCTTGCGTATTCAGCGTATAGCGATGTCAAGAATTGCTCTTTTTTATTCGTATTCAGCCTACAGTGTTTTGTACGCCTTCTTCGTATTCAGCGTACAGCGATATCAACGATTTTTTTCGTATTCAGCTTACGACAATTTCGACGATTTTTTTCATATTCACCGTTCGTCTATATAATGAATTTTTTTTCGTATTCGGCGTACAGCTATTTCTATTTTTTTATTTTCGTATTCAGCGTACGGCTATCTCAAGGAATTCTCCATTTTTCTTATTCAGTTTACAGCGATTTCAACGATTTCTCTTTTTTTTCCAATTCAGCGTACAGCGATTTCAACGATTTCTCTTTTTGTGTTCAGCGTACAACGATTTCACTTTCTCCGTATTCAGCGTACAGCGATTTTACCGATTTCTCTTCGTTCGTATTTAGCGTACAGCGATTTCAACGATTTCTTTTTCTTCGTATTCAATGTACAGCGATTTCAATGATTATGTTTCGTATTCAGCTCAGAGCGATTGCAGCTTTTTTTTTTTTTCGTATTCAGCGTACTGCGATTTGTACGAATTCTCTTGTTTCGTATTCAACGTGAAGCGATTTCTACGATTTCTCTTTTTTTTTCGTATTCAGCGTACAGCGATTTCAACGATTTCTCTTTTTCATATTCCGTGTACAGCGATTTCAACCATATTTTTTTCGTATTTTTCGTTCATCGATTTCAACGATCTTTTTCGTATTAAGCGTAGAGCGATTTCAACGATTTCTCTTCTTTCGTATTCAGCCCAACAGGGATATCAACGATTTCACTTTTTCGTATTCTGCGTACAGCGATTTCAACGATTTCCCTTTTTTCGTATTCAGCCTACAACGATTTCAAAGATTTCACTTTTTCGAATTCAGCGTACAGCGATTTCAACGATTTCTTTTCTTTCGTATTCAGCCTACAGCGATTTCAACGATTTCACTTTTTCGTATTCAGCTTACAGCGATTACAACGATTTCTCATGTTTCGTATTCAGACTACAGCGATTTCAACGATTTCATTTTTTCGTATTCAGCGTAGAGCGATTTCAACGATTTCTCTTCTTTCGTATTCAGCCTACAGCGATTTCAACGATTTCTCTTCATCCGTATTCAGCGTACATCGATTTCTACGATTTCACATTTTCGTATTCATCGTACTGCGATTTCAACTATTTCTCTTGTTTCGTATTCAGCCTTCAGCGATTTCAACGATTTCATTTTTTCGTATTCAGCGTACAGCAATTTCAAAAATTTCTCTTCTTTCGTATTCAGAATACAGCGATTTCAACGATTTCACTTTTTCGTGTTCTGCGTACAGCGATTTCAACGATTTCTCTTCTTTCGTATTCAGCCTACAGCCATTTCAACGATTTCACTTTTTCGTATTCAGCGTACAGCGTTATCAAACTATTTCTCTTCTTTCGTATTCAGCCTACAGTGATTTCAACGATTTCACTTTTTTCCTATTCGGCCTACAGCGATTTCAACGAGTTCTCTTCTTTCGTATTCAGCCTACAGTGATTTCAACGATTTCACTTTTTCGTATTCTGCGTACAGCGATTTCAACGATTTCTCTCCTTTCCTATTCAGCGTACAGCGATTTCAACGATTTCTCTTCTTTCGTATTCGGCCTACAGCGATTTCAACGATTTCACTTTTTCGTATTCAGCGTACAGCGATTACAACGACTTCTCTTCTTTCGTATTCAGCCTATTAGCGATTTCAACGATTTCACTTTTTCGTATTCAGCGTACAGCGATTTCAACGATTTCGCTTATTTCGTATTCAGCCTACAGGGATTTCAACGATTTCTCTTATTTCGTATTCAGACTACAGCGATTTCAACGATTTCATTTTTTCGTATTCAGCGTACAGCGATTTCAACGATTTCTCTTCTTTCGTATTCAGCCTACAGCGATTTCAACGATTTCTCTTCTTTCGTATTCAGCGTACATCGATTTCTACGATTTCACATTTTCGTATTCATCGTACTGCGATTTCAACTATTTCTCTTGTTTCGTATTCAGCCTTCAGCGATTTCAACGATTTCATTTTTTCGTATTCAGCGTACAGCAATTTCAAAAATTTCTCTTCTTTCGTATTCAGAATACAGCGATTTCAACGATTTCACTTTTTCGTGTTCTGCGTACAGCGATTTCAACGATTTCTCTTCTTTCGTATTCAGCCTACAGCCATTTCAACGATTTCACTTTTTCGTATTCAGCGTACAGCGTTATCAAACTATTTCTCTTCTTTCGTATTCAGCCTACAGTGATTTCAACGATTTCACTTTTTTCCTATTCGGCCTACAGCGATTTCAACGAGTTCTCTTCTTTCGTATTCAGCCTACAGTGATTTCAACGATTTCACTTTTTCGTATTCTGCGTACAGCGATTTCAACGATTTCTCTTCTTTCCTATTCAGCGTACAGCGATTTCAACGATTTCTCTTCTTTCGTATTCGGCCTACAGCGATTTCAACGATTTCACTTTTTCGTATTCAGCGTACAGCGATTACAACGACTTCTCTTCTTTCGTATTCAGCCTATTAGCGATTTCAACGATTTCACTTTTTCGTATTCAGCGTACAGCGATTTCAACGATTTCGCTTATTTCGTATTCAGCCTACAGGGATTTCAACGATTTCTCTTATTTCGTATTCAGCCTCCAGCGATTTCAACGATTTCACTTTTTCGTATTCAGCGTACAGCGATTTCAACGATTTCGCTTATTTCGTATTCAGACTACAGGGATTTCAACGATTTCTCTTATTTCGTATTCAGCCTACAGCGATTCCAACGATTTCACTTTCTCAGTATTCATCGTACAGCGATTTCAACGATTTCTCTTCTTTCGTATTCAGCCTACAGCGATTTCAACGATTTCACTTTTTCGTATTCAGCGTACAGCGATTTCAACTATTTCTCTTCTTTCGTATTCAGCCTACAGCGATTTCAACGATTTCACTTTTTCGTATTCAGCGTACAGCGATTTCAACGATTTCTCTTTTTTCGTATTCAGCCTACAGCGATTTCAACGATTTCACTTTTTCGTATTCAGCGTACAGCGATTTCAACGATTTCGCTTATTTCGTATTCAGCCTACAGGGATTTCAACGATTTCTCTTATTTCGTATTCAGCCTACAGCGATTCCAACGATTTCACTTTCTCCGTATTCCGCGTACAGCGTTTTCAATGATTTCTCTTTTTTCGTATGTAGCGTGCAGCTATTTCAACGCTTTCACTATTTCGTATTCAGCGTACAGCGATTTCTACGATTTCTCTTGTTTCGTATTCAGCCCACAGCGATTTCAACGATTTCATTTTCTCGTATTCAGCGTACATCGATTCCAACAATTTCTCTTCATTCGTATTCAGTCTACAGCGATTTCAACGATTTCACTTTTTCGTATTCAGCGTACAGCGATTTCAACAATTTCTCTTTTTTCGTATTCTGCCAACAGCGATTTCAGCGATTTCTCATCTTTCGTATTCAGCCTAAAAGGATTTCAATGATTTCACTTTTTCGTATTCTGCGTACAGCGATTTCAACGGTTTCTCTTCTTTCGTATTCAGCCTACAGCGATTTCAACGCCTTCACTTTTTCGTATTCAGCGTACTGCGAATTCAACGATTTCTCTTCTTTCGTATTCAGCCTAATACGATTTCAACTATTTCGCTTTTACGTATTCCGCGTTCAGCCATTTCAACGATTTGTCTTCTTTCGTATTCGGCCTACAGCGATTTCAACGATTTCTCTTTTTCGAAATCAGCGTAAAATTATTTCAACGATTTTTTTTCGTATTCAGCGTACAGTGATTTTAACTATTTCTCCTCTTGCGTATTCAGCGTATAGCGATGTCAAGAATTGCTCTTTTTTATTCGTATTCAGCCTACAGTGTTTTGTACGCCTTCTTCGTATTCAACGTACAGCGATATCAAAGATTTTTTTCGTATTCAGCTTACGACAATTTCGACGATTTTTTTCATATTCACCGTACGTCTATATAAACGAATTTTTTTTCGTATTCGGCGTACAGCTATTTCTATTTTTTTATTTTCGTATTCAGCGTAAAGCTATCTCAAGCAATTCTCCTTTTTTCGTATTCAGTGTACAGCGATTTCAACGATTTCTCTTTTTTTCCCAATTCAGCGTACAGCGATTTCAACGATTTCTCTTTCTGTGTTCAGCGTACATCGATTTCACTTTCTCCGTATTCAGCGTACAGCGATTTTACCGATTTCTCTTCGTTCGTTTTAGCGTACAGCGATTTCAACGATTTCTTTTTCTTCGTATTCAATGTACAGCGATTTCAATGATTATGTTTCGTATTCAGCTCAGAGCGATTGCAGCGTTTTTTTTTTTTTTCGTATTCAGCGTACTGCGATTTCTACGAATTCTATTCTTTCGTATTCAACGTGAAGCGATTTCAAAGATTTCTCTTTTTTCTCGTATTCAGCGTACAGCGATTTCAACGATTTCTCTTTTTCATATTCTGTGTACAGCGATTTCAACCATATTTTTCTCGTATTTATCGTACATCGATTTCAACGATCTTTTTCGTATTCAGCCTACCACGATTTCAACTATTTCACTTTTTCGTATTCCGCGTTCAGCCATTTCAACGGTTTGTCTTCTTTCGTTTTCAGCCTACAGCTATTTCACCGATTTCACTTTTTCGTATTCAGCGTACAGCGATTTCATTGATTTCTCTTCTTTCGTATTCGGCCTATAGCGATTTCAACTATTTCACTTTCTAATATTCAGCTTACAGCGATTTCAACGATTTCTCTTCTTTCGTATTCGGCCTACAGCGATTTCAATTATTTCACTTTTTCGTATTCAGCGCACAGCGATTACAACGACTTCTCTTCTTTCGTATTCAGCCTACAGCGATTTCAACGTTTTCACTTTTTCGTATTTAGCGTACAGCGATTTCAACGATTTCTCTTATTTCGTATTCAGCCTACAGCGATTTCAACGATTTCTCTTATATCGTATTCAGCCTACTAGCGATTTCAACGATTTCACTTTTTCGTATTCAGCGTACAGCGATTTCAACTATTTCTCTTCTTTCGTATTCAGCCTATAGGGATATCAACGATTTCAAATTTTCGAATTCAGCGTACGCCGATTTCAACGATTTCTCTTCTTTCGTATTCAGCCTACAGCGATTTCAACGATTTCTCTTCTTTCGTATTCCGCGTACAGCGTTTTCAACGATTTCTCTTTTTTCGTATGCTGCGTGCAGCCATTTCAACGATTTCACTATTTCGTATTCAGCGTATAGCGATTTCTACGATTTCTCTTGTTTCGTATTCAGCGTACAGCGATTTCAACGATTTCATTTCTCGTATTCAGCGTACAGCGATTTCAACAATTTCTCTTCTTTCGTATTCAGTCTACAGCGATTTCAACGATTTCACTTTTTCGTATTCAGCGTACAGCGATTTCAACAATTTCTCTTTTTTCGTATTCAGACTACAGCGATTTCAACAATTTCTCTTCTTTCGTATTCAGCCTACAGCGATTTCAACGATTTCACTTTTTCTTATTCAGCTTACAGCGATTTCAACGATTCCTCATCTTTCGTATTCAGCCTAAAAGGATTGCAACGATTTCACTTTTTCGTATTCTGCGTACAGCGATTTCATCGGTTTCTCTTCTTTCGTATTCAGCCTACAGCGATTTCAACGCCTTCACTTTTTCGTATTCAGCGTACTGCGAATTCAACGATTTCTCTTCTTTCGTATTCAGCCTACAGCGATTTCAACGATTTCACTTTTTCGTATTCTGCTTACAGCGATTACAACGATTTCTCATGTTTCGTATTCAGACTACAGCGATTTCAACGATTTCATTTTTTCCTATTCGGCCTACAGCGATTTCAACGAGTTCTCTTCTTTCGTATTCAGCCTACAGCGATTTCAACGATTTCACTTTTTCGTATTCAGCGTACAGCGATTTCAACGATTTCTCTTTTTCATATTCCGTGTACAGCGATTTCAACCATATTTTTTTCGTATTTATCGTACATCGATTTCAACGATCTTTTTCGTATTAAGCGTAGAGCGATTTCAACGATTTCTCTTCTTTCGTATTCAGCCCAACAGGGATATCAACGATTTCACTTTTTCGTATTCTGCGTACAGCGATTTCAACGATTTCCCTTCTTTCGTATTCAGCCTACAACGATTTCAAAGATTTCACTTTTTCGTATTCAGCGTACAGCGATTTCAACGATTTCTCTTCTTTCGTATTCAGCCTACAGCGATTTCAACGATTTCACTTTTTCGTATTCTGCTTACAGCGATTACAACGATTTCTCATGTTTCGTATTCTGACTACAGCTATTTCAACGATTTCATTTTTTCGTATTCGGCGTACAGCGATTTCAACGATTTCTCTTTCGTATTCAGCCTACAGCGATTTCAACGATTTCTCTTCTTTCGTATTCAGCGTACATCGATTTCAACGATTTCACATTTTCGTATTCATCGTACTGCGATTTCAACTATTTCTCTTGTTTCGTATTCAGCCTTCAGCGATTTCAACGATTTCATTTTTTCGTATTCAGCGTGCAGCAATTTCAAAAATTTCTCTTCTTTCGTATTCAGCCTACAGTGATTTCAACGATTTCACTTTTTCGTATTCTGCGTACAGCGATTTCAACGATTTCTCTTCTTTCCTATTCTACGTACAGCGATTTCATAGATTTCTCTTCTTTCGTATTCAGCCTACAGCGATTTCAACTATTTCACTTTCTAATAATCAGCTTACAGCGATTTCAACGATTTCTCTTCTTTCGTATTCGGCCTACAGCGATTTCAACGATTTCACTTTTTCGTATTCAGCGTAGAGCGATTACAACGACTTCTCTTCTTTCGTATTCAGCCTAGAGGGATTTCAACGATTTCACTTTTTCGTATTCAGCGTACAGCGATTTCAACTATTTCGCTTTTTTCGTATTCAGCCTACAGGGATTTCAACGATTTCTCTTATTTCGTATTCAGCCTCCAGCGATTTCAACGATTTCACTTTTTCGTATTCTGCGTACAGCGATTTCAACGATTTCTCTTCTTTCGTATTCAGCCTACAGCAATTTCAACGATTTCACTTTTTCGTATTCAGCGTACAGCGATTTCAACTATTCCTCTTCTTTCGTATTCAGCCTACAGCGATTTCAACGATTTCACTTTTTCGTATTCAGCGTACAGCGATTTCAACGATTTCTCTTTTTTCGTATTCGGCCTACAGCGATTTCAACGATTTCACTTTTTCGTATTCAGCGTACAGCGATTTCAACTATTTCTCTTCTTTCGTATTCAGCCTATAGGGATTTCAACGATTTCACTTTTTCGTATTCAGCGTACAGCGATTTCAACGATTTCGCTTATTTCGTATTCAGCCTACAGGGATTTCAACGATTTCTCTTATTTCGTATTCAGCCTACAGCGATTCCAACGATTTCACTTTCTCCGTATTCCGCGTACAGCGTTTTCAATGATTTGTCTTTTTTCGTATGTAGCGTGCAGCTATTTCAACGCTTTCACTATTTCGTATTCAGCGCACAGCGATTTCTACGATTTCTCTTGTTTCGTATTCAGCCAACAGCGATTTCAACGATTTCATTTTCTCGCATTCAGCGTACATCGATTCCAACAATTTCTCTTCATTCGTATTCAGTCTACAGCGATTTCAACGATTTCACTTTTTCGTATTCAACGTACAGCGATTTCAACAATTTCTCTTTTTTCGTATTCAGCCTACAGCGATTTCAGCGATTTCTCATCTTTCGTATTCAGCCTAAAAGGATTTCAATGATTTCACTTTTTCGTATTCTGCGTACAGCGATTTCAACGGTTTCTCTTCTTTCGTATTCAGCCTGCAGCGATTTCAACGACTTCACTTTTTCGTATTCAGCGTACTGCGAATTCAACGATTTCTCTTGTTTCGTATTCAGCCTACCACAATTTCAACTATTTCACTTTTTCGTATTCCGCGTTCAGCCATTTCAACGATTTCTCTTCTTTCGTATTCAGCCTACAGCTATTTAAACGATTTCACTTTTTCGTATTCAGCGTACAGCGATTACAACGATTTCTCTTCTTTTGTATTCAGCCCAAATCGATTTCAACGATTTCACTTTTTCATATTCAGCGTACAGTGATTTCAACAATTTCTCTTTTTTCGTATTCAGCCTACAGCGATTTCAACATTTTCTCTTCTTTCGTATTCAGCCAACAGGGATTTCAACGTTTTCACTTTTTCGTATTCAGCGTACTGCGATTTCAACGAATTCTCTTCTTTCGTATTCAGCCTACAGCGATTTCAACGACTTCACTTTTTCGTATTCAGCGTACTGCGATTTCAACGATTTCTCTTCTTTCGTATTCAGCCTACAGCGATTTCAACTATTTCACTTTTTCGTATTCATCTTACAACGATTTGTCTTCTTTCGTATTCAGCCTACAGCGATTTCAACGATTTCTCTTTTTCGAAATCTGCGTAAAATTATTTCAACGATTTTTTTTTCGTATTCAGCGTACAGTGATTTTAACTATTTCTCCTCTTGCGTATTCAGCGTATAGCGATGTCAAGAATTGCTCTTTTATATTCGTATTCAGCCTACAGTGTTTTGTACGCCTTCTTCGTATTCAACGTACAGCGATATCAAAGATTTTTTTCGTATTCAGCTTACGACAATTTCGACGATTTTTTTCATATTCACCGTACGTCTATATAAACGAATTTTTTTTCGTATTCGGCGTACAGCTATTTCTATTTTTTTATTTTCGTATTCAGCGTAAAGCTATCTCAAGGAATTCTCCTTTTTTCGTATTTGGTGTTCAGCGATTTCAACGATTTCTCTTTTTTTTCCAATTCAGCGTACAGCGATTTCAACGATTTCTCTTTCTGTGTTCAGCGTACATCAATTTCACTTTCTCCGTATTCAGCGTACGGCGATTTTACCGATTTCTCTTCGTTCGTTTTAGCGCACAGCGATTTCAACGATTTCTTTTTCTTCGTATTCAATGTACAGCGATTTCAATGATTATGTTTCGTATTCTGCTCAGAGCGATTGCAGCGTTTTTTTTTTTCGTATTCAGCGTACTGCGATTTCTACGAATTCTATTCTTTCGTATTCAACGTGAAGCGATTTCAACGATTTCTCTTTTTTCTCGTATTCAGCGTACAGCGATTTCAACGATTTCTCTTTTTCATATTCTGTGTACAGCGATTTCAACCATATTTTTTTCGTATTTATCGTACATCGATTTCAACGATCTTTTTCGTATTAAGCCTAGAGCGATTTCAACGATTTCTCTTCTTTCGTATTCAGCCCAACAGGGATTTCAACGATTTCACTTTTTCGTTTTCTGCGTACAGCCATTTCAACGATTTCCCTTCTTTCGTATTCAGCCTACAGCGATTTCAAAGATTTCACTTTTTCGTATTCAGCGTACAGCGATTTCAACGATTTCTCTTTCGTATTCAGCCTACAGCGATTTCAACGATTTCACTTTTTCGTATTCTGCTTACAGCGATTACAACGATTTCTCTTGTTTCGTATTCAGACTACAGCGATTTCAACGATTTCATTTTTTCGTATTCAGCGTACAGCGATGTGAACGATTTCTCTTGTTTCGTATTCAGACTACAGCGATTTCAACGATTTCATTTTTTCGTATTCAGCGTACAGCGATTTGAACGATTTCTCTTCTTTCGTATTCGGCCTACAGCGATTTCAACGATTTCTCTTCTTTCGTATTCAGCGTACATCGATTTCAACGATTTCACATTTTCGTATTCTGCTTACAGCGATTACAACGATTTCTCTTGTTTCGTATTCAGACTACAGCGATTTCAACGATTTCATTTTTTCGTATTCAGCGTACAGCGATGTGAACGATTTCTCTTGTTTCGTATTCAGACTACAGCGATTTCAACGATTTCATTTTTTCGTATTCAGCGTACAGCGATTTGAACGATTTCTCTTCTTTCGTATTCGGCCTACAGCGATTTCAACGATTTCTCTTCTTTCGTATTCAGCGTACATCGATTTCAACGATTTCACATTTTCGTATTCAGCGTACTGCGATTTCAACTATTTCTCTTGTTTCGTATTCAGCCTACAGCGATTTCAACGATTTCATTTTTACGTATTCAGCGTACAGCGATTTCAACAATTTCTCTTCTTTCGTATTCAGAATACAGCGATTTCAACGATTTCACTTTTTCGTGTTCTGCGTACAGCGATTTCAACGGTTTCTCTTCTTTCGTATTAAGCCTACAGCGATTTCAAAGTTTTCACTTTTTTCGTATTCTGCGTACAGCGTTTTCAACGATTTCTCTTCTTTCGTATTCAGCCTACAGCGATTTGAACTGTTTCAATTTTTCGTATTCAGCGTACAGCGATTTCAACGATTTCTCTTCTTTCGTATTCAGCCTACAGCTATTTCAACTACTTCACTTTTTCGTATTCAGCGTTCAGCGATTTCAACGATTTCTCTTCTTTCGTATTCAGCCTACAGCGATTTCAACGATTTCACTTTTTCGTATTCCGTGTATAGCGATTTCAACAATTTCTCTTTTTTCGTATTCTGCCTACAGCGATTTCAACGATTTCTCTTCTTTCGTATTCAGCCTACAGGGATTTCAACGATTTCCCTTTTTCGTATTCGGCCTACAGGTATTTTTCACAGATTTCACTTTTTCGTATTCTGCGTACAGCGATTTTAACAATATCCCTTCTTTCGTATTCAGCCTACAGTGATTTCAACGATTACACTTTTTCGTATTCAGCGTACAGCGATTTCAACGATTTCTCTTCTTTCGTATTCAGCCTACAGCGATTTCAACGATTTCACTTTTTCGTATTCAGCGTATAGCTATTACAACGATTTCTCTTGTTTCGTATTCAGACTACATCGATTTCAACGATCTCATTTTTTCGTATTCAGCGTAAAGCGATTTCAACGATTTCTCTTCTTTCGTATTCATCCTACAGCGATTTCAACGATTTCTCATCTTTCGTATTCAGCGTACAGCGATTTCAACGATTTCAGATTTTCGTATTCAGCGTACTGCGATTTCAACTGTTTCACTTTTTCGTATTCAGCGTACAGGGATTTCGACGATTTCTCTTCTTTCGTATTCAGCCTACAGCCATTTCAACGATTTCACATTTTAGTATTCAGCGTACAGCGATTTCAACGATTTCTCTTCTTTCGTATTCAGCCTACAGAGATTTCAACGATTTTACTTTTTCTTATTCAGCGTACAACGATTTCAACTATTTCTCTTCTTTCGTATTCAGCCTATAGCGATTTCAACGATTTCACATTTTCGTATTCTGCGTACAGCGATTGCAACGATTTCTCTTCTTTCGTATTCAGCCTACAGCGATTTCAACGATTTCACTTTCTCTGTATTCAGCGTACAGCGATTTCAACGATTTCTCTTCTTTCGTATTCAGCCTACAGCGTTTTCAACTATTTCAATTTTTCGTATTCAGCGTACAGCGATTTCAACGATTTCTCTTCTTTCGTATTCAGCCTACAGCGATTTCAACGATTTCTCCTCTTTCGTATTCAGCCTACAGCCATTTCAACGATTTCACTTTTTCGTATTCAGCGTAAAGCGTTTTCAACTATTTCTCTTCTTTCGTATTCAGCCTACAGCGATTTCAACGATTGCACTTTTTCGTATTCAGCGTGCAGCGATTTCAACTATTTCTCCTCTTTCGTATTCAGCCTACAGCGATTTCAACGATTTCACTTTTTCCGTATTCAGCGTACAGCGATTACATCGATTTCTCTTTCGTATTCAGCCTACAGCCATTTCAACGATTTCACTTTTTCGTATTCAGCGTACTGCGATTTCAACTATTTCTCGTTTCCTATTCAGCCTACATCGATTTCAACGATTTCATTTTTTCGTATTCAGCGCACTGCGATTTCAACAATTTCCCTTCTTTCGTATTGAGAATACAGCGATTTCAACGATTTCACTTTTTCGTGTTCTGCATACAGCGATTTCAACGGTTTCTCTTCTTTCGTATTAAGCCTACAGCGATTTCAAACATTTCACTTTTTCGGATTCTGCTTACAGCGATTTCAACGATTTCTCTTCTATCGTATTCAGCCTACAGCGATTTGAACGATTTCTCTTCTTTCGTATTCAGCCTTCAGCGATTTCAACGATTTCATTTTTTCGTATTCAGCGTGCAGCAATTTCAAAAATTTCTCTTCTTTCGTATTCAGAATACAGCGATTTCAACGATTTCACTTTTTCGTGTTCTGCGTACAGCGATTTCAACGATTTCTCTTCTTTCGTAATCTGCCTACAGCCATTTCAACGATTTCACTTTTTCGTATTCAGCGTACAGCGTTATCAAACTATTTCTCTTCTTTCGTATTCAGCCTACAGTGATTTCAACGATTTCATTTTTTCGTATTCAGCGCACTGCGATTTCAACAATTTCCCTTCTTTCGTATTGAGAATACAGCGATTTCAAAGATTTCACTTTTTCGTATTCAGCGTACAGCGATTGCAACGATTTCTCTTCTTTCGTATTCAGCCTACAGCGATTTCAACGATTTCACTTTCTCTGTATTCAGCGTACAGCGATTTCAACGATTTCTCTTCTTTCGTATTCAGCCTACAGCGATTTCAAATATTTCACATTTTAGTATTCAGCCTACAGCGATTTCAACGATTTCTCTACTTTCGTATTCAGCCTACAGCGTTTTCAACTATTTCAATTTTTCGTATTCAGCGTACAGCGATTTCAACGATTTCTCTTGTTTCGTATTCAGACTACAGCGATTTCAACGATTTCATTTTTTCGTATTCAGCGTACAGCGATGTGAACGATTTCTCTTGTTTCGTATTCAGACTACAGCGATTTCAACGATTTCATTTTTTCGTATTCAGCGTACAGCGATTTGAACGATTTCTCTTCTTTCGTATTCGGCCTACAGCGATTTCAACGATTTCTCTTCTTTCGTATTCAGCGTACATCGATTTCAACGATTTCACATTTTCGTATTCTGCTTACAGCGATTACAACGATTTCTCTTGTTTCGTATTCAGACTACAGCGATTTCAACGATTTCATTTTTTCGTATTCAGCGTACAGCGATGTGAACGATTTCTCTTGTTTCGTATTCAGACTACAGCGATTTCAACGATTTCATTTTTTCGTATTCAGCGTACAGCGATTTGAACGATTTCTCTTCTTTCGTATTCGGCCTACAGCGATTTCAACGATTTCTCTTCTTTCGTATTCAGCGTACATCGATTTCAACGATTTCACATTTTCGTATTCAGCGTACTGCGATTTCAACTATTTCTCTTGTTTCGTATTCAGCCTACAGCGATTTCAACGATTTCATTTTTACGTATTCAGCGTACAGCGATTTCAACAATTTCTCTTCTTTCGTATTCAGAATACAGCGATTTCAACGATTTCACTTTTTCGTGTTCTGCGTACAGCGATTTCAACGGTTTCTCTTCTTTCGTATTAAGCCTACAGCGATTTCAAAGTTTTCACTTTTTTCGTATTCTGCGTACAGCGTTTTCAACGATTTCTCTTCTTTCGTATTCAGCCTACAGCGATTTGAACTGTTTCAATTTTTCGTATTCAGCGTACAGCGATTTCAACGATTTCTCTTCTTTCGTATTCAGCCTACAGCTATTTCAACTACTTCACTTTTTCGTATTCAGCGTTCAGCGATTTCAACGATTTCTCTTCTTTCGTATTCAGCCTACAGCGATTTCAACGATTTCACTTTTTCGTATTCCGTGTATAGCGATTTCAACAATTTCTCTTTTTTCGTATTCTGCCTACAGCGATTTCAACGATTTCTCTTCTTTCGTATTCAGCCTACAGGGATTTCAACGATTTCCCTTTTTCGTATTCGGCCTACAGGTATTTTTCACAGATTTCACTTTTTCGTATTCTGCGTACAGCGATTTTAACAATATCCCTTCTTTCGTATTCAGCCTACAGTGATTTCAACGATTTCACTTTTTCGTATTCAGCGTACAGCGATTTCAACGATTTCTCTTCTTTCGTATTCAGCCTACAGCGATTTCAACGATTTCACTTTTTCGTATTCAGCGTATAGCTATTACAACGATTTCTCTTGTTTCGTATTCAGACTACATCGATTTCAACGATCTCATTTTTTCGTATTCAGCGTAAAGCGATTTCAACGATTTCTCTTTTTTCGTATTCATCCTACAGAGATTTCAACGATTTCTTATCTTTCGTATTCAGCGTACAGCGATTTCAACGATTTCAGATTTTCGTATTCAGCGTACTGCGATTTCAACTGTTTCACATTTTCGTATTCAGCGTACAGCGATTTCGACGATTTCTCTTCTTTCGTATTCAGCCTACAGCCATTTCAACGATTTCACATTTTAGTATTCAGCGTACAGCGATTTCAACGATTTCTCTTCTTTCGTATTCAGCCTACAGAGATTTCAACGATTTTACTTTTTCTTATTCAGCGTACAACGATTTCAACTATTTCTCTTCTTTCGTATTCAGCCTATAGCGATTTCAACGATTTCACATTTTCGTATTCTGCGTACAGCGATTGCAACGATTTCTCTTCTTTCGTATTCAGCCTACAGCGATTTCAACGATTTCACTTTCTCTGTATTCAGCGTACAGCGATTTCAACGATTTCTCTTCTTTCGTATTCAGCCTACAGCGATTTCAAAGATTTCACATTTTAGTATTCAGCCTACAGCGATTTCAACGATTTCTCTACTTTCGTATTCAGCCTACAGCGTTTTCAACTATTTCAATTTTTCGTATTCAGCGTACAGCGATTTCAACGATTTCTCTTCTTTCGTATTCAGCCTACAGCGATTTCAACGATTTCTCCTCTTTCGTATTCAGCCTACAGCCATTTCAACGATTTCACTTTTTCGTATTCAGCGTAAAGGGTTTTCAACTATTTCTCTTCTTTCGTATTCAGCCTACAGCGATTTCAACGATTGCACTTTTTCGTATTCAGCGTGCAGCGATTTCAACTATTTCTCCTCTTTCGTATTCAGCCTACAGCGATTTCAACGATTTCACTTTTTCCGTATTCAGCGTACAGCGATTTCATCGATTTCTCTTTCGTATTCAGCCTACAGCCATTTCAACGATTTCACTTTTTCGTATTCAGCGTACTGCGATTTCAACTATTTCTCGTTTCCTATTCAGCCTACATCGATTTCAACGATTTCATTTTTTCGTATTCAGCGCACTGCGATTTCAACAATTTCCCTTCTTTCGTATTGAGAATACAGCGATTTCAACGATTTCACTTTTTCGTGTTCTGCATACAGCGATTTCAACGGTTTCTCTTCTTTCGTATTAAGCCTACAGCGATTTCAAACATTTCACTTTTTCGGATTCTGCTTACAGCGATTTCAACGATTTCTCTTCTATCGTATTCAGCCTACAGCGATTTGAACTGTTTCAATTTTTCGTATTCTGCGTACAGCGATTTCAACGATTTCTCTTCTTTCGTATTCAGCCTACAGCTATTTCAAATACTTCACTTTTTTGTATTCAGCGTGCAGCGATTTCAACGATTTCTCTTCTTTCGTATTCAGCCTACAGCGATTTCAACGATTTCAATTTTTCGTATTCCGTGTACAGCGATTTCAACAATTTCTCTTTTTTCGTATTCAGCCTACAGCGATTTCAACGACTTCTCTTCTTTCGTATTCTGCCTACAGGGATTTCAACGATTTCACTTTTTCGTATTCTGCCTACAGGGATTTCAAAGATTTCACTTTTTCGTATTCTGCGTACAGCGATTTTAACGATTTCCCTTCTTTCGTATTCAGCCTTCAGTGATTTCAACGATTTCACTTTTTCGTATTCAGCGTACAGCGATTTCAACGATTTCTCTTCTTTCGTATTCAGCCTACAGCGATTTCAAAGATTTCACTTTTTCGTATTCTGCGTACAGCTATTACAACGATTTCTCTTGTTTCGTATTCAGACTACATCGATTTCAACGATTTCATTTTTTCGTATTCTGCGTAAAGCGATTTCAACGATTTCTCTTCTTTCGTATTCATCCTACAGCGATTTCAACGATTTCTCTTCTTTCGTATTCAGCGTACAGCGATTTCAACGATTTCACATTTTCGTATTCAGCGTACTGCGATTTCAACTGTTTCACTTTTTCGTATTCAGCGTACAGCGATTTCAACGATTTCTCTTCTTTCGTATTCAGCCTACAGCTATTTCAACGATTTCACATTTTAGTATTCAGCGTACAGCGATTTCAACGATTTCTCTTCTTTCGTATTCAGCCTACAGAGATTTCAACGATTTCACTTTTTCTTATTCAGCGTACAACGATTTCAACTATTTCTCTTCTTTCGTATTCAGCCTATAGCGATTTCAACGATTTCACATTTTCGTATTCAGCGTACAGCGATTGCAACGATTTCTCTTCTTTCGTATTCAGCCTACAGCGATTTCAACGATTTCACTTTCTCCGTATTCAGCGTACAGCGATTTCAACGATTTCTCTTCTTTCGTATTCAGCCTACAGCGATTTCAAAGATTTCACATTTTAGTATTCAGCCTACAGCGATTTCATCGATTTCTCTACTTTCGTATTCAGCCTACAGCGTTTTCAACTATTTCAATTTTTCGTATTCAGCGTACAGCGATTTCAACGATTTCTCTTCTTTCGTATTCAGCCTACAGCGATTTCAACGATTTCTCCTCTTTCGTATTCAGCCTACAGCCATTTCAACGATTTCACTTTTTCGTATTCAGCGTACAGCGTTTTCAACTATTTCTCTTCTTTCGTATTCAGCCTACAGCGATTTCAACGATTTCACTTTTCGTATTCAGCGTACAGCGATTTCAACGATTTCTCCTCTTTCGTATTCAGCCTACAGCGATTTCAACGATTTCACTTTTTCCGTATTCAGCGTACAGCGATTTCATCGATTTCTCTTCTTTCGTATTCAGCCTCCAGCCATTTCAACGATTTCACTTTTTCGTATTCAGCGTACAGCGTTTTCAACTATTTCTCTTCTTTCGTATTCAGCCTACAGCGATTTCAACGATTTCAATTTTTCCTCTTCAGCCTACAGCGATTTCAACGATTTCTCTTCTTTCGTAATCAGCCTACAGTGATTTGAACGATTTCACTTTTTCGTATTCAGCGTACAACTATTTCAACGATTTCACTTTTTCGTATTCAGCGTACAGCGATTTCTTGGATTTCTCTTCTTTCGTATTCGGCCTATAGCGATTTCAACTCTTTCACTTTCTAATATTCAGCTTACAGCGATTTCAACGATTTCTCTTCTTTCGTATTCGGCCTACAGCGATTTCAATTATTTCACTTTTTCGTATTCAGCGCACAGCGATTACAACGACTTCTCTTCTTTCGTATTCAGCCTACAGCGATTTCAACGTTTTCACTTTTTCGTATTTAGCGTACAGCGATTTCAACGATTTCTCTTATTTCGTATTCAGCCTACAGCGATTTCAACGATTTCTCTTATATCGTATTCAGCCTACAGCGATTTCAACGATTTCACTTTTTCGTATTCAGCGTACAGCGATTTCAACTATTTCTCTTCTTTCGTATTCAGCCTATAGGGATATCAACGATTTCAA
Organism: Periplaneta americana; assembly: GCF_040183065.1. Classification (NCBI taxonomy): domain Eukaryota; kingdom Metazoa; phylum Arthropoda; class Insecta; order Blattodea; family Blattidae; genus Periplaneta; species Periplaneta americana. The sequence continues at coordinate 4,652,246 of NC_091118.1, forward strand.
ATTTTCGAATTCAGCGTACACCGATTTCAACGATTTCTCTTCTTTCGTATTCAGCCTACAGCGATTTCAACGATTTCTCTTCTTTCGTATTCCGCGTACAGCGTTTTCAACGATTTCTCTTTTTTCGTATGCTGCGTGCAGCCATTTCAACGATTTCACTATTTCGTATTCAGCGTATAGCGATTTCTACGATTTCTCTTGTTTCGTATTCAGTCTACAGCGATTTCAACGATTTCACTTTTTCGTATTCTGCGTACAGCGATTTCAACAATTTCTCTTTTTTCGTATTCAGCCTACAGCGATTTCAACAATTTCTCTTCTTTCGTATTCAGCCTACAGCGATTTCAACGATTTCACTTTTTCTTATTCAGCCTACAGCGATTTCAACTATTTCACTTTTTCGTAATCAGCTTACAGCGATTTCTACGATTCCTCATCTTTCGTATTCAGCCTAAAAGGATTGCAACGATTTCACTTTTTCGTATTCTGCGTACAGCGATTTCAACGGTTTCTCTTCTTTCGTATTCAGCCTACAGCGATTTCAACGCCTTCACTTTTTCGTATTCAGCGTACTGCGAATTCGACGATTTCTCTTCTTTCTTATTCAGCCTACCACGATTTCAACTATTTCACTTTTTCGTATTCCGCGTTCAGCCATTTCAACGGTTTGTCTTCTTTCGTATTCAGCCTACAGCTATTTCAACGATTTCACTTTTTCGTATTCAGCGTACAGCGATTACAACGATTTCTCTTCTTTCGTATTCAGCCCACAGCGATTTCAACGATTTCACTTTTTCGTATTCAGCGTACAGCGATTTCAACGTTTTCACTTTTTCTTATTCAGCCTACAGCGATTTCAACTATTTCACTTTTTCGTAATCAGCTTACAGCGATTTCAACGATTTCTCTTTTTCGAAATCAGCGTAAAATTATTTCAACGATTTTTTTTCGTATTCTGCGTACAGTGATTTTAACTATTTCTCCTCTTGCGTATTCAGCGTATAGCGATGTCAAGAATTGCTCTTTTTTATTCGTATTCAGCCTACAGTGTTTTGTACGCCTTCTTCGTATTAAGCGTACAGCGATATCAACGATTTTTTTCGTATTCAGCTTACGACAATTTCGACGATTTTTTTCATATTCACCGTACGTCTATATAATGAATTTTTTTTCGTATTCGGCGTACAGCTATTACTATTTTTTTATTTTCGTATTCAGCGTACGGCTATCTCAAGGAATTCTCCATTTTTCGTATTCGGTGTACAGCGATTTCAACGATTTCTCTTTTTTTTCCAATTCAGCGTACAGCGATTTCAACGATTTCTCTTTTTGTGTTCAGCGTACAACGATTTCACTTTCTCCGTATTCAGCGTACAGCGATTTTACCGATTTCTCTTCGTTCGTATTTAGCGTACAGCGATTTCAACGATTTCTTTTTCTTCGTATTCAATGTACAGCGATTTCAATGATTATTTTTCGTATTCAGCTCAGAGCGATTGCAGCGTTTTTTTTTTTTCGTATTCAGCGTACTGCGATTTCTACGAATTCTCTTGTTTCGTATTCAACGTGAAGCGATTTCTACGATTTCTCTTTTTTTTCGTATTCAGCGTACAGCGATTTCAACGATTTCTCTTTTTCATATTCCGTGTACAGCGATTTCAACCATATTTTTTTCGTATTTATCGTACATCGATTTCAACGATCTTTTTCGTATTAAGCGTAGAGCGATTTCAACGATTTCTCTTCTTTCGTATTCAGCCCAACAGGGATATCAACGATTTCACTTTTTCGTATTCTGCGTACAGCGATTTCAACGATTTCCCTTCTTTCGTATTCAGCCTACAACGATTTCAAAGATTTCACTTTTTCGTATTCAGCGTACAGCGATTTCAACGATTTCTCTTCTTTCGTATTCAGCCTACAGCGATTTCAACGATTTCACTTTTCGTATTCAGCGTACAGCGATTTCAACGATTTCGCTTATTTCGTATTCAGCCTACAGGGATTTCAACGATTTCTCTTATTTCGTATTCAGCCTACAGCGATTCCAACGATTTCACTTTCTCAGTATTCAGCGTACAGCGATTTCAACGATTTCTCTTCTTTCGTATTCAGCCTACAGCGATTTCAACGATTTCACTTTTTCGTATTCAGCGTACAGCGATTTCAACTATTTCTCTTCTTTCGTATTCAGCCTACAGCGATTTCAACGATTTCACTTTTTCGTATTCAGCGTACAGCGATTTCAACGATTTCTCTTTTTTCGTATTCAGCCTACAGCGATTTCAACGATTTCACTTTTTCGTATTCAGCGGTCAGCGATTTCAACTATTTCTCTTCTTTCGTATTCAGCCTATAGGGATTTCAACGATTTCACTTTTTCGTATTCAGCGTACAGCGATTTCAACGATTTCGCTTATTTCGTATTCAGCCTACAGGGATTTCAACGATTTCTCTTATTTCGTATTCAGCCTACAGCGATTCCAACGATTTCACTTTCTCCGTATTCCGCGTACAGCGTTTTCAATGATTTGTCTTTTTTCGTATGTAGCGTACAGCTATTTCAACGCTTTCACTATTTCGTATTCAGCGCACAGCGATTTCTACGATTTCTCTTGTTTCGTATTCAGCCAACAGCGATTTCAACGATTTCATTTTCTCGTATTCAGCGTACATCGATTCCAACAATTTCTCTTCATTCGTATTCAGTCTACAGCGATTTCAACGATTTCACTTTTTCGTATTCAGCGTACAGCGATTTCAACAATTTCTCTTTTTTCGTATTCAGCCTACAGCGATTTCAGCGATTTCTCATCTTTCGTATTCAGCCTAAAAGGATTTCAATGATTTCACTTTTTCGTATTCTGCGTACAGCGATTTCAACGATTTCTCTTCTTTCGTATTCAGCCTACAGAGATTTCAACGATTTCACTTTTTCTTATTCAGCGTACAACGATTTCAACTATTTCTCTTCTTTCGTATTCAGCCTATAGCGATTTCAACGATTTCACATTTTCGTATTCAGCGTACAGCGATTGCAACGATTTCTCTTCTTTCGTATTCAGCCTACAGCCATTTCAACGATTTCACATTTTAGTATTCAGCGTACAGCGATTTCAACGATTTCTCTTCTTTCGTATTCAGCCTACAGAGATTTCAACGATTTCACTTTTTCTTATTCAGCGTACAACGATTTCAACTATTTCTCTTCTTTCGTATTCAGCCTATAGCGATTTCAACGATTTCACATTTTCGTATTCAGCGTACAGCGATTGCAACGATTTCTCTTCTTTCGTATTCAGCCTACAGCGATTTCAACGATTTCACTTTCTCCGTATTCAGCGTACAGCGATTTCAACGATTTCTCTTCTTTCGTATTCAGCCTACAGCGATTTCAAAGATTTCACATTTTAGTATTCAGCCTACAGCGATTTCATCGATTTCTCTACTTTCGTATTCAGCCTACAGCGTTTTCAACTATTTCAATTTTTCGTATTCAGCGTACAGCGATTTCAACGATTTCTCTTCTTTCGTATTCAGCCTACAGCGATTTCAACGATTTCTCCTCTTTCGTATTCAGCCTACAGCCATTTCAACGATTTCAATTTTTCGTATTCAGCGTACAGCGTTTTCAACTATTTCTCTTCTTTCGTATTCAGCCTACAGCGATTTCAACGATTTCAATTTTTCCTCTTCAGCCTACAGCGATTTCAACGATTTCTCTTCTTTCGTAATCAGCCTACAGTGATTTCAACGATTTCACTTTTTCGTATTCAGCGTACAGCGATTCCAACGATTTCTCTTCTTTCCTATTCAGCGTACAGCGATTTCATAGATTTCTCTTCTTTCGTATTCAGCCTACAGCGATTTCAACTATTTCCCTTTCTAATATTCAGCGTACAGCGATTTCAACGATTTCTCTTCTTTCGTATTCGGCCTACAGCGATTTCAACGATTTCACTTTTTCGTATTCAGCGTCCAGCGATTTTGACTATTTCTCTGCTTTCCTATTCAGCGTACAGCGATTTCAACGATTTCTCTTCTTTCGTAGTCAGCCTACAGCGATTTCAACGATTTCAATTTTTCGTATTCTGCGTACAGCGATTTCAACGACTTCTCTTCTTTCGTATTCAGCCTACACCGATTTCAACGATTTCACTTTTTCTTATTCAGCGTACAGCGATTTCAACGATTTCTCTTCTTTCCTCTTCAGCGTACACCGATTTCATAGATTTCTCTTCTTTCGTATTCAGCCTACAGCGATTTCAACGATTTCACTTTTTCGTATTCAGCGTACAGAGATTTCAACGATTTCTCTTCTTTCGTATTCAGCCTACAGCGATTTCAACTATTTTACTTTATCGTAATCAGCGTACAGCGAATTCAACGATTTCTCTTCTTTCGTATTCTGCCTACAGCTATTTCAAAGATTTCTCTTATTTCGTATTCAGCCAACAGCGATTTCAACGATTTCACTTTTTCGTATTCAGCGTATAGCGAATTCAACGATTTCTCGCTTTTTCGTATTCAACGTACATCTATTGCAAATTTTTTTTTCTTAGTCAACGTACAGCGATTTCAACGATTTTCTTCGTATTCAGCGTACAGCTATGTCTATGATTTTATTTTCGTATTTAGCGTACAACTATTTCAACGATTTCACTTTTTCGTATTCAGCGTACAGCGATTTCATAGATTTCTCTTCTTTCGTATTCGGCCTATAGCGATTTCAACTATTTCACTTTCTAATATTCAGCTTACAGCGATTTCAACGATTTCTCTTCTTTCGTATTCGGCCTACAGCGATTTCAATTATTTCACTTTTTCGTATTCAGCGCACAGCGATTACAACGACTTCTCTTCTTTCGTATTCAGCCTACAGCGATTTCAACGTTTTCACTTTTGCGTATTTAGCGTACAGCGATTTCAACGATTTCTCTTATTTCGTATTCAGCCTACAGCGATTTCAACGATTTCTCTTATATCGTATTCAGCCTACAACGATTTCAACGATTTCACTTTTTCGTATTCAGCGTACAGCGATTTCAACTATTTCTCTTCTTTCGTATTCAGCCTATAGGGATATCAACGATTTCAAATTTTCGAATTCAGCGTACACCGATTTCAACGATTTCTCTTCTTTCGTATTCAGCCTACAGCGATTTCAACGATTTCTCTTCTTTCGTATTCCGCGTACAGCGTTTTCAACGATTTCTCTTTTTTCGTATGCTGCGTGCAGCCATTTCAACGATTTCACTATTTCGTATTCAGCGTATAGCGATTTCTACGATTTCTCTTGTTTCGTATTCAGTCTACAGCGATTTCAACTATTTCACTTTTTCGTATTCTGCGTACAGCGATTTCAACAATTTCTCTTTTTTCGTATTCAGCCTACAGCGATTTCAACAATTTCTCTTCTTTCGTATTCAGCCTACAGCGATTTCAACGATTTCACTTTTTCTTATTCAGCCTACAGCGATTTCAACTATTTCACTTTTTCGTAATCAGCTTACAGCGATTTCAACGATTCCTCATCTTTCGTATTCAGCCTAAAAGGATTGCAACGATTTCACTTTTTCGTATTCTGCGTACAGCGATTTCAACGGTTTCTCTTCTTTCGTATTCAGCCTACAGCGATTTCAACGCCTTCACTTTTTCGTATTCAGCGTACTGCGAATTCAACGATTTCTCTTCTTTCTTATTCAGCCTACCACGATTTCAACTATTTCACTTTTTCGTATTCCGCGTTCAGACATTTCAACGGTTTGTCTTCTTTCGTATTCAGCCTACAGCTATTTCAACGATTTCACTTTTTCATATTCCGTGTACAGCGATTTCAACCATATTTTTTTCGTATTTATCGTACATCGATTTCAACGATCTTTTTCGTATTAAGCGTAGAGCGATTTCAACGATTTCTCTTCTTTCGTATTCAGCCCAACAGGGATATCAACGATTTCACTTTTTCGTATTCTGCGTACAGCGATTTCAACGATTTCCCTTCTTTCGTATTCAGCCTACAACGATTTGAAAGATTTCACTTTTTCGTATTCAGCGTACAGCGATTTCAACGATTTCTCTTCTTTCGTATTCAGCCTACAGCGATTTCAACGATTTCACTTTTCGTATTCAGCGTACAGCGATTTCAACGATTTCGCTTATTTCGTATTCAGCCTACAGGGATTTCAACGATTTCTCTTATTTCGTATTCAGCCTACAGCGATTCCAACGATTTCACTTTCTCAGTATTCAGCGTACAGCGATTTCAACGATTTCTCTTCTTTCGTATTCAGCCTACAGCGATTTCAACGATTTCACTTTTTCGTATTCAGCGTACAGCGATTTCAACTATTTCTCTTCTTTCGTATTCAGCCTACAGCGATTTCAACGATTTCACTTTTTCGTATTCAGCGTACAGCGATTTCAACGATTTCTCTTTTTTCGTATTCAGCCTACAGCGATTTCAACGATTTCTCTTTTTCGTATTCAGCGTACAGCGATTTCAACTATTTCTCTTATTTCGTATTCAGCCTACAGCGATTTCAACGATTTCACTTTTTCGTATTCAGCGTACAGCGATTTCAACGATTTCTCTTTTTTCGTATTCAGCCTACAGCGATTTCAACGATTTCACTTTTTCGTATTCCGTGTACAGCGATTTCAACAATTTCTCTTTTTTCGTATTCAGCCTACAGCGATTTCAACGACTTCTCTTCTTTCGTATTCAGCCTACAGGGATTTCAACGATTTCACTTTTTCGTATTCTGCCTACAGGGATTTCAAAGATTTCACTTTTTCGTATTCTGCGTACAGCGATTTCAACGATTTCTATTCTATCGTATTCAGCCTACAGCGATTTGAACTGTTTCACTTTTTCGTATTCTGCGTATAGCTATTACAACGATTTCTCTTGTTTCGTATTCAGACTACATCGATTTCAACGATTTCATTTTTTCGTATTCAGCGTAAAGCGATTTCAACGATTTCTCTTCTTTCGTATTCATCCTACAGCGATTTCAACGATTTCTCTTCTTTCGTATTCAGCGTACAGCGATTTCAACGATTTCACATTTTCGTATTCAGCGTACTGCGATTTCAACTGTTTCACTTTTTCGTATTCAGCGTACAGCGATTTCAACGATTTCTCTTCTTTCGTATTCAGCCTACAGCCATTTCAACGATTTCACATTTTAGTATTCAGCGTACAGCGATTTCAACGATTTCTCTTCTTTCGTATTCAGCCTACAGAGATTTCAACGATTTCACTTTTTCTTATTCAGCGTACAACGATTTCAACTATTTCTCTTCTTTCGTATTCAGCCTATAGCGATTTCAACGATTTCACATTTTCGTATTCAGCGTACAGCGATTGCAACGATTTCTCTTCTTTCGTATTCAGCCTACAGCGATTTCAACGATTTCACTTTCTCCGTATTCAGCGTACAGCGATTTCAACGATTTCTCTTCTTTCGTATTCAGCCTACAGCGATTTCAAAGATTTCACATTTTAGTATTCAGCCTACAGCGATTTCATCGATTTCTCTACTTTCGTATTCAGCCTACAGCGTTTTCAACTATTTCAATTTTTCGTATTCAGCGTACAGCGATTTCAACGATTTCTCTTCTTTCGTATTCAGCCTACAGCGATTTCAACGATTTCTCCTCTTTCGTATTCAGCCTACAGCCATTTCAACGATTTCAATTTTTCGTATTCAGCGTACAGCGTTTTCAACTATTTCTCTTCTTTCGTATTCAGCCTACAGCGATTTCAACGATTTCAATTTTTCCTCTTCAGCCTACAGCGATTTCAACGATTTCTCTTCTTTCGTAATCAGCCTACAGTGATTTCAACGATTTCACTTTTTCGTATTCAGCGTACAGCGATTCCAACGATTTCTCTTCTTTCCTATTCAGCGTACAGCGATTTCATAGATTTCTCTTCTTTCGTATTCAGCCTACAGCGATTTCAACTATTTCCCTTTCTAATATTCAGCGTACAGCGATTTCAACGATTTCTCTTCTTTCGTATTCGGCCTACAGCGATTTCAACGATTTCACTTTTTCGTATTCAGCGTCCAGCGATTTTGACTATTTCTCTGCTTTCCTATTCAGCGTACAGCGATTTCAACGATTTCTCTTCTTTCGTAGTCAGCCTACAGCGATTTCAACGATTTCAATTTTTCGTATTCTGCGTACAGCGATTTCAACGACTTCTCTTCTTTCGTATTCAGCCTACACCGATTTCAACGATTTCACTTTTTCTTATTCAGCGTACAGCGATTTCAACGATTTCTCTTCTTTCCTCTTCAGCGTACACCGATTTCATAGATTTCTCTTCTTTCGTATTCAGCCTACAGCGATTTCAACGATTTCACTTTTTCGTATTCAGCGTACAGAGATTTCAACGATTTCTCTTCTTTCGTATTCAGCCTACAGCGATTTCAACTATTTTACTTTATCGTAATCAGCGTACAGCGAATTCAACGATTTCTCTTCTTTCGTATTCTGCCTACAGCTATTTCAAAGATTTCTCTTATTTCGTATTCAGCCAACAGCGATTTCAACGATTTCACTTTTTCGTATTCAGCGTATAGCGAATTCAACGATTTCTCGCTTTTTCGTATTCAACGTACATCTATTGCAAATTTTTTTTTCTTAGTCAACGTACAGCGATTTCAACGATTTTCTTCGTATTCAGCGTACAGCTATGTCTATGATTTTATTTTCGTATTTAGCGTACAACTATTTCAACGATTTCACTTTTTCGTATTCAGCGTACAGCGATTTCTTGGATTTCTCTTCTTTCGTATTCGGCCTATTGCGATTTCAACTCTTTCACTTTCTAATATTCAGCTTACAGCGATTTCAACGATTTCTCTTCTTTCGTATTCGGCCTACAGCGATTTCAATTATTTCACTTTTTCGTATTCAGCGCACAGCGATTACAACGACTTCTCTTCTTTCGTATTCAGCCTACAGCGATTTCAACGTTTTCACTTTTTCGTATTTAGCGTACAGCGATTTCAACGATTTCTCTTATTTCGTATTCAGCCTACAGCGATTTCAACGATTTCTCTTATATCGTATTCAGCCTACAGCGATTTCAACGATTTCACTTTTTCGTATTCAGCGTACAGCGATTTCAACTATTTCTCTTCTTTCGTATTCAGCCTATAGGGATATCAACGATTTCAAATTTTCGAATTCAGCGTACACCGATTTCAACGATTTCTCTTCTTTCGTATTCAGCCTACAGCGATTTCAACGATTTCTCTTCTTTCGTATTCCGCGTACAGCGTTTTCAACGATTTCTCTTTTTTCGTATGCTGCGTGCAGCCATTTCAACGATTTCACTATTTCGTATTCAGCGTATAGCGATTTCTACGATTTCTCTTGTTTCGTATTCAGTCTACAGCGATTTCAACTATTTCACTTTTTCGTATTCTGCGTACAGCGATTTCAACAATTTCTCTTTTTTCGTATTCAGCCTACAGCGATTTCAACAATTTCTCTTCTTTCGTATTCAGCCTACAGCGATTTCAACGATTTCACTTTTTCTTATTCAGCCTACAGCGATTTCAACTATTTCACTTTTTCGTAATCAGCTTACAGCGATTTCAACGATTCCTCATCTTTCGTATTCAGCCTAAAAGGATTGCAACGATTTCACTTTTTCGTATTCTGCGTACAGCGATTTCAACGGTTTCTCTTCTTTCGTATTCAGCCTACAGCGATTTCAACGCCTTCTCTTTTTCGTATTCAGCGTACTGCGAATTCAACGATTTCTCTTCTTTCTTATTCAGCCTACCACGATTTCAACTATTTCACTTTTTCGTATTCCGCGTTCAGACATTTCAACGGTTTGTCTTCTTTCGTATTCAGCCTACAGCTATTTCAACGATTTCACTTTTTCATATTCCGTGTACAGCGATTTCAACCATATTTTTTTCGTATTTATCGTACATCGATTTCAACGATCTTTTTCGTATTAAGCGTAGAGCGATTTCAACGATTTCTCTTCTTTCGTATTCAGCCCAACAGGGATATCAACGATTTCACTTTTTCGTATTCTGCGTACAGCGATTTCAACGATTTCCCTTCTTTCGTATTCAGCCTACAACGATTTCAAAGATTTCACTTTTTCGTATTCAGCGTACAGCGATTTCAACGATTTCTCTTCTTTCGTATTCAGCCTACAGCGATTTCAACGATTTCACTTTTCGTATTCAGCGTACAGCGATTTCAACGATTTCGCTTATTTCGTATTCAGCCTACAGGGATTTCAACGATTTCTTTTATTTCGTATTCAGCCTACAGCGATTCCAACGATTTCACTTTCTCAGTATTCAGCGTACAGCGATTTCAACGATTTCTCTTCTTTCGTATTCAGCCTACAGCGATTTCAACGATTTCACTTTTTCGTATTCAGCGTACAGCGATTTCAACTATTTCTCTTCTTTCGTATTCAGCCTACAGCGATTTCAACGATTTCACTTTTTCGTATTCAGCGTACAGCGATTTCAACGATTTCTCTTTTTTCGTATTCAGCCTACAGCGATTTCAACGATTTCTCTTTTTCGTATTCAGCGTACAGCGATTTCAACTATTTCTCTTCTTTCGTATTCAGCCTATAGGGATTTCAACGATTTCACTTTTTCGTATTCAGCGTACAGCGATTTCAACGATTTCGCTTATTTCGTATTCAGCCTACAGGGATTTCAACGATTTCTCTTATTTCGTATTCAGCCTACAGCGTTTCCAACGATTTCACTTTCTCCGTATTCCGCGTACAGCGTTTTCAATGATTTGTCTTTTTTCGTATGTAGCGTGCAGCTATTTCAACGCTTTCACTATTTCGTATTCAGCGCACAGCGATTTCTACGATTTCTCTTGTTTCGTATTCAGCCAACAGCGATTTCAACGATTTCATTTTCTCGTATTCAGCGTACATCGATTCCAACAATTTCTCTTCATTCGTATTCAGTCTACAGCGATTTCAACGATTTCACTTTTTCGTATTCAGCGTACAGCGATTTCAACAATTTCTCTTTTTTCGTATTCAGCCTACAGCGATTTCAGCGATTTCTCATCTTTCGTATTCAGCCTGAAAGGATTTCAATGATTTCACTTTTTCGTATTCTGCGTGCAGCGATTTCAACGGTTTCTCTTCTTTCGTATTCAGCCTGCAGCGATTTCAACGACTTCACTTTTTCGTATTCAGCGTACTGCGAATTCAACGATTTCTCTTGTTTCGTATTCAGCCTACCACAATTTCAACTATTTCACTTTTTCGTATTCCGCGTTCAGCCATTTCAACGATTTCTCTTCTTTCGTATTCAGCCTACAGCTATTTAAACGATTTCACTTTTTCGTATTCAGCGTACAGCGATTACAACGATTTCTCTTCTTTTGTATTCAGCCCAAATCGATTTCAACGATTTCACTTTTTCATATTCAGCGTACAGTGATTTCAACAATTTCTCTTTTTTCGTATTCAGCCTACAGCGATTTCAACATTTTCTCTTCTTTCGTATTCAGCCAACAGGGATTTCAACGTTTTCACTTTTTCGTATTCAGCGTACTGCGATTTCAACGAATTCTCTTCTTTCGTATTCAGCCTACAGCGATTTCAACGACTTCACTTTTTCGTATTCAGCGTACTGCGATTTCAACGATTTCTCTTCTTTCGTATTCAGCCTACAGCGATTTCAACTATTTCACTTTTTCGTATTCATCCTACAACGATTTGTCTTCTTTCGTATTCAGCCTACAGCGATTTCAACGATTTCTCTTTTTCGAAATCAGCGTAAAATTATTTCAACGATTTTTTTTCGTATTCAGCGTACAGTGATTTTAACTATTTCTCCTCTTGCGTATTCAGCGTATAGCGATGTCAAGAATTGCTCTTTTATATTCGTATTCAGCCTACAGTGTTTTGTACGCCTTCTTCGTATTCAACGTAGAGCGATATCAAAGATTTTTTTCGTATTCAGCTTACGACAATTTCGACGATTTTTTTCATATTCACCGTACGTCTATATAAACGAATTTTTTTTCGTATTCGGCGTACAGCTATTTCTATTTTTTTATTTTCGTATTCAGCATAAAGCTATCTCAAGGAATTCTCCTTTTTTCGTATTTGGTGTACAGCGATTTCAACGATTTCTCTTTTTTTTCCAATTCAGCGTACAGCGATTTCAACGATTTCTCTTTCTGTGTTCAGCGTACATCAATTTCACTTTCTCCGTATTCAGCGTACGGCGATTTTACCGATTTCTCTTCGTTCGTTTTAGCGTACAGCGATTTCAACGATTTCTTTTTCTTCGTATTCAATGTACAGCGATTTCAATGATTATGTTTCGTATTCAGCTCAGAGCGATTGCAGCGTTTTTTTTTTCGTATTCAGCGTACTGCGATTTCTACGAATTCTATTCTTTCGTATTCAACGTGAAGCGATTTCAACGATTTCTCTTTTTTCTCGTATTCAGCGCACAGCGATTTCAACGATTTCTCTTTTTCATATTCTGTGTACAGCGATTTCAACCATATTTTTTTCGTATTTATCGTACATCGATTTCAACGATCTTTTTCGTATTAAGCCTAGAGCGATTTCAACGATTTCTCTTCTTTCGTATTCAGCCCAACAGGGATTTCAACGATTTCACTTTTTCGTATTCTGCGTACAGCCATTTCAACGATTTCCCTTCTTTCGTATTCAGCCTACAGCGATTTCAAAGATTTCACTTTTTCGTATTCAGCGTACAGCGATTTCAACGATTTCTCTTTCGTATTCAGCCTACAGCGAATTCAACGATTTCACTTTTTCGTATTCTGCTTACAGCGATTACAACGATTTCTCTTGTTTCGTATTCAGACTACAGCGATTTCAACGATTTCATTTTTTCGTATTCAGCGTACAGCGATGTGAACGATTTTTCTTGTTTCGTATTCAGACTACAGAGATTTCAACGATTTCATTTTTTCGTATTCAGCGTACAGCGATTTGAACGATTTCTCTTCTTTCGTATTCGGCCTACAGCGATTTCAACGATTTCTCTTCTTTCGTATTCAGCGTACATCGATTTCAACGATTTCACATTTTCGTATTCAGCGTACTGCGATTTCAACTATTTCTCTTGTTTCGTATTCAGCCTACAGCGATTTCAACGATTTCATTTTTTCGTATTCAGCGTACAGCGATTTCAACAATTTCTCTTCTTTCGTATTCAGAATACAGCGATTTCAACGATTTCACTTTTTCGTGTTCTGCGTACAGCGATTTCAACGGTTTCTCTTCTTTCGTATTAAGCCTACAGCGATTTCAAAGTTTTCACTTTTTTCGTATTCTGCGTACAGCGTTTTCAACGATTTCTCTTCTTTCGTATTCAGCCTACAGCGATTTGAACTGTTTCAATTTTTCGTATTCAGCGTACAGCGATTTCAACGATTTCTCTTCTTTCGCATTCAGCCTACAGCTATTTCAACTACTTCACTTTTTCGTATTCAGCGTTCAGCGATTTCAACGATTTCTCTTCTTTCGTATTCAGCCTACAGCGATTTCAACGATTTCACTTTTTCGTATTCCATGTAGAGCGATTTCAACATTTTCTCTTTTTTCGTATTCAGCCTACAGCGATTTCAACGATTTCTCTTCTTTCGTATTCAGCCTACAGGGATTTCAACGATTTCCCTTTTTCGTATTCGGCCTACAGGTATTTTTCACAGATTTCACTTTTTCGTTTTCTGCGTACAGCGATTTTAACAATATCAATTCTTTCGTATTCAGCCTACAGTGATTTCAACGATTTCACTTTTTCGTATTCAGCGTACAGCGATTTCAACGATTTCTCTTCTTTCGTATTCAGCCTACAGCGATTTCAACGATTTCACTTTTTCGTATTCAGCGTATAGCTATTACAACGATTTCTCTTGTTTCGTATTCAGACTACATCGATTTCAACGATCTCATTTTTTCGTATTCAGCGTAAAGCGATTTCAACGATTTCTCTTCTTTCGTATTCATCCTACAGCGATTTCAACGATTTCTCATCTTTCGTATTCAGCGTACAGCGATTTCAACGATTTCAGATTTTCGTTTTCAGCGTACTGCGATTTCAACTGTTTCACTTTTTCGTATTCAGCGTACAGCGATTTCAACGATTTCTCTTCTTTCGTATTCAGCCTACAGCCATTTCAACGACTTCACATTTTAGTATTCAGCGTACAGCGATTTCAACGATTTCTCTTCTTTCGTATTCAGCCTACAGAGTTTTCAACGATTTTACTTTTTCTTATTCAGCGTACAACGATTTCAACTATTTCTCTTCTTTCGTATTCAGCCTATAGCGATTTCAACGATTTCACATTTTCGTATTCTGCGTACAGCGATTGCAACGATTTCTCTTCTTTCGTATTCAGCCTACAGCGATTTCAACGATTTCACTTTCTCTGTATTCAGCGTACAGCGATTTCAACGATTTCTCTTCTTTCGTATTCAGCCTACAGCGATTTCAAAGATTTCACATTTTAGTATTCAGCCTACAGCGATTTCAACGATTTCTCCACTTTCGTATTCAGCCTACAGCGTTTTCAACTATTTCAATTTTTCGTATTCAGCGTACAGCGATTTCAACGATTTCTCTTCTTTCGTATTCAGCCTACAGCGATTTCAACGATTTCTCCTCTTTCGTATTCAGCCTACAGCCATTTCAACGATTTCACTTTTTCGTATTCAGCGTAAAGCGTTTTCAACTATTTCTCTTCTTTCGTATTCAGCCTACAGCGATTTCAACGATTGCACTTTTCCGTATTCAGCGTGCAGCGATTTCAACTATTTCTCCTCTTTCGTATTCAGCCTACAGCGATTTCAACGATTTCACTTTTTCCGTATTCAGCGTACAGCGATTTCAACGATTTCTCTTTCGTATTCAGCCTTCAGCCATTTCAACGATTTCACTTTTTCGTATTCAGCGTACTGCGATTTCAACTATTTCTCTTGTTTCGTATTCAGCCTACATCGATTTCAACGATTTCATTTTTTCGTATTCAGCGTACTGCGATTTCAACAATTTCCCTTCTTTCGTATTGAGAATACAGCGATTTCAACGATTTCACTTTTTCGTGTTCTGCATACAGCGATTTCAACGGTTTCTCTTCTTTCGTATTAAGCCTACAGCGATTTCAAAAATTTCACTTTTTCGGATTCTGCGTACAGCGATTTCAACGATTTCTCTTCTTTCGTATTCAGCCTACAGCGATTTGAACTGTTTCAATTTTTCGTATTCTGCGTACAGCGATTTCAACGATTTCTCTTCTTTCGTATTCAACCTACAGCTATTTCAAATACTTCACTTTTTCGTATTCAGCGTGCAGCGATTTCAACGATTTCTCTTCTTTCGTATTCAGCCTACAGCGATTTCAACGATTTCACTTTTTCGTATTCCGTGTATAGCGATTTCAACAATTTCTCTTTTTTCGTATTCAGCCTACAGCGATTTCAACGACTTCTCTTCTTTCGTATTCAGCCTACAGGGATTTCAACGATTTCACTTTTTCGTATTCTGCCTACAGGGATTTCAAAGATTTCACTTTTTCGTATTCTGCGTACAGCGATTTTAACGATTTCCCTTCTTTCGTATTCAGCCTTCAGTGATTTCAACGATTTCACTTTTTCGTATTCAGCGTACAGCGATTTCAACGATTTCTCTTTCGTATTCAGCCTACAGCGATTTCATCGATTTCACTTTTTCGTATTCTGCGTATAGCTATTACAACGATTTCTCTTGTTTCGTATTCAGACTACATCGATTTCAACGATTTCATTTTTTCGTATTCAGCGTAAAGCGATTTCAACGATTTCTCTTCTTTCGTATTCATCCTACAGCGATTTCAACGATTTCTCTTCTTTCGTATTCAGCGTACAGCGATTTCAACGATTTCACATTTTCGTATTCAGCGTACTGCGATTTCAACTGTTTCACTTTTTCATATTCAGCGTACAGCGATTTCAACGATTTCTCTTCTTTCGTATTCAGCCTACAGCCATTTCAACGATTTCACATTTTAGTATTCAGCGTACAGCGATTTCAACGATTTCTCTTCTTTCGTATTCAGCCTACAGAGATTTCAACGATTTCACTTTTTCTTATTCAGGGTACAACGATTTCAACTATTTCTCTTCTTTCGTATTCAGCCTATAGCGATTTCAACGATTTCACATTTTCGTATTCAGCGTACAGCGATTGCAACGATTTCTCTTCTTTCGTATTCAGCCTACAGCGATTTCAACGATTTCACTTTCTCCGTATTCAGCGTACAGCGATTTCAACGATTTCTCGTCTTTCGTATTCAGCCTACAGCGATTTCAAAGATTTCACATTTTAGTATTCAGCCTACAGCGATTTCATCGATTTCTCTACTTTCGTATTCAGCCTACAGCGTTTTCAACTATTTCAATTTTTCGTATTCAGCGTACAGCGATTTCAACGATTTCTCTTCTTTCGTATTCAGCCTACAGCGATTTCAACGATTTCTCCTCTTTCGTATTCAGCCTAAAGCCATTTCAACGATTTCACTTTTTCGTATTCAGCGTACAGCGTTTTCAACTATTTCTCTTCTTTCTTATTCAGCCTACAGCGATTTCAACGATTTCACTTTTCGTATTCAGCGTACAGCGATTTCAACGATTTCTCCTCTTTCGTATTCAGCCTACAGCGATTTCAACGATTTCACTTTTTCCGTATTCAGCGTACAGCGATTTCATCGATTTCTCTTCTTTCGTATTCAGCCTACAGCCATTTCAACGATTTCACTTTTTCGTATTCAGCGTACAGCGTTTTCAACTATTTCTCTTCTTTCGTATTCAGCCTACAGCGATTTCAACGATTTCAATTTTTCCTCTTCAGCCTACAGCGATTTCAACGATTTCTCTTCTTTCGTAATCAGCCGACAGTGATTTCAACGATTTCACTTTTTCGTATTCAGCGTACAGCGATTTCAACGATTTCTCTTCTTTCCTATTCAGCGTACAGCGATTTCATAGATTTCTCTTCTTTCGTATTCAGCCTACAGCGATTTCAACTATTTCCCTTTCTAATATTCAGCGTACAGCGATTTCAACGATTTCTCTTCTTTCGTATTCGGCCTACAGCGATTTCAACGATTTCACTTTTTCGTATTCAGCGTCCAGCGATTTTGACTATTTCTCTTCTTTCCTATTCAGCGTACAGCGATTTCAACGATTTCTCTTCTTTCGTAGTCAGCCTACAGCGATTTCAACGATTTCAATTTTTCGTATTCTGCGTACAGCGATTTCAACGACTTCTCTTCTTTCGTATTCAGCCTACACCGATTTCAAAAATTTCACTTTTTCTTATTCAGCGTACAGCGATTTCAACGATTTCTCTTCTTTCCTCTTCAGCGTACACCGATTTCATAGATTTCTCTTCTTTCGTATTCAGCCTACAGCGATTTCAACGATTTCACTTTTTCGTATTCAGCGTACAGAGATTTCAACGATTTCTCTTCTTTCGTATTCAGCCTACAGCGATTTCAACTATTTTACTTTATCGTAATCAGCGTACAGCGAATTCAACGATTTCTCTTCTTTCGTATTCAGCCTACAGCTATTTCAAAGATTTCTCTTATTTCGTATTCAGCCAACAGCGATTTCAACGATTTCACTTTTTCGTATTCAGCGTATAGCGAATTCAACGATTTCTCGCTTTTTCGTATTCAACGTACATCTATTGCAAATTTTTTTTTCTTAGTGAACGTACAGCGATTTCAACTATTTTCTTCGTATTCAGCGTACAGCTATGTCTATGATTTTATTTTCGTATTTAGCGTACAACTATTTCAACGAATTCTCCTTTTTTCGTATTCAGTGTACAGGGATTTCAACGATTTCTCTTCTTTCGCATTCAACGTACAGCGATTTCAACAATTTTTTTTCGTATTCAGCGTACAGCGAATTCAACGATTTTCTTTCGGTTTCAGCGTAGAGCGATATCAACGATTTCTCTTATTTTCGTATTCTGCTTAAAGCGATTTCAACGATTTCACTTTTTCCGTATTCGCCGTACGGCGATTTCAACAAGTTCTCTTCTATCGTATTCAGCCTAGAGAGATTTCAAAGATTTCTTTTTCTTCTTATTCAGTTACAGCCATTTCAATGATTTTTTTTCGTATTTAGCGTACAGCGATTTCATCGATGTTTTTTTCGTATTCAGCGTAGAGTGTTTTCAACTATTTCTCTTCTTTCGTATTCAGCGTACAGCGGTTTCAAAGAATTCTCTTTTTTCGTATTCTGGGTAGAGCGATTTCAACGGTTTCAATTTTACGTACTCACAGTAAAGCGATTTCAACGATTTCTTTTTATGTCGTATTCAGCGTACAGCGATTTCAACGATTTTCTTACGTATTCAGCATACAGCGATGTCAACGATTTCTCTTTTTTCGCATTCAGCGTACAGCAATTTCAACGATTTTTTTTTTCGATTTCTGCGTACATACATTTTCAAAGATCTTAGTTCGTATTCAGCATACAGAGATTTCAACGATTTCTTTTTTTGTATTCAGCGTACAGCGAATTCTACGATTTCTCTTCTTTCGTATTCAAAGTGAAGCGATTTCAATGATTTCTCTTTTTGTCGTATTCGGCGTACAGCGATGTCAACGATTTCTCTTTTTCGTATTCCGCGTACAGCGATTTCAACCATAATTTTTTCGTACTCTGTTTAAAACGATTTCAACGATTTTTTTTTCGTATTCTACGTACAGCGATTTCAAGAATTTCTTTTATTCGTATTCAGCGTAAGTGATTTCAACGCCTGTTTCTTATTCAGCGTACAGCGATTTCAACGATTTCTTTTCGTATTTAGCGTACAACGATTTAAACGATGTGTTTTCGTATCAATCGTACAGCGACTTCAACGATTGTCTTTCGTATTCTGTGTACAGCGATTTCAACGAATTTTTTCTTATTCAGCGTACAGCGATTTCAACAATATCTCTATTTTTTTCGTATTCAGCGTACAGCCATTTCAACGATTTCTTTTCATATTCTGCGTAAGGCGATTTCAACGATTTCTCCTCTTATAGTATTCAGCGTATAGCGATTTCAACGATTTTTCGTATTTTCTTATTGAGCGTACCCCGATTTCAACAATTTCTTCTTTTTTTCGTATATAACTTACTACGATTTAAACGATATCTCTTTTTTCTATTCAGCGGACAGCGATTTCAACGATTTCACTTTTTTATGTTCAACGTAAAACGATTTCAACGATTTCTCTTTTTTTATTAATCAGCGTACAGCGATTTCAACGATTAACTTTCCTTTTTAGCGTACAGCGATTTCAACGATTTCTCTTTTTCGTATTCCGCGTACAGCGATTCCAACCTAATTTTTTTCGTATTCAGCGTACAACGATTTCAACGATTTTTTTTGGTATTCAGCGTACAGCGATTTGAACGATTTCTCCTCTTTCGTTTTCAGCTTATAGCGATTTCAAGAATTTCTCTATTATTCGTATTCAGCCTACAACGATTTCAACGATTTTTTTCGTATTCACCGTACAGCGATTCATACTATTTTTTTCCCATTAATCGTTCAGCGATTTGAACTATTTTTTTTTCTTCCGTTCACAATTCCTTCCAGTGGATCCTTCAGTATACACATTCGTCTTAGCCAGTGACCCAGGCAATTTTCTTCCTGATCGTTTTCAGCATCATTCTTTCTTCACCCTTTCTTTCCAACACAGCTTCATTTCTTATTCTCTCTGTCCATTTCAAACCCTCCATTCTTCTCCATATCTACTTTCCAAATGACTCTAGTCTCTTGTCTTCACTTCGTCGTAATCTCTATGTTTCCTCCCTATACAAAAACATAGTTAACACAAAGCACTTCACTAGCCTCTGCACTAGTTGTTTTTCCAAAGTTCCGTAGAATTCTCTTTTTCTCTATTATAAGTTTATTGGTATTATAAATGCAACTAATTTTATAAGAAAAGAGTTTCCTTTCCTAAAGGACTGTGTAATTCTGCTGACTTACTTAGTCTTTTTATTCATTTATTATCCACTAACTTCTACTCTATTAAGTTAGATGTTATACACTTTGTAATATGTACAGTATTACTACTCTTTTATACTTCAAGATATATTTTACTTGTTTTTATACATTTTGAAAATAAAAAAAGGAAAGAACAATTGGAGAGGTAAGGTCGGCTATAGGGGAGGAGGAGGCCGAAAAAGGAGTAATAATACTGTACAGTTTAAATAATATTTCGTGTTAGTTTTAATAATAATGATGATAATGTATGTATGTATTTATTCACACTGCAATGGGTATATACCCTGTGGCAATAATAAACTTATTAATTAAAAATAAATTTAATAATAATACTAATAATAATTATAATAATTTTAATAATAACAACAACAACAAAAGGGAATATACTAAATTAAATGAAATGATCACTTAAAATAACATTTGAAATATTCTAATTTGTATCTTACAACTAAGATCGAACTAAAACCCACGAGTATATGTTCATATCTACACAAGTACCTTTCAACATTACACTCATTTCGCTCTCAACTCACTCACTGCACTGGAACTACGAAACATTTCAGTGATTCTATACAGATTTCACTAACACTTAAAAAACATTTCACTGTTCAAATTCTTTGCACTGCCACTATAAACTATAAAGCTTCACTGACAGGAACACGTTTCACTTACACAGCACAATTCACTGACACGAAATACTTCTTCACCGATACAGCACACTTCACTGACACAACATAATTCTTCACTGATACAACACTTCAATAACAACTTATCATTTACACCCTTTAAATACTGTGTATAATTACCGCCTATTAGTAAGGTTCTTAAGCCTATTTTTAAAGTAATAATAATAATGATAATAATATTAATAATAATAATAATAATATTAATATATTTAGAGAACGGCCTGGGAAAGCGATGAAAATTCTCAGGGAAAGTTGGGTCAAGAAGATTTTAATTCTGTAGGTAGCCTAACCTACATTGCTGTAAATCCTAATATTCTTCACAGTTCGTCAGAAATAGTCACTTTTTTCGTATTCAGCGTAAAGCGATTTCAACAATTTATCTTTTTTTATTTATCTGCGTACAGCGATTTCAACGATTTTCTTTCGTTTTCAGCATAGAGCGACTTCTCTTTTATCGTATTCCGCGTACAACGTTCTCAACTGTTTCTCTTCTTTCGTATTCAGCGTACAGCGATGTCAACGATTTCTCGTATTCAGCGTAGAGTGATTTCAACGATTTGACTTTTTTCGTATTCAACGTATAGCGATTTCAACGATTTCTCTTATCTCGCATTCAGCGTACAGCGATTTCATCGATTTCTGTTTTTTTCGTCTTCAGCGTACAGCGCTAAAACGATTTTTTTCGTATTCACCGTACAACGATTTCAACTATTTCTCCTCTTTCCTATTCAGCGCACAGCGATTTCAACGATTTCTCTTTTTTTCCTTTCAGATTGGAGCGAAGTGAACAATTTCACATTTTTTCGTATTCAATGTAAAGCGATATCAACGATTTCTCTTTATTTCGTATTCAGCGTACAGCGATTTCAACAGTTTTCTTTCGTATTCAGCGCACAGCAATTTCAGCTATTTCTCTTTTATCGTATTCAGCGTACAGCGATTTCAACGATTTTTTTCGTATTCAGCGTACAACGTTCTCAACTATTTCTCTTCTTTCGTATTCAGCGTACAGCGATTTCAACGATTTCTCTTCTTTCGTATTCAGCGTACAGCGATTTGAACGATTTCTCTTCTTTCGTATTCAGCCTACAACGATTTCAACGATTTCTCTTCTTTCGTATTCACCGTACAGCGATTTCAACGATTTCTCTTCTTTCGTATTCAGTGTACAGCGATTTCAACGATTTTTTTCCGTATTCAGCGTACAGCGGTTTCTATTTTGTTTCGTTTTCGGCCCACAGCGTTTTCAATGATTTGACTTTTTTTCGTATTCAGCGTAAAGCGATTTCAACGATTTCTCTTTTTTCGTATTCAGAGTAGAGCGATTTCAACGATTTCACTTTATTTCCTATTCAGCGTACAGCGATATCAACGATTTTGTTTCGTATTAAGCGTACAGCAATTTTAAAGATATTTTCTCGTGTTCAGCGTACAGCGATTTCAACCATATTTTTTCGTATTCAGCGTACGATTTCAACGATTACTCTTTTCATATTTATCGTACAGCGATTTCAACTATATTGTTTCATATTCAGCGTACAGAGATTTCAACGATTTCTCTTTTTCGTATTCAGCGAAAAGCGATTTCAGCCATACTTTTTTTCGTATTCAGCATACAATTTCAACGATTTCCTTTTTTCATATTGAACGTGTAGCTGTTTCATCTATATTTTTTTCATATTCAACTTACAACGATTCCAACGATTTCTCTTCTTTCCTATACAGTGTACAGCGATTTCAACTATTTTCTTTCATATTCAGCGTACAGTGATTTCAACGATTTTTTCGTTTTCAGAGTACAGCGATTTCAACTATTTCTCTGTTTTTCGTGTTCAGCGTACAGCGATTTCAACGAATTTTTCGTATTAAGCGTACAGAAATTTCAACGTTTTTTTTCGTTTTCACTGTACAGCTATTTCAACGATTTTTTATGCATCGTTAAGCGATTTCAACAATTATTTTCGTATTCAGCGTACAGCGATTTCAACGAATATTTTTCATTTTCAGCGTACGGCAATTTCAACAATTTCTCCTCTTATCGTATTCAGCGTACAGCGATTTGAACCGCTTATCTTTTTTTTTATTCAGCGTACAGCGATTTCAACGATTTATCTTTTTTCGTATGCAACGTACTACGATTTCAACGATTTCTCTTTTTCTTATAAGCGCATAGCGATTTCAACGGTTTGTTTCTTTTCGTATTCAGCCCACAGCGATTTCTACTATTTCTTTTCGTATACAACCTACAACGGTTTCTTTTTTTTTTCGTATTCAGCCTACAGCGATTTCAACGATTTCTTGTCTTATTCAGCCTACAGTGATTTCAACGGTTCTTTTCGTATTGAGCCCACAGCGATTTCTGCGATTTTTTTTTCTTATTTAGCATACACCGATTTATACGGTGGTTTTTTTTAGGTATTCAGCGTACAGCGATTTCAACGATTTTTTTTCGCATTCAGCGTTCAGCAATTAAAACTATTTTTTTCGTATTCAGTGTACAGCGATTTCAACGATTTCTCTTTTTTCCTATTCAGCGTACAGCGATTTCAACTTTTTCTCTTCTTTCGTATTCAGCGTACAGAGATTTCAACGGTTTCTCTTTTTTCGTATTCAGCGTACAGTGATTTCAATGATTTCATTTTCTTCGTATTCAGTGTACAACGATTTCAACGATTTTTTTGTATTCAGCGCACAGCAATTTCAACGATTTTTTTGTATTCAGCTTACAGCTATTTCAACTACTTTTTTCTTATGCCCCCTACAGCTATTTCAACAATTTTTTTCGTATTCAGCGTACAGCGATTACAACGATTTTTTTTCATATTCAGCGTACAGCGATTTCAACTATTTTTTTTCATATTCAACGTAGAGCGATTTCAACGATTTGACTTTTTTCGTATTCAACGTAAAGGAACTTCAACCATTTCTCTTTCTTTCGTATTCAGCGTACAGCGATTTCAACTATTTTTTTATTATTCAGCGTACAGTTATTTCAATGATTTCTCTTCTTTCCTATTCAGCGTACAGCGATTTGGTCGATTTCTATTTTTTTTTGTATTCAGCGTACAGCGATTACGACGATTTCTCTTTTTTTCGCATTCAGAGTAGAGCAATTTTAATGATTTTTCTTTTTTTCGTATTCAGTGTACAGCGATTTTAACGATTTCACTTTTTTCGTATTCAGCGTACAGCGATTTCAACGATTTCTCTTCTTTCGTATTCAGCTTATAGCGATTTCAACTATTTTTCTTTTCTTCGTATTCAGCGTACAGCGATTTCAACGATTTCTTTTTTTTTTCGTATTCAGTGTACAGCGATTTCAACGATTTTTTTTCGTATTCTGCCTACAGCGGTTTCTATTTTTTTTCGTATTCAGCCTACAGCGATTTCAACGATTTGCCTTTTTCCGTATTCAACGTAAAGCGATTTCAACGATTTCACTTTTTTTCGTATTCAGCGCTCTGCGGTTTCAACGATTTCTCTTCTTTCGTATTCAGCGTAAAGCGATTTCAACGATTTCTCTTATTCTTATTCAGCGTACAGCGATTTCAACCATATTTTTTTCATATTCAGCGTAGGTACGATTTCAACGATTTCTCTATTTTCATATTGAACGTACTGCGATTTAAACTTTTTTTCATATTCAGCGTACAGAGATTTCAACGATTTCTCTCTTTCGTATTCCGAGTAAAGCGATTTGAACCATATTTTTTTTCGTATTCAGAATACGATTTCAACGATTTCCCTTTTTCATTTGAACGTATAGCTGTTTCATCTATATTTTTTTTCATATTCAACTTACAGCGATTGCAACGATTTCTCTTCTTTCCTATACAGTGTACAGCGATTTCTACGATTTTCTTTCGTATTCAGCGTACAGTGATTTCAACGATTTCTCTTCTTTCGTATTCAGCTTATAGCGATTTGAACTATTTTTCTTTTCTTCGTTTTCAGAGTACAGCGATTTCAACTATTTCTCTTTTTTTCGTGTTCAGCGTACAGCGATTTCAACGAATTTTTCGTATTCACCGTACAGAAATTTCAACGTTTTTTTTTCGTTTTCACCGTACAGCTATTTCAACGATTTTTTATGCATCGTTTAGCGATTTCAACAATTATTTTCGTATTCAGTGTACAGCGATTTCAATTAATATTTTTCATTTTCAGCGTACGGTAAGTTCAACGATTTCTCCTCTTATCGTATTCAGCGTACAGCGAATTGAACCACTTATCTTTTTTTTATTCAGCGTACAGCGATTTGAACGATTTCTCTTTTTTTCTATGTAACGTACTACGATTTCAACGATTTCTCTTTTTCTTATTAAGCGCATAGTGATTTCAACGGTTTGTTTCTTTTCGTATTCAGCCCACAGCGATTTCTACTATTTTTTTCCGAATACAACCTACAGCGGTTTCTATTTTTTTTTTCGTATTCAGCCTACAGCGATTTCAACGATTTCTTTGCTTATTCAGCCTACAGTGATTTCAACGGTTTGTGGTTCTTTTCGTATTGAGCCCACAGCGATTTCTGCGATTTTTTTTTTTCGTATTTAGGTTTCACCGATTTATACGGCGTTTTTTTAGGTATTCAGGGTACAGTGATTTCAACGATTTTTTTTCGCATTCAGCGTTCAGCAATTAAAACTTTTTTTTCGTATTCAGCGTACAGCGATTCCAACGATTTTTTTTCGCATTCAGCGTTTAGCAATTTAAAATAATTTTTTTTTTTTCGTATTCAGCGTACAGCGTTTTCAGCGATTTTTTTTTTTTTTTTTATTCAGCTTACAGCGATTTCTACGATTTCTCTTCTATCGTATTCAGCGTAGAGCGATTTCAACAATTTCTATTTTCTTCTTATTCAGCGTACAGCGATTTCAACGTTTTCACTTTTTTTCGTATTCAACGTAAATCAATTTCAACGATTTCTATTCATTTCGTATTCATCTTACAGCGATTTCAACGGTTTTCTTTCGTATTCAGCGTACAGCGGTTTCAACAATTTCTCTTTTTTTCGTGTTTCAGCGTACGGCGATTTCAAGGTTTTTTTCGTATTCAGCGTACAGCAATTTCAAAGATTTTTCCACGTATTTAGCGTACATCTATTTCAACGATTTTCTTTCGTATTCAGCATTCATTGTTTTCTACCATTTCTCATTTTTCGTATTCAACGTGAAGCGATTTCAACGATTTCTCTTGTTTTCGTATTCAGCGTAAAGGAATTTCAACGATTTCTCTTTTTCGTATTCAGCGTACAGCGATTTCAGCCATATTTTTTTCGTATTCAGTGTACAGCGATTTCAGCGATTTCTCTTTTTTTCGTATTGAACGTACAGTGGTTTCAACGATTTGTCTTTTTCCTTTTCAATATACAGCGATTTCAACAATTTCTCTTTTTTTCTTATTCAGCGTACAGCGTTTTCAACGATTTTTTTTTCGTATTCAGCGTACATCTATTTCAACGATTTTTTATATTTAACTTAGAGCTATTTCAATGATTTTTTCGTATTCATCGTACAGCTATTTCAACGATTTCTTGTTCTTTTCGTATTGATCCTACAACGGTTTCTACGATTTTTGTTTCGTTTTCACCGTACAGCGATTCCTGCTTTTTGTTCCAATTTCATCGTTCAGCGATTTCAACTATATTTTTCGACGTTAACCAATCCTTCCAGTGCATCCTTCAGTAGGCAGTTTCATCTTAGCTAGTGACCCATGCAATTCCTTTTTTTCTTCTTGATCATTTTCAGCATCATTTTTTCTTCACCCTTTCTTTCCATCACCGATTCATTTCTTATTCTGTCTGTCCATTTCACAACCTCCATTCTTCTCCATATCCACATTTCAAATGACTCTAGTCTCTTCTCTTCACTTCGTCGTCATTTCTGTTTCCTTCCTATACAATGTCATACTCTACACAAAAGACTTCACTATTTTCTGCTTTAGTTCTTTTTCCAGAGTTCAGTAGAATGCTCTTTTTCTCTATTAAAAGTTTGTTATTATAAATGCAACTAATTGTATAAGAAAAAGGATTTGCTTTCCTAAAGGAATGTATAACTCTCCTGATTTAGTCTTTTGTATTCAATTATTATGTATTAACTTGTACTCTAGTTAGTTAGATATTATACACTTTGTAATATGTACAGTATTATTACTCTTTTCTACTTCAAGATATATTTTTCTTGTAATTATAAAATTTGAAAATAAAAAAAGGAAAGAACAATTGGCGAGGTAAGGTCGACTATAGGGGAGGAGGAGGCCGAAAAAGGAGTGATAATACTGTACAATTTAAATAATATTTCGTGTTAGTTTTAATAATAATAATAATAATAATAATAATAATAATAATAATAATCAAAAATAGTAATAATAGTAATAATAATAATAATAATAATAATAATAATAATAATAATAATAATAATAATAATAATAATATTTTTTGAGAACGGCCTGGGAACGCGATGAAATTTGTGAGGGAAAGTTGGGTGATGAGTGTTGTAATTCTGTAGGTAGCATACCCTTCATTTCTGTAAATCCTAATATTCTTCACAGTCCCTTCAGAAGTAGTCGCTGTCCTCGAAAATTAATCATAATTCTTCCCTATTACTCGTAATTCGTAATTATCCGTCACCTATTATAATTAGTATTTATTTTATTTTATTCATCGTAGTCGTGCTCTAATACTCGTCATCGTTGGTCATCGTCATCAGACATTATTCGTCACCATAGGTCGTTTTCGACCATTTTTCATCTTCATAGGTTGTATGTCACATTTCATCGTAAGTTATCCGCCACATTTCTTCCTGGTCATCCCCATAACTCGTCAATATTGATCATCAATCTCCATTCATCTATCATGCTCCATTATTCGTCGTACAGGATCATCATCAACTACAGTTAATCTGTAATCCTCCATTATCTGTCATAATATATCATCAATCTTAACTCGTCATAGTCATCCTGCGCGTCGTCATAGCAGATCATCAATCACAGTTCATCATTGGCATCCTTTATTATTCGTCATTTCAAATTGTTGTATAGCCAACGGTCCTAAAACAGATCTGAACATCATAAGGCATCATTCATGAGGCAATCAAGCCAAGAGATAATGGGGTAGAATGGCAAGTTCATTTCCCCTTCCATTGCATACATCGCTGATTAGTTAGATATTACACTAAACAATCTATAATTTTTAGTAGATTATTTCACGACACTTTATCAACATCCCAGGTTGTTTACCATCTGAATGAGATGAAGATGATAATGCCGGTGAAATGAGTCCGGGGTCCAGCACCGAAAGTTACCCAGCATTTGCACATATTGGGTTGAGGGAAAACCCAGGAAAAAACCTCAACCAAATAACTTCTCCTGACAAGGAATCGAACACGGTCCACATGGTTTCGCGGCCAGACGCGCTGACCGTTACTCCACAGATGTGGACTCACACTAATATGAGACACAATTAATATAATTAGTCATACTTCGTTGGTATCCTCCAAAATTAGTCAGTTTGTCGTCCGCATACCCAAGGTATATCACAGAATGTCGTCCAACTCAATTTACGAATTGCATTCAGCGTTCAGGGGTTTGTACTTTTTTTTCGTATTCAGCTTACAGCGTTTTCAACGGTATCTTTTTTTTTCGGATTCAGCGTACAGCGATTCCTACGGTGTTTTTATTGTTTTGCTATTCAGCGTACAGCTATTTCAACGATTATTTACGTATTCAGCGTAAAGCAATTTCAACGATTTCTTTCTTATTCAACATAATTTACAGCTATATCAACGATTTTTTTCGTTTTCAGCATACAGCTATTTCTACGATTTTATTTTCGTATTCAGCGTACAGCTATTTCAACGAATTCTCCTTTTTTCGTATTCAGTGTACAGCAATTACAAGATTTCTCTTTTTTCCTATTCAGCGTACAGCGATTTCAACGATTTCTCTTCT
Source organism: Periplaneta americana (assembly GCF_040183065.1). NCBI lineage: Eukaryota > Metazoa > Arthropoda > Insecta > Blattodea > Blattidae > Periplaneta > Periplaneta americana. Next base: position 4,680,950 of record NC_091118.1, read on the forward strand.
TTCGTATTGAGCGTACAGCGATTTCAACGATTTCTCTTTTTCGTATTCAGCCTACAGTGATTTCAACGATTTCATTTTCTTCGTATGCAGTGTACAGCGATTTCAACGATTTTTTTTTGTATACAGCGCACAGCAATTTCAACGATTTTTTTGTATACATCGTACAGCTATTTCAACGATTTTTTTTCTTATGCAGGCTACAGCGATTTCAACAATTTTTTTCGTATTCTGCGTAGAGCGATTACGACGATTTTTTTTCATATTCAGCGTACAGCGATTTCGACGATTTTTTTTCGTATTCAGCGTAGAGCTATTTCAACGATTTGACTTTTTTCGTATTCAACGTAAAGCGATTTCAACGATTTCTCTTTTTTTTCTTATTCAGCGTACAGCGATTTCAAGGATTTCTCTTCTTTCCTATTCAGCGTACAGCGATTTCATCGATTTCAATTTTTTTCGTACTCAGCGTGCAGCGATTTCAACGATTTCTCTTTTTTTCGTATTCAGAGTAGAGCAATTTCAACGATTTTTCATTTTTTCGTGTTCAGTATACAGCGATGTCAACGATTTCTCTTCTTCCGTATTCAGCTTATAGCGATTTCAACGATTTTTTCTTTTCTTCGTATTCAGCGTGCAGCGATTTCAACGATTTTACGCTTCGTATGCGCTTAGAGTGCAGAATGACGTTTTTACACCAATTTTACGCTTCGTGTACGCTTACGTACTGCATATGGTTTTTGCACCAATTTTACGCCCGTGTACGTTTAGAATACTTACTTTCGTTTTTACACTAATTTTATGCTACGTGTACGCTTAGCGTACAGAATTACGTTTGTACGCCAAAATAACGCATCGTGTTCGCTTGCCGTATTGAATGTCGTTTTTACACTAATTTTACGCTTCGTGTACGCTTACCTTACAGAATATCGTTTTTACACCAATTTTACGCCTCGTGTACGTTTAGCGTACTAAATGGCGTTTCTAGACCAATTTCACGCTCCGAGTATGCTTACGTACTGAATTCTGTTTTTACACCAATTTTACGCTTCGTGTACGCTTACGTACTGCATATGGTTTTTACTTCAATTTTTTGCTTCTTGTACGCTTAGCGTAAAGAATGACGTTTGTACGCCAATTTTACGCTTGGTGTACGCTTAGTGTAGAGAATATCGTTTTTAAACCAAAATTACGCTTCGTGTACGCTTAGCGTACAGATTGACGTTTGTACGCCAGTTTTACGCTTCGTTAACGCTTAGCGTACAGAATGTCGTTTTTACACGAAATTTTATGCTTCGTGTACGCTTAGCGTACATAATGACGTTTTTACACCAATTTTACGATTTGTCTACTCTTAGCGTACTGAGTGTAGTTTTTAAAACAGGTTCACGCTTCGTTTACGCTTAGCGTACAAAATGTCGTTATTACGCCATTTTTACGCTTCGTGTATGCTTATCGTACTGAATGTCGTTTTTACACCAATTTTACGATTCATGTACGTTTAGCGTACTGAATGTAGTTTTTATACCAATTTTACGCTTCGTGTACGCATAGCGTACAGAATGACGTTTCTACGCCAATTTTACGCTTCGTGTACGCTTAGCGTACAAAATGTCTTTTACGCCAATTTATCGCTTCGTGTACGCTTAGCGTACTGAATATCGTTTTACACCAATTTTACGCTTACTGTACGCTTGGCGTACAGAATGACGTTTGTACGCCTATTTTACGCTTCGTGTACGCTTATCGTACTGAATGTAGTTTTAACACCAATTCTTCGCTTCGTGTACGCTTAGCGTACTGAATGTCCTTTTAACACCAATTTTACGCTTCGTGTTCGCTTAGCGTACTGAACGTTTTTTTACACCAATTTTAGGCTTCGTTTACGCTTAGCGTTTAGAATTACGTTTGTACGCCAATTTAAAGCTTCGTGTACGCTTGGCGTACTGAATGTAGTTTTTACACCAATTTTACCCTTCGTGTACGCTTAGCGTACTGATTGTCGTCTCTACACCAATTTTACGCTTCGTATATGTTTACCGTACTGAATGTCTTTTTATGCGTATTTTACGCTTTGTGTACGCTTAGCGTACAGAATGAATATTCTTAACATAAGACAAATATTTTATATTGTATTAATAGAAGTCATACATAAAAATCGGAATAATTTTCGCTAATATTTCAATATACTCCCTTAATATTTCGAAGTGCTTTCCTGAAACTTTAAAAATTCTTCGTGATATTTTAATTCGCCATATACTGATATTTCAAATTGTTCTAGTGATATCCCTAAGAGCCTTTTCACACTAGGACACCGGTGACGGTCACAAGTGACGGTCACCGGTTTCCTAGTGTGAAAAGGCTCTTAGGGACGGTCTCTGACGGAGATACATTAGTTTGAATTCGAGCGTTCATACCGGGACACTGCAGTGTGTCACCCAGTCACAGTGTCCCAGCAGTGTCTCGCCCTCTACACATGTGTCGGATAGGGTCACTGTGTCCAGACCAGTCACTGCCCGACATACATTGCTTTGAATTAGTGTTTTCACACTGGGACACAAATCACAGGACACAGCTTGCAGATTGCCAACAGAACATTCACTGAGCACAGTGAAACTAGTCTATCCAGCCATGAGTTTAGATTTGATTAACACGGAAGGTTTTATAAGTGAAATAGAAAGTCGACCTGCTATTTGGGATGTCAAAAGCGATAACTATAGCAATAAAGTGGCGAAAACGAATGCTTGGCAAGAAATTAGGCTCTTAGGGACATCATTAGAACAAGTTTGTGTCTGATTTCAATGAGAAAAGTATGAATGAAAGAAGCAAAATTTGTACCTGAGTTGCATATTTTCTTTTTCACCGTAAAAAATTATAAATTACATTTCATATGATGCTAAGTAACGATATATGGCAATATGGTTTGTAATTTGTTACCATATTAATTTACAATGGAAAGTTATATTTAACAATACGTAACATTTAGCATTTAAGTACAACTATACACATCACAACTACAATGATAGAAAAAATAAACTTAAATGAAATGTTAACAAACATTAAGAATATAAACATTCGATATATATATATATATATATATATATATATATATATATATATATATATATAACCGTATAAAGGAATTTAAGAATGGATATCAGGCAAAGGTAAACGTGATCAAGGATGAGAATGGTGACTTGCTTGCAGACATTCATTCAATTCTGAACAGATGTAAAAACTGTTTTGGGCAACTACTAAATTTAAATAGGCCAAATAGAAATGATCGGGACGAAATTCAAAACAAACTGCTGAGCCATTTATACCCTAACCCACACTTTCTGAAGTCGGAATTGCGATAGAAAATCTGAAAAAGTACAAGTCTCCTGGTATCGATCAAATTCCAGTAGAATTAATACAAGAGGGTGGAAGTGCATTATCTAGCGAAATTTATAAACTTGTACCTGCAATTTGGGAAAAGGAAATTGTACCAGAACAATGGAAGGATTCCATAATCGTACCTATCTCTAAGAAGGGGGACAAGACTAACTGTAGTAAATTCCGAGGAATGTCACTTTTGTTGACGTACAAAATTTTGTCCAATATTCTTTTGAGAAGATTAACTCCATATGTAGATGAAATTATTGGGGATCATCAGTGCAGTTTTAGGCGTAATAGATCGACTATTGATAAGATTGTTTTGTATTCTGCAGATATTGGAGAAAAAAATGGGATTATAAGGGTACAGTACATCAGTTATTCATAGATTTCAAAAAGGCATATGACTCGGTTAAGAGGAAAGTATATGATATTCTTATTGAATTTGGTATTCCCAAGAAACTAGTTCGATTAATTAAAATGCGTATCGGTGAAACTTACAGCAGAGTCCGTATAGGCCAGTTTCTATCTGAAGCATTTCCAATTCACTGCGGACTAAAGCAAGGAGATGCACTATCACCTTTACTTTTTAACTTTGCTTTAGAATCGCCATTAGGAAAGTTCAGGATAACACAGAGGGTTTGTAATTGAACGGGTTACATCAGCTTCTTGTCTATGCGGATGACGTATATATGTTAGGAGAAAAATCCACAGACGATTAGGGAAAACACGAAAATTTTACTTAAAGCAAGTAAAGCGATAAGTTTGGAAGTAAATCCCGAAAAGACAGAGTATATGATTATGTCTCGTGACCAGAATATTGTACGAAATGGAAATATAAAAATTGGAAATTCTTCCTTCGAAGAGGGGGGCTGAAATTCATATATTTGGAGCAACAGTAACAAATATAAATGACACTCGGGAGGAAATTAAACGCAGAATAAATATGGGAAATGCGTGTTATTATTCGGTTGAGAAGCTTTGTCATCTAGTCTGCTGTCAAAGAGTCTGAAAGTTAGAATTTATAAAACAGTTATACTACCGGTTGTTCTGTATGGTTGTGAAACTTAGACTCTGACTTTGAGAGAGGAACAGAGATTAAGGGTGTTTGAGAATAAGGTGCTTAGGAAAATATTTGGGGCTAAGAGGGATGAAGTTACAGGAGAATGGATAAAGTTACACAACGCAGAACTGCATGCATTGTATTCTTCACCTGACATAATTAGGAACATTAAATCCAGACGTTTGAGATGGGCAGGGCATGTAGCACGTATGGGCGAATCCAGAATTCCATATAGAGTGTTAGTTGGGAGGCCAGAGGGAAAAAGATCTTTGGGGAGGCCGAGACGTAGATGGGAGGATAATATTAAAATGGATTTGAGGGAGGTGGGATATGGTGATAGGGACTGGATTAATCTTGCACAGGATAGGGACCAATGGCGAGCTTATGTGAATGGCAATGAACCTCCGGGTTCCTTAAATGCCATTTGTAAGTACCTAAGTAAGTATTCATGTAGCAACCACAAATGTTGACATAACATTTCTAGTAATCTTTCTTATACTTTCCAACAGCTCATGAAGAGCAACGATGAACTTACCAGTGACAGTTTTATAATATTTTAAAATATATAATATATTACTACCAGCTAAAATCTGTCAAATATGCTCAAAATAAAATAAAATAAAACAACAGTAAAGTAAGAGAAAGTTTTTCATCTGATGAGATAGCTTTTCCTTAGTATTGTGTCCATTCCTGTGATTTCTAGCAGTGAATATCTGTGTAATGAACGGTTTTTCTTCATCCTCCTCCTGTTCTATAGCAGTAACGACAACACATTCTAACTCGAATCCATTTTACTAATTAATCACAAATTGTTTTATCAGAAGCTACAACTAATCAGTTGGCAATACTAGCTGTGTTCGACACCAGTGACCCACGAGTGTTCGTTGCAAATACCGGTGACCGTCACCGGTGTCCCAGTGTGAAAAGGGTCTAAGTTCTCATTGAAAGAGAACAACTATATCTCTCCATATTCCTTCACTCGTAGTTTTTGTCTAAGGGGAGGTCTTTCATTGCAAACCCAGCATTCTCCAATATTTCTTATTTTCTTCCTTCTGTTAGTCTCCTCATATGATCCATATATCTTAAAGTCGTCTATCATCTGATATCTTCTTTTGCCCCGAACTCTTCCGTTCACCATTCCTTCCAGTGCATCCTTCAGTAGGCAGTTTCTTCTCAGCCAGTGACCCAGTCAATTCCTTTTCCTCTTCCTGATCAGTTTCAGCATCATTCTTTCTTCACCCACTCTTTCCAACACAGCTTCATTTCTTATTCTGTCTGTCCATTTCACACGCTCCATTCTTCTCCATATCCACATTTCAAATGCTTCTCTTCTCTTCTCTTCTCTTCTCTTCTCTTCTCTTCTCTTCTCTTCTCTTCTCTTCTCTTCTCTTCTCTTCTCTTCTCTTCTCTTCTCTTCTCTTCTCTTCTCTTCTCTTCTCTTCTCTTCTCTTCTCTTCTCTTCTCTCGAGTATATCGTATAATGTGTGGTGTAATTCATGCATTATAATAGAATATGTACAGAAAATATTGTTTTTGTACTCCAGCATTCTAAACAGTCTATATTGTTAGTAAAAAAATCGTGTATACTACGCCACATTATTGTACCAGAGCTCTAAATATCACCATGGCAACTAAAACGTCATGACTTCTATTACAAAGGCATAATATGTGCCATAAAGTTAACATTATGAAACGATTTGGTGTACACAATTGATTTCATATGCAGTTGCTGTCATTTCTTGCATTTCCGAGAGAGTGAGTTATTTTATTGAAAAAATTACGTACATAACTAACCACATGTAAGAAATTTTATATATATACTTCATTCATTCATTCATTCATTCATAGTTTTCGCCCAAGGACTGGTCTTTCACTGCAAACCCAGCATTCTCCAGTCTTTCCTATTTTCTGACTTCCTCTTAGTCTCCGCATATGATCCATATATCTTAATGTCGTCTATCATCTGATATCTTCTTCTGCCCCGAACTCTTCTCCCGTTCACCATTCCTTCCAGTGCATCCTTCAGTAGGCAGTTTCTTCTCAGCCAGTGACCCAGCCAATTCCTTTTCCTCTTCCTGATCAGTTTCAGCATCATTCTTTCTTCACCCACTCTTTCCAACACAGCTTCGTTTCTTATTCTGTCTGTCCATTTCACACACTCCATTCTTCTCCATATCCTCATTTCAAATGCTTCTAATCGCTTCTCTTCACTTCGTCGTAATTTCCATATTTCTGCCCCATACAATACCACACTCCACACAAAGCACTTCACTAGTCTCTTCTTTACTTATTTTCCGCAGAAGATTCTCCCTTTCCTTTAAAAGCTTCCTTTGCCATTGCTATCCTCCTTTTGACTTCCTGGCAGCAGCTCATGTTACTGCTTATAGTAAAACCCAAGAATTTGAAGCTGCCCACTTGCTCTACTGCCTCCTTTAGAATTCGCATGTTTGTTTTTCTTCCGATAACCATGGTTTTCGTCTTGTTGGCATTTATCTTGTCTTTCAGTTCCAGTGGCATATCGGTTAGCATCATTTATTTTTTGTTTGTTTATTCATTTATTCATTTGTTTGTTTGTTAATTTAATTAATTATTTATTTATTTATTTATATGCTAATAATTATGCAAATCTAGTCTTTCAGGTGAAGCTCCTTTTAAAGCAGATTTTAATAATTTCAAGGGAAAAATTGTTCCGGGGTCGGGTATCGATCCCGGGACCTCTGGTTGAACGTACCAGCGCTCTACCACTGAGCTACCCGGGAACTCCACCCGACACCGTCTCAATTTTTCCCTTTATATCCACACAACTCGCGTGGGCTGACGAAATGCCAGAGACCCACAACGAGTGCACACAATCTATGTGTGACTTGGAATTGTGGTTTCCTGTTAACGTACACAGTGACGTATATATTATGCAAATCTAGTCTTTCAGGTGAAGCTCCCTGTAAAGCAGATTTGAATAATTTCAAGGGAAAAATTGTTCCGGGGCCGGGTATCATTCATGGTAATAATTGTAACATATATATAATACACACAGAAAAACTTTAGCTCACCCCTGAAGGAGTAGAACTCGTACTCAGGGACGGATTCCTGAATTGAAATTAAGAAGTATATAATACAATTTGTCTTATGTCTACTATGCAATTAGAATATATAAATTTAAATCTACAATTTTTCAATTTTTATAAAATCCATACATAACTTTTTTAATTTAATACTAGAACTATTAGAATTGACAAGATTTGGATATTTAAATATGAATTTGTTATATATTCTTAGGCCTAAATTACTACTATGATTAAATACTGTAGCAGTGTTGCATTTTGGTTCAAACAATCTTAAAGAATTCATACCTTTTGTTTCATAACTATGAGAATACAATTCAAAATTATTTCGATTTTTATGTATGACTTTTATTAATACAATATAATAAATTTGTCTTATGTTAAGAACATTAAAGTCTAAAAACAATTTTTGAGATTGAAAATCAGTAAGTTTATGAAGACATATTTTAATTATTTTCTTCTGTAATCAATAAAGTGTATTAAAATTGGATTTAAATGAGCTACCCCATCCTATAATTCCATACATAATTACCGATTGAAATAAAGTTAAGTCTATTTTGCGTAATAAACGTATTGACAAGTATAGCACTGTGAATGTTATATTGTATTATTTTTTATTTTTATTTTGTATTAACTTGTACTCTATGTGAGTTAGTAATATATAGTAAATTGTGTGATATGTACAGTATTATTACTCTTTTTTTTTATTTTCGTTGTAATTGTAAAGTTTGAAATTTAGAAAAAAAAAATAAATGAAAACAAAAAAGGAAAGAAATTTAGGTGAGGTAAGGTCGGCTACAGGGGAGGAGGAGGCCGAAAAAGGAGTAATAATACTGTACAGATTAATTATTCATTTATTTTTATTTTTTCTTTGCTGAGACAATGGCACGGAACTCACGAAAAACGCCATAGAACTAAGAGAAAACTCAGAGGGCAAGTGTATTCTTACTTACTGTAGGAACCCAGATTTATTAACATAATTCAATAATTTATATATTTTTATATGGTTATTTAACGACGCTGTATCAACTACTAGGTTATTTAGCGTCGATGTAATTGGTAATGCCGGGATGAGGCTGAGGATTCACCATAGATTACCTGACATTCGCCTTACGGTTGGAGAAAATCGGAAAAAACCCAACCAGGTAATCCGCGCAACCAGGAACTGAACCCAGTTCCGAGCATAACTTCAGATCGGCAGGAAATCGCTTCACCTAGTGTCTGAATAATTTATTCAAAGTGCTTACATATTTTTATTCAGTTTCCTCCACTGTTTATTCAAATTGCTAAATATTATATTCCAAGTTTTGAATATTTCAAGGTACTCTTTGGATACTCGTAAATGCTTTTCCGATATTTCTTAATTCCCTTCTAATGTCTCAAAGCGTTCTTCAAGATCTTGGGATGCTGTAGTGCTTTTTCAAAGTGCTCTCCTGATATTTCAAATCTTTTCGCCAATATTTCGAAGTGCTTTACTGAATCTCTGAAAATTCTTCGTGATATTTTAATTGGCCATATACTGATATTTCAAATTGTTCTAGTAATATCCCTTAAGTTCTCATTGAAAGAGAACAACTATATCCCTCCATATTCCTTCATTCGTAGTTTTTTTTGTCTAAGGGCAGGTCTTTCACTGCAAACCCAGCATTCTCCAATCTCCTCTATATTTTGCCTTCCTCCTTGTCTCCTCATATGATCCATATATCTTAATGTCGTCTATCATCTGATATCTTCTTCTGCCCCGAACTCTTCTCCCGTTCACCATTCCTTCCAGTTCATCCTTCAGTAGGCAGTTTCTTCTCAGCCAGTGACCCAACCAATTCCTTTTCCTCTTCCTGATCAGTTCCAGCATCATTCTTTCTTCACCCACTCTTTCCAACACAGCTTCATTTCTTATTCTGTCTGTCCATTTGACACGCTCCTTTCTTTTCCATATCCACGTTTCAGATGCTCCTCGTCGCTTTTCTTCACTTTGTCATAATGTTTATGTTTCTGCTTCTTGCAATACTACACTCCACACTAAATACTTCATTCTTACATTTTTTTCTGAGAAAACTATGACCTTTTCGCCAATATTGTATTACACTTTTTTTTAAATAGAACATGAGCTTTTCGCTCTAAAAATCTGAAGGGATATTTCACTTCTACCCTGTCCATTGAATTCTATCTGAATTACATTTCAATAACACAATATTGTAATCGTCCTTAAAGTCCTAACATTAGTGATTATGCGTATTTTATGTGTGACCATTACTCCAAGGATTTTCCAATTGTATGTGTATGTATTTATTCACACTGCAATGGGTATATACCCGGTGGCAGTGGTAACTAATTACACTCAATAATCACAATAATAAACTTATTAATTAAAAATACAATTAATAATGATACTAATAATTAATACTAACAATAATTTATAATAATAATAATAATAATAATAATAATAATAATAATAATAATAATAATAATAATAATAGCAGGGAACATCCTAAATTAAATGAAGCACGATCACTTAAAATAACATTTAAAGTAAATCTAATTTGTATCTTAAACCTAAGTTCGAACTAAAACCCACAAGTATGATATGTTCATATCTGCACAAGTACCTTTCAACACTACACTCATTTCACTGTCAACTCACTCACTGCACTGGAACTACGACACATTTCACCGATTCTATCCTGATTTCACTAACACTTCAAAAACATTTCACTGTTCAAATACTTTACACTGCCACTATAAACTATAAAGCTTCACTGACAGGAACACGTTTCACTTACACAACACACTTCACTGACACAACATAATTCTTCACTGATACAACACTTCAATAACAAAATATCATTTACACCCTTTAAATACTGTGTATAATTACCGTCTATTAGTAAAGTCCTTAAGCCTATTTTTAAATACATTTTTGGTTGTTGGTAAAGCCTTTAGTAAGTCTGCAGGTAAAGCATTCCAGTCCCTGATAGCACGATTGAGAAAAGAAAACTTTCCAGTGTCCGTCCTCTGTCTTCTTTCCCTCAATTTATATGAGTGGTCGTTCCTTGAAGAGTAATTTGGCGGTTGCAACCTATTTTTTATTTCTCTCCAGGCAGGCTCACCTCTGTATGTTTTGAACAGTGCGCATAATCGAATTCGCGTTCTCCTGTCCGTGAGTGTGTCCCATTTTAATGGTGAATTTTTCCGACAACACTTGAGAGCCCGTTTTTTAATCTTTTCCAGTGTCCTAATATGTTCTAATCTGTAAGGATCCCAACATGTAGCACCATATTCTATTACTGGACGTACTAGTGATATACAGGGTGCGTCAGAAAGAACGGATGGATTTCACATGGCAAGAAAATTGTAAAGATTCATCAAATCAAAAATTTATTGTTATCAACATATTCACCAATACATGCAGTTTATTTATGTAAAACAACATTATCCATATGATGTCCTTGGCTTTCAATACAGGCATCGAGGCGTTTTCTGATGTTCGCCATCACTTTCAGTCATAGCTGGTGCAATTGCCACGATTTCTTCACGAATCGCTGTCTTCAGTTCGTCCAGTGTATGTGATCGATGTTTACAAACTTACGCCTTCAAATGGTCCCAAAGAAAGAAGTCGCAGGGCGCGAGATCTTACCGTAGCCTCGGACAATCTCAGTGCAATACAATTTCGTCCAGGTGATTTCTTCTTTAATGTTGAACCTGTGATACGAAATGAAGCCACCCACCGCAAAATTGTATTCCGAGTTGGAATCCTAGCGTGACATCCGATGTCGAAATGAGTCCTGAGTGGCGATCACAGACTCTTCATTTTTCAAAAATGTCTCTACGATGAAAGCACGTTGTACACCAGACCAACACCATGTTCTCAACTGAAACTGCATTCTATGGCTGACCCAACAGTCGTGGTCCCCCTCACTATATCTCTCTCCTCGTTGCGTATCGATAGTTTGAAATCCATCCGTTCTTTCTGACGCACCCTTTATATGCAATCTCTTTGGATTTATCAGAGCCTTTTCTTAGTACCCTCATCACAAAGTGTAACGCTCTCCATGCTTTTCCCGCTGTGTCTGTAACGTGTTCCCCCCAGCCGAGATCGCTGCTAAATGTTATTCCGAGGTATTTACATTTGTTAACTTCCGGATTGGTTTCACCCCCTAACGTATACGATGCGATTATTTTATTTCTTTTCCTTGTAAGCATTTCCACTTTGTTGGGTTACAGACGATTTCATCTTTCATTGTATAAGTTTCCAGGTTTGGATAACAGTCTTTCCGATTAAACTGAAGATAGCAGTGAATACAGATACTTCCTGGCCGAATTACTTAGTTGTGGCAGAATGATAAAAGGAACGGATAAGTGGAAAGAAAATGCTGAATGTATTTTAGTCAGAACTAGGTTAGTGTGCCATTCTCTGACGCCGACTATTATAATTCCTGTATTTTTCTGCGTCTCCATTCAACTAGCCTATGAGTGTGTGTGGCAATGAATTTCATTACCTCTCCTGTGTGTGTGTTTGAATATTCAAAAGGTTCTTGTAACACATGCGTAATTAATTATTGCTTACGCTTGCTTCCGTCACAGGTTCTAGTTGCTATGACATTAACCCTGCCTTGTGGATTAAATTATAAAATCAGACTTGTAAATAAGATCCTTAGCTTTGAAAGAGGAGGGATACAAGACTTAGAAAGTTAAGTGCTGGCAACAAATAATAATAATAATAATAATAATAATAATAATAATAATAATAATAATAATAATAATAATAATATCAGCCATTTCTAAAAGGGCTTTATTCCAAAATTACAGAGCAATCAATATAATTATGCCCGACTTCGCAAAGCAACATCAACTGTCTCACAAATAATCTTATAGAAAATCTAAAAACTGATTTAATTTTTCAGAGCAAAGATATCAACCATCCCACTGATAACCTTATACAAGGACATCATTTTATTTTTACTTCAATGTTTATTGTACCTGAGTTTTTCAATGTACTTCACTCCCACCCCTTCTACTAATCAAGTTCAACCGTCCTCCACACAGATCCAAGACCGCATATACAGTCATAGTAGCCTTACGGTCATAGTAAACAGTACGTTCCAAAAATTTGTTCGCGTTTTCCAGTGACGAAACAGCTTTCAATATTGAATCATTTTCGCACAGGTACTGTCGTCCATTTGCCTACGTCGCATCCCGGTTTCCCCCACCTGCTTCTATTCGCCTCTCTGTAAAGGCTAGTGGCTGGGCTGTCGTAGGTCTTTTCTGAGAACATTAATTTCTGTTAGGAATTGGACGTCTACGTAATATTATACGCATGCAATTGTTTAAAATAACGTAAATAAAAGGTCCTCGTTAAGTAATTAACTGTCACGTGATTTCCTCGCTTTCTACGACCCTGCGACATAACCACTTGGACGGACAGTAGATAGCATGTCTGAGTAATTTTATCTTTTCGGATCGGACAGAAGTGAAGATTGAATTTACAGTACGTAAGGTACTCTTTTCCAGAGTAGGTACAAAATTATTTCAACATGAGTTACTAGTACGAAGGACGAAACTGGTAATTGGAATTACACACATTAGAACTGAAGCCTGTATCGAAATGAACGGCCACCATTTTGAAAAATGTGTTTACATATCCGTATTATGATTATTATTCAATTTAACTTCATTCTCTATATTGTACGCTAATGTGCTGTGGACTGTATGATATACACTGCATAATGAATACGTCCACATGGACAGCTCAGTTCGTGAGTAAAAACACTTACTGTTAATACTGTACTGTATTTTGATTAAACAAAAACCTAATGAAAATTATCAAACTCAAAAGCGTGATATTTCCTAGTTTACATAAATGGATGAACTACTTTTCTTCCCTCCTATACCTAGTAAAGTGATTTGTTTGTATATTACGCCAGTATCATCGAACTACAGTCGTGAAAGGGGGTAGCAAACGGTGTTTCCGGTTCTCAACCGTTGATCCAAAGGTATATCCAGGTTAATATTAGAAATGTTAGTAAAAATAAAATTATGTCCCTGTACAAGGTGAACAATAAGTATGAAATATTGCTAATAACTTCTTAAATTTTGATTTACAAAAAAATTTTTATACAAAAGTTGTTCGAGATAAACCATACAATGTGATACATGTTTTCGAAAACAGTTAGTTATTCAGGTATACAGGGTGTGACAGTAAAGTTAATTTTTTAAATGACACCCTATATTAAAATTTACATAGTATTCCGAATCTCCATTAGATTGTACGTATGAATATGTAGAAATTAAACCCGTTCACCCGTTTCATGTCTTTTAACTGCTATTTATTAAACTCGTTTCGTGGACTTCAAACTTGAGACAAATAAGTATGTGAAATCATGTTGAATAGGCCATAAAACTAAACAAAACGCTATGACTAACCAAACCTCACAACAGATCCTCAAAATGAGAACGGGCTTTAAGGGACGCGTGACATTCCAGAAGTTGGGAAGAAGAAGAATATGTTTCAGCCAAGGTAATTGAATTTGTTGACGTGTTCTGTTATTCTAATAGTGGCTGTGTTCTAGAACAGTATGTAAACGGACTGAATGCCGACATCAAGGTTTCCCTACGAGCCACTTCCTGCCGTTTTAGTGGGAGCGCGTCATCGATGTGGGAACCTTGGCATTCGTAGATGCAGCGCAGAAGACGAGTGTGGTGCTCTGAGACTGATATAAAGTAAGTCCAGCCTTTTGCACAGTAAATTTATATCTCGGGTTTTAGGGCACTAAGAAAATGTTTATTTAGGCACCTAAGATAAGCTAATAAAATATACAGAATAATTACATATATTTATTCATAACTTCTTCACAAACAACTTATGACAAAGAAAAGGCAAAGAATTTAAAATTAAATTTGGATACCAGTAATGAAAGTTAAATGCTCGTAATGAATAAAAATAATGCAAGTTTATTTGTTTATTCAT